>NC_058373.1:110702083-111007500 GCF_018350175.1 Felis catus | reverse complement strand
AGATGCCTAGAGAATACTGGGAAAGCTCCAGGCATGCAGATAAGCCTGGCAAGTTCATGTTGAAGTTCAGCCCACTGTCAAGGCCAAGTTCTTCTGACTCCGTGGCCTGGTAGGAACATTTATTGAGCTGTTTCTAGGAACTCTACCCAGTCTCGGAGGGGGAAGGGGAGGGGGGCCGGGGGGGGGGGGGGCGCGGGCAGGGAGAGACACACTTCACTCTGCATTTCCTGCCTCCTTTAATGGCCAAAGATTCCATTCCCACTCAAGTAATGGAGGCTTGTTTTTAGGGAGCAGCCAGTAGAGACACAGGTTCCCATGGGCTCTAAAGACCTATGGAACAGGCCACAAAAGCCAGAAAAGCTGGACACTCCCTGGTGACTAGTTCCTCCATCTTCTCAGCAAATCAGATTCTCAACACCAGCTGCTCCCAAGCCTTGCTTATTTGTTCTCGAAGACAGTTCCCAACGGACATGTACCTGTGAAAACACTCTCTAGTAAACATTTGCATTGTTATTGAAATAACACTCTAAAAATCCCAAAGCCAGGTAGAGTCTAATTGCCAGTTTTACTGGTAGAGAAATCCAGACATTAAAAAAACAAAACAAAAACAAAACACGAATTTGTTGAGCTGGTAGGTGCTTGGAAGAATGAAGCACACTAGCTCTTCCCTTAGGTCCTCACATGTCCTGCAGTACACTGCATATCTGGGGCTGAAAACATCGTAGGTGGCCCGACTCGGTCTAGAACCATGGAAGCTTTGGCTCCCTGCACACTTCCTTCCGTGGGGGAATGACCAGCACCAGCCTGCTGTGAGCAGTCTTTGGGACTGAGTGTCTGAGAGAAGGCAGGTGCAGTTCATGCCCTTGGAGCAACTCACCTGCTCTGCGACTCCTCACCATTACCCCGACCATGACTGATGTCAGCCGCATGACCCTGTGGAGGCAGAGTGGAAGGCAGAGGTATAGCAGGCAGTGCCATGCAGGGGGGCAAGGGCACAGGCGGTCTCCAGCACCAGTAATATCACTCACTGAAAGACTTTCCAAGACAAACTTCATCTCTTCTGCCCGGTGCAAGCTGAGCCACTGAAAGCCATTATTTCTAGAAAATCACACTGTCCTCCTAAGGGTCCCTTTGATTTTGTGCCCGTGGAAGGCAACAGCCAAAGAAAAACACATGCACAGTAATATATAGGTTTCAGTTGTAGTCTGAGTTGAGGGAACATGTATCCCAATCCTCTTCCTCATCTTTCAGATCTAGGCAGACCCTGACCTCTCAGTGGCACAGTTCAGAGCCTGGCCCTCCGCAGACAATAAACGTCTGTGCCAAGTGAGAACAACTTGCTGGGGCAGGTCGGAGTCAATCCTGCATCCCTCCCTCCCTTTTTTCCTCCCCATTTGACCTTTGGGGCTCTAGTTTCCTGCAAGTAGTGAATTATTCATGTTTGCACATAGATATCAAATTGGCCCTTCCCAGGTTGCCAGCAGGGTGGGGCAGGTAGGTGGCTTTGTTCAGAGTCTGTAAATAGGAGGAGCAACCTCCTTGTTGAAACAGCACTTACAGGTGGGTGACTGTTTTTGCTAAGTCATCCTGGGGATGCTCAAAGCCCCATTGTGAAATCCTTCCTGTCTGGCCAGGCTCCTCCTTCCTCCCCACCCCTTTAACAGACCCTTAAGCGGGCTCACACCATTCTGCAGGTCTCAGTCTGCACCTTCACCATGGCTTACATAGCCAAGTCTTTCTACGACCTCAGCGCTATCAGCCTGGATGGGGAGAAGGTAGATTTCAATACGTTCCGAGGCAGGGCAGTGCTGATTGAGAATGTGGCCTCGCTCTGAGGCACAACCACTCGGGACTTCACCCAGCTCAACGAGCTGCAATGCCGCTTTCCCAGGCGCCTGGTGGTTCTTGGCTTCCCTTGCAATCAATTTGGACATCAGGTGAGGGGTCCCTTGCATTGTACCCAAGGAGGTGGGATGGTGAAGCTTTGGTAGGCTAAGGGGAGGGGGAGGATGACCGTGTGTTGGAGTGTCTGGAATCACAGGTATGTTTTGTTAATCTAGGTCTTTAGGTACATGTGAATACCAAGGGGAAGTGTATGTGGTTCTAACTATGTTTAAACACTGTTTATTGTCTTTCCATTACACTCCATGAGGGCTGGTACCAGGTCTGTTTTTCTCTCCACTGTAGAGAGGGCACTCATTAAATATCCGCTGAATGGATGAGTGGAGGACATAGATCAACAGTCAAACTAGGATTGGACTGACCCAGGGGACCTTGGTTCCAGCTAGACATGGTTTTGCTATTTAGCGGCTCTGTGCCCTACAAAGAGTCACTTGATTTTTCTGTTTTAGTTTCCTCATCTGTAAATGCGGGATAGTATCATTTATCTCACAGGATGACTGGGAGGTTCAGAGGATAAGATACACAAAAATACCTTGAAAAATACAAGGTAATATGCAAGTGTAAGCAACTGTATTATTTAGATTAAAGGATTTTGTTTTAAATCGGCCAAGTGGAGGGTGATTTTGGTGGAAAGCTAAGGGTTTACAATATGCACGTGTTTCCTCTGGGCATCACATGCACCTCTTTGGCTCTGATTTGTGTGTGTGTGTGTGTGTGTGTGTGTGTGTGTGTGTGTCCCATTTGGATCGAATCTCTGTTTCTGATTACTGGGTCAAGTTATAGATCTTCAGCCCACACACTTCAAGTTCTCTTCTATTTTCACTTATTATTTTAACAGCAAAAGCAGGCAGAGTGTCCTCAAGTGAACCCTCTAATTATAACCCCCTTAGTTCGATTCACAGCGGCGTGAAGGCAAGGAAGAGATTAGCAGGGATACAAGCAGGAAGGCTGAAGTGTCTTTGGCTAGTGACAAATGTGAGCTCGAACCATCACGGCTTTCATTGTTCCTTCCCTGTCTCCGTCTGTTTCTAGGCTTGGCCAGGGCAGGCGAGAGAAAGGGCAAAACCTCTTTAGGAGTATCTCTTTGGCCTGAGAGGTGCCTCCACCCTTTACACCATCACCTCAGGCTAGCTAGTGGCTGGAGGGAATCCATAACCTACCCGGTAGCCAGTCAGCCATTTGCACGAAGAGATAAGAAGTCTAATAGAGATCACCCCTGGGCTCAAGATGTCATGATGGCCTGGAACTGACTGTACTGATTGGTTCTAGCAGGTCAGAGGCAAGAACTTTCTCCCACAGGGAGATATCTGACTCCTAGACTCAGGGGGAGGGGTGGAAAATAAGGGTTTCTAAGGGCCTTTGGAGTTGTCAGGGGCGGGGAATGCCCAGTGGGAATAGGGCAGGGATGGCCCTGGGGAGGGAAAGACGGGTAGCAGGTTCAGAGCTAAAGCATTCACAGCTGAGTACAGTGAGTGTGGGGGGCAGGAGTTTTGGGATAGCAGTCTGGAAGCACAAGGAATGATAACTACACATTCACAACCTTTAGCCCTCAAGCACTTATTTCCTTAACTTTCCTTCCCCTGGCCTATTCCAGAACCCTAAACACTCTATCCTATTTAATTCTATTTAATTCATCCCTGTTTATCACTGAGCAATTCCATTTAGAGTACATTCATTGTTATCTCTAACTCACTTCGCCTTTGTGGCACCTTTGATTTCCTTGGATGGCATCTTCACCAAAGCTTCCTCCTACTTACACTTGAGATCTAGGACAAAGCAAGATGAAAGCAAGAAGCTATAAATCCCATTTATATGAGCAGGATGGAGGCAGAGGCTATCACACTCACATATAACTAGAAGCCATGGAGGCAAATCAGGGCAGAGGAAAAGGGAAGGTGGTGGCAGGACGTGTGTGTGAGTGCCTGTGTGTAGGTAGTGGATGGGAGAGTTCTAGGTGGTAGGACTTGAGCCTTCTTTCCCTTTCTGTCTCCTGCTCTGAACTCAAGCTTCCTTGAAGTTTCAGACAGATACCCTAAAAACTGTCCAGGGTAGTTTGGAGAGAGAAAGAATCGTTCAAAGTGCTAAATCATTGACTTTAAGAACAGCCAAGCTAGGAACCGCAAGGACTTTCAGGAATGGCCTAGCAAACCATCAAACAACAGCCGTGAGTGGGAAAACTCCAAGTCAAGAGTAGGACAAAGCCAGTGAAGAAGGAAAGAGAAAGAACAGAGGAAAAAAACGCTACATAGAAAAGAATAGTCCTGGGAACGGCATATAGGAGGGTGAAAGATTTTTTGTGGATCCTTCATTTCCCCCTTCCCTCTTCCATGCTCTTTGTCTTTTTCCTCCCCCAGGAGAACTGTCAGAATGAGGAGATCCTGAACAGTCTCAAGTATGTGCGCCCTGGGGGTGGATTCCAGCCCACCTTTACCCTTGTCCAAAAGTGTGAGGTGAATGGTCAGAACGAGCATCCCGTCTTCGCCTACCTGAAGGACAAGCTCCCCTACCCGTATGATGACCCATTTTCCCTCATGACCGACCCCAAGTTCATCATTTGGAGCCCGGTACGCCGCTCAGATGTGGCCTGGAACTTTGAGAAGTTCCTTATTGGGCCGGAAGGGGAGCCCTTCCGCCGCTACAGTCGCACCTTCCCTACCATCAACATTGAGCCTGACATCAAGCGCCTCCTCAAAGTTGCCATATAGACACAAGCTTCTCAGCACACAGACCTATTCCATCCAGCCCTTAGGTATCTTTCCTTAGGATTCAGAATGCCCTCAGGAGATACTGCTGGACCAAAGCTTTCCCTTGGGATCAGCCCCTTTCATTGAAGAGCCTTGCCTTTCCGGTCTGCCTATCTCCCTTCCCTCCCCCCAGCCTTCTGGTTGGTGATTCTACTTGGAGCTCAAGACTTGGGTGGATCTGGGCCTTCACAGAATGATGGCATCTTCCTAAACTGTATGGGCGGTGTCTGAGGAGTGTGAAGGGCTCGGAGCCAGCCTGCTAGATGAGTCCAATAAAGGGCAGGTGTGGAAATGGTCGGG
Organism: Felis catus; assembly: GCF_018350175.1. NCBI lineage: Eukaryota > Metazoa > Chordata > Mammalia > Carnivora > Felidae > Felis > Felis catus. The sequence continues at coordinate 111,002,554 of NC_058373.1, read as the reverse complement.
CTCTCTGTGTCTTCTTCCCGGACAGAGGGTAGAGGGATGGTACAAAACCACAGGTGAGCCAGACAGCCGGGAGCACACAAAGGCTTGATAGAGGGAGGCTCTCTCATCAGGGGGACACCGTAATAACTGTCTGGTCAGGTCAGGGTCTGCGGTGGCAAGTGGAGTTGCAGGAAATCTGAATTATACTATTACTCTATGGCTCCTCCAGAACTGGGCAAAGGGTGGTGATGAGAGGTAAAGCAAAGGAAAAGTCAGTGGTCCTTCCGTGCGGTATACTGGGAGGTTCGTTAGAGGACTCCAATCAGGAAGCTGTTGCTATCAGTGTAGGTTCTGGGCCAACTATGCATGACCTGCACTTTGAGATGTTGCTGGGACATGAATTTGGTCAACTCTAACTGACAGCAAGGGTATGGAGGGTGCAGTTACTGGGAACACGAAGAACACCTACCCTTTTCTCCTTGCCTTGCTGAGTAACATTTGCTTTGCTCCTTTAAAAACAATTTTTTTTAATCTTTTTTATTTTTGAGAGAGAGAGAGAGTGCGAGCAGGGGAGGAACAGAGACAGAGGGAGACACAGAATCTGAAGCAGGCTCTAGGCTCTGAGCTGTCAGCACAGAGCCCGACACAGAGCTCGAACCCACAGAACCACAAGATCGTGACCTGAGCTGAAGTCGGACACTTAACTGACTGAGCCACCCAGGCACCCGATCCTTTGGTCCTTTTTACAGTTCACAGTCCACCCTTGTCTTTCTCAAACTCACATGTTCACAAATTCAGGCATAAGACAAACTGGTTTAGACATGAATGATTTCATTTTGAATTCCATGAGGGTGGGAATGGAAGAGGGCCTCCCTTCAGACAGTCAGACTGTTCATAACCTGCCAACATGAGAGCTATTCTCTGTGAGAACAGGGGTCTGCCAAATGGCTTTGTAAGGATGGTGCCCCAGATTCCTCAGCTAGCACAGGCATACTCAAAAGGCACCAACACCTCCAAGGCCAGGTCCTATCATGTTCTAGAAAAGACACCTGCTGAAAGGCCACTGCCCTGTCACTTTGCCTTACAAACGTCTTCCTGGAAACTTCTCACGTTACCTTTCCTTCTTTGACCACTAGATGGAACATTTTACTTTTTTCACTGAAGCCCTGAAGGGACAGTTCTCCAAACTGGTCACACTGCTTAAAACCCCCAATGCTGAGGGGGAAATCCCTTTCCTGTTATGTTCCCTACACTATTTTCTAAGCATCTGCATCATCTGAGAAGTAAATGTGGAATACAGGCTAAAGATCCTCCCTGTCTGACCCTCAGTTAAAGCTATGTCATCTGCGGTGCTTTATTTCAAAAAGGGTAACCTGAGCATTACAGTGGGAATCCCCTGGCATGCTTTTCAGGGCCTTCTGCTAAATTAAGGCTACCCTTACACTGACTCTTGGAAACGCAAGCCTTTCAAGATTCCTGTTCTTAAAGCCAACAGCTGGGGTATGGGTTTTTTGAGGGCAGGACGAGGCACTGATTTTAGAGGAAAAACTGCAGGGATACATCACTTCTCTGAAGAAGTACAGAATACATATTGGAGGCTAGTATGATTTGTGCATCATCTCGATAGTGCTATAGCTTATTGCTATGTCTAGTAACAGAGCAACTATCCTGGATGTTGGCATTATGCCACAGGCAATTTAGGGCCTGATATGCCTGATATGTGTTGGGTCTTTTCCTTGAGGCTCAAGTTGAAGGAATTACCTAAAGATTCCCAAAGGATTAGGAATTACAGAAATGATTTTGCAGAGAGAGTCAGTAAGGGCCATAATGCTAGGAAAAGGGCTCCTCATTTGGGCAGGGGAAATGCTCCCTGCTTCAGAAGGGACCTGACCAGTTTGGCCCAGGAGGGAACAGGGAGGGCCGGACTGGGGGAACCTGTCTTACAAGGACATTTCATTTTTACTAAATCTTTAGTTGTGCTGTTGTTAAAATGAAAAGAAGTGAGAAATTGTTTCCTTTATTCCTCATCTTGCTTGTCTCCTTTTACAGCCTCAGCAGTATCAGCTTATGGTCATAAACAGACATGGCAAAGCTTAATATAATCAACCACTTTCAATCTTTTAATCAAATTTCCCTAGAGGCACTCAGGAGGCAGGGAGGTGTGTCATAAACAAGCTTTCCCGAAGAGCTGAGGTAATGCCACTCCGTTTAGAGGAGGGATAGAGACAATCGCTTCTCTGAGGACTTGAACAAAAAAATAAAGCTTGGAGTAAATGATTTTAGGGAACCAAGGGACAAAGACTAAAATTTATTATTTCTATGACTATGTTCCCACAGCTATGTCTCCTCAGTTTAAGAAACACTGAGCCAGGGGCGCCTGGGTGGCGCAGTCGGTTAAGCGTCCGACTTCAGCCAGGTCACGATCTCGCGGTCCGTGAGTTCGCGCCCCGCATCGGGCTCTGGGCTGATGGCTCAGAGCCTGGAGCCTGTTTCAGATTCTGTGTCTCCCTCTCTCTCTGCCCCTCCCCCGTTCATGCTCTGTCTCTCTCTGTCCCAAAAATAAAGAAAAAACGTTGAAAAAAAAATTAAAAAAAAAAGAAACACTGAGCCAAACTCTAATTGGTGACATCAAATCTGATTTCTCATAATCACCATTACAACTGTCATCCAAACTATCATTTATTGAATATTTACTATATTCACACACTGCACTGAGTCCTTTGTATATCTTAGGTTACTTAATTCTCATACTGATTTTATGAAGAATTTTTGTCTCTATTTAAAGAGAAGGTAATTGAGCAAGACACCTGCCAAGGACAAAGGGCTCTAAGTAGAAGAGTTGAAAAGTTAAACCCAGGTCAGTCTGACTATAAAGGCTGTACCCTTTATTTCTGAGTGAGAGAGAGAGAGAGAGAAACAGAGTGCGAGTGGGGGAGGGGTAGAGACAGAGGGAGACACAGAATCCCAAGCAGGCTCTGAGCTATCAGCACAAAGCCTGATGCAGGGCTCAAACTCATGAACAGCTAATCATGACCTGAGCCAAAGTCAGACACTTAACCAACTGAGCCACCCAGGCGCCCCTAAAGCCTGTACTCTTAATCACAACATGATAGTGTTTCCCTCCATCTCAAAGTTCCTTCATAAAGACCACTGATAGTTGCCTATAACAGCATTGCACAACTTAAAATCATTTTTGTCATTTTCACTTACATTATATCATTTGATTTAAAACTCTCTGGAGAAAGCATGATTATTTCTATTTTTCCATCGAAGAAGCAATGTACACTCAGTGACTTGCCCAGTGTCCCAACATGAGCAGGTGGCAAAGCTAATTTTAGACCTAAGTCTCCTGGTTTCCTTTGATCCAAACACACTGTATCTACCATAGAGACTGTACTACAGTCAAGAAACACACAGCCTAAAATTGAGAGTCTCAAATTCAGTGAAGTAACTTAACCTTGCTCACAAAAAAGAATAAAATGGAAAGAATTCTTGATACCTTGATAAAAAACACTAAACATATAACTCTTAGTAATTACTTATAAGTAATGAATCATATCTGGTTGTGCCCAGAATATATCATATATGAATTAATTAGTATTGTCAGAACCCAAGACCATTGGAGAAAGACTTGGCCAGCTAAAACAACACAACAAACATGTTGAGCTTTGAACTCCAAGAGCCTAAGTAGGCAGACTCCAGATCTATACATCATGGAACAAGTAGACCAAGAACGAGGGGCCAGAACAAGCCCACTTTCCCAATTACATCTATAGGTGATTTCTTTTCTTTCTTGTATCTCAGGAAGGAAAGTAAAGACTGATGTTTTTGCCTGGCTCCCCTTTATTTGAACAGAAAAATACAGATTCAGTGGAACTGGGTTGAAGAGGTCTTTATTTGATTAGACCCATAAAAGAATTCTAGAAGATAAAGAAAGTATCACAAAACACAGCACAAGGTTGGTTTAATAATGACATGTGGATAGGACCTTATGTTTTAAATTTTGTAGGATATAGTCCAAAACAGATAGATAATTATACAGTCTGTAATAGACAAGGATATCAGTAGGGGCTTATAAAGTCATACCCTTGAACTCCAAATGACTAAGTTGGAAGCATTAGCAAACTCCAAGAAGGGACAATTCAGAGGCTATAATGGGCTTAGTGCTGCTATTTAAAGTAATGAAGCATTTTCTCTGCTTTCTGGATCCATTTCACCAAACGATTTCCTCAGCAGGTCAGATATAGATTTGCAGAAAAGTGGAAAACATCTTCCAGGAATAACACAACTGATCCCTGAGGAGCAGATGACTTAACTTTTCTGAATAACAAATCTTGGTCTGATGTGCCTAGATTCCGCAGAGTGCTGTCACTGACAGTCTCAACTTGTTCCTAACCTTGCCAGACCCTTAGACTTCATGTGTGCCAAGCAGAAGTGTTGAGAGGGAGCCACTGTACTAGTTGTGTGACCTTAAGCTCCTTTAACTTCTTTGTGCTTTAGTTTCTTTGGCTCTAAAATTGGGATAACAATAGTACCTACTTCATGGAATTGTTAATGAGGATGAAGTAAGTGTTTAAAAGGGCCCTGGCATACAGTAAGTGCTCAATAAACCTCAGCATAAGCGTTCCTGTTACACAACAAAACTTCTCTGGTATCAACAATGAACACCTTGCTCACCTCACTTTAGCAAAGCTTTAGTTCAGAATTTCCAAATTTCTTGGATATGAAGAGGAAACAATTTTGTTTCTAATGCCTGACCCTTTAAGTTTTGGTCTCAGACTGAGAAGAATCAACCAAAGCCATCTCATTGCATCTAGTACTTGATATGCTTTCCAACACATTTTATATTCATTATTCATTTGGATCTTCTAACAATACTGTGAAGGAAGTAAAATATCAATTTTTATTAGCCTAATCTAATAGAAATGGGACAATAAAGACCAGAGTAACACTTTGCTTAATGGTTATACTGTTACCAATGGCAGAGAGGCCTAAATTCCAGGGTTTATAACACCCAAGCCAGTGTTCTTTCAACTACACAAGGTGAGATATTCTAAGATCTCTTTGGAGAAGCTGAAATCATTCTATTTACTTATGTTAATTAAAGTCTACACTTTATTCAGGTTTTGCTAGCTTTAACCAAATGCACTTTTTCTGTCCCAGGATCCCATCCAGGATACCTCATTACATTTAGTTGTCATGTCTCTTTAGTGAGAGTTTCCCAGACTTGTCTTTAATGGCCTTGACAATTTTGAGGAGTAAAGGTCAGGTATTTTGCAGAACGGCTCTCAAGTGGGATTTGTCTGATGTTTTTCCCATGAATAGAGTTATGGGTTTTTGGGAGGAAGACCACAAAGGCAAAGTGCCCTCCCATCATATCATATCAAGGGTACATGTTATTATCAACAGGATGATCACTGAGGATGTTAATCTTGGTCACTTGGCTGAGCTAGTGTTTGTCAGGTTTTCCCACTGTTACTTTTCTCGTTTTGCATGCTCAACTCTACCCAATTCTGCTCTACAGTCGGGAGTTGCTATTTATAACTCACACTTAAGGAGTAGGGAACATCTACATAACATTATTTGAAATTCTTCTGCATGGGCAATTTGTCTACTCTTCCAATTCATGTATTTACTTATTCAATCATTCATTTATATCAGTAAGGACTCATAGATATTTATAGTTTGGATTATAATCCAATACTACTTTATTCTGTTGCTCAAACTGTTCCAACTTTGGTCACAGGGAGCTCCTTGAGTTGGCTTTTTTGCCCCTTTGACATACTCCCAATCATTGTGTTTTGTGAGGGGTTTTTTTTGAGCACTTTCTTTGTGACACAAAATGCTCCAAGCTCGTCTTGTATATTTACTGCCCTCGTCCTAGAATCAATCACTTTTCCAAGGAGTCCTGGTTCCTTTTATTGGAACCAAGATGTGGGCATTAGGTATACTCCCATTCTAGTCATATCTTCCAGCCATATAACTTCTAACAGAGATTTTTCATTCTGGCTTCATTCTGATGTGAACTGGGAACTTTAGCAGAGGAGCTCAGCATAATCCCCTAAATTACTTTTTCTTTCTAAGGATAGTTAAGTCTAAGCAGAAAAAAATATGCAACTAATTTCCATTATAAACTAAGTAAGACAAACCATCAGGCTTGCTATATTGTAAACCAACACAACATAGTTACTGAAGAACTGCAGGGATCCTCAGAATAACAGAGTCATTTGTCGAGGGTCATCAGGGAGAATACTGATAGTATCTTCAGCTTTGCCACATAACAGACACAGCATGGTATACTCCTAGAACAAGATAAAGTGCATAATTACATTGAGGAACAGGGAGAAAGACACTCCATAACTTACTCTGGTAAAGCTATTCTCTACAAATTGGAGTGGATATTCCTTCTGTACATTATATCAGTTTCTTCAACCCCTACCAGGGATGTCTTAGGTTTATTCTGTGTATCCTGAAATCTTTTGTTTATATAAATTGAATACAAGCTGATGCTCTATTTACTACATATACAGGAATGTCATCTTGGAAATGCATGGCTATATCTTGGATTTAAAACACATCTTGGGCTTGGTTAGAAGTGCTGCTATTTAAAGTAGTAGTGAAGCAATTTGATTCCCTAAAGACAAATTCCTGTTTTTAGAGTTGTTCCTTTCTAGATTACTTAAGACTACTAAGCAACAAAAATGATTTTTAAAGTGAAAGAAAGGTCCCAAACTGAAAAAACTATTTTTATCAACTCTAAGAAAATAAACAATTATGTTATATCCACTAGTATGTCATGCCTCATATTTAGATAGCTAACTGTCTGGAACTTGATCTATTTAAGAAGTTTATGTTTCTTGGGCTTAACAAATGTCCAGGCTGATAAAAAAGAATGAAATCTTGCCAACTGCAATGACACGGATGGAGCCAGAGAGTATAATGCCAAGTGAAATAAGTCAGTCACAGAAAGACAAATACCATATAGTTAATTTCACTCACATGTGGAATTTAAGAAACAAAGCAAATGAGCAAAGGAAAAAACAGAGAGAAATCAAGAAACAGACTCTTAACTACACAGAATAAACTGATGGTTACCAGAGGGGAGGTGGTGGGGATGGTGAAATAGGTGACGGGGATTAAGGAGGGCACTTGTTGTGATGAACAGTGGGTGATGTGTAGAAGTGTTGAATCACTATATTGTGCACCTAAAACTAATGTAACACTGTATGTTAACTTATACTTGGATTAAAATTTTTAAAAATATCCAGCCTGGTGACAGAAGGGATTTTGTTTTAGGCAAAACTCTTAGGGCAAAGTCCTGTTTTTACAGTTATCTCTTTCTAGAATAAACTATATAAACATATTTCTTTTCAAACTTTTGCTTTAAAACCTCTTTATCTTCTTTAAGAAAACAAATATTAATGCTAAATCTATTAGTATTTCCACATTTCCAACTGAGATTGTTAAGCTGTCTGGGAATTGATCAGTCAAGGCAGTTTGTGTTTCATGGGTCTAGACAGTCACTAGAGGGTCACAGAGATAAACAATGACGGTGGTTCAGACACTCAGACCTAGACAACTGGATTTCCATTTCCTATGAGTGAGTTCAGCAGGGAGCTTAGTTGTGGCAATGGAAAGATTGTTTCTTAAACACCACACTTAATTTTGAGGTCTACTCCACACACACAATAGAGACAGAGGCCAGAGCTTAGAGAACAAATACAGGTCTCATAAATTAAAAAATGAAATAAAAATCCACCCTCTACAAGGTCTTTTACTGCTTTCAAATACTTCTGCTTTCACCTGCCAGACATTACTAGTAGTAGGATGTCAACCTATCACTGGAAACGAAGAAGAAAACAATAATAAAGTCAAAATGGGAAAATGGGCAAAGCTAGACAAACATCTGAATTTTCAACCAACGTATCCATTGACAAGTTTTTATTTAGTGCTTAAATGTTTTGCAATGTGTTAGGTGCACTGGCAGACATGAGAGAAAACAAGGACAAGGTCTGACCTTGCAAAATTTACAATCTAACTTGGGAACAAGAAAAAACCTAGCACGTGGTATGATCTGGAAAGATTATTAAATAAGTAACACTGATTACACCTATAATCTTTAATTTATTGGTAGTCTGGAATCCAAATTTCACCATAGGTCAATTATTTGGAATTCAAAAGCAGTTTCCCATAGAAGTAAATGTTGTACATAGCAGTTAGGTTCCCAGGAAATTCCAAGGAGTCTTTTAAATTCGTATTGCACAAGACTACAGAATCTAACCATACAGAGCAGTGCTTCGGTGGGAAAATACATCTAGAATTCTAGCTTGGAATGCCAGGAACACATCCCCCTGTGCTGCCAGGGTCAGGACACCTTTTATCAAAACTGGCCAAGTTGGGAGAGTAAGAATTCCTCCCAGTCATTCATGGAGACCCTCAAAGGCTCCACCTGGGCAAAGTATAGAGGTAGAGATTCACAAGAAAGGGTGGATTGTGGGGAATTACCTTTGGGTAAAATCAGATCCTTTGTTTTATTCTGAGGGTCCCATGGCTCTTTTTTTCTATTACTACCTGCTATTTCTGACCCCAAGTCCTCCCATTCCCTGGTCCAAAGAGGAACAGAAGGCAATCTCACAGGTGCCCTTTTGTTTCCTGAGGCAAACACACAGCCCTTTTAGTGGTTTTTAGGGTGATATAAAAAAACAAAGGATACCTGTAGTCATTTACAATGTAGTTTCTGTTTTAAACTCTGTACTTCTGTCTCTACTTTCCCCTACTACTTGTGCCATCAGAAATCACTTTAACAATGATATTATGGTTATTTTAAAAACAGAACCCTTATCTTTTAGAGATATGTACTGAAATATTTAAGAAGTAGTGATATATTTGGGATTTGATTCAAAATAATCCTGTAGGGATGTGGGAATGGTGAGATACAAACAAAGCAAACTGAAGCTGGGTAGTGGAGGTTAAAACACTATCCTACCTACTTTTGCCCATAAGACATTTAAAACAAAGCAAAACAAACAAAACGTTACCAATGGTGGGAATCCCACCCGAACTTGAACTATTGATTGGGTAAAATGGGGGCTGGCGTAGGGTGGGGACAAGGAAGTAGGTTACTGAAGCAGAGAACAAAGAGTTCTTGTGCCAGGCAGGCTAAGAAGGAAGTTCCCAAGTGGCTATTCACATGAGTCAGTCCCCGTACAAGGAAAGGGAGAAAGCAGTATGGGCTGGACTATCATGAACAAGGAGGAGAGAGAATTTAAGTTCTGCTTGAAAGAGGTAAGATTTAGTTGATGTGAAGGTAGAGAAACGGACTAGTCAAATCAAGGAAAAAGCATGAATAAGGACAGTGATAGGGAAAGAGCAAGCATATCCCATACGGAGCAGCAGGAGTGACAAGACGGTATGTGTAAGCAAGATTAACTTGAGGGCAGTGTGTAGAACTACAGTTTGGGGGCTGCTGCAGTAACTTAGGTTTGAGCAGGTATGGTCCTTGACAGGAGGTATGGCAGCAGGGCCAAAAGGCAAGAGAAACAAAGGAAGAAAGGAGGGTAGGCAGAAGGACATTTGGGAGACAGCTGATGGGTTTCAAGTGAGCCTGAGTGTGTGTGTGCTCACTATTTGAGAAAGTAAAGAGAAAGTTCCAGATAAGAGACCAAAATTCAGGGGGAAATCAGGGAACAATAGGAAAGGAAACCAGGGGAAAAGCAAGAGGATTCAAAATTTTTTACATTTTTCTTTCTTTTTAAATCTTTTTTAAAAAATTTAAAAAGAAAGAAAAAAAATCTGGCACCATGAACCTGAAGGGAAGAAATCCTTCAAAAACAATGGTTGACAAAACCAGACCCACAAGAGATGTCAAAAGAGCTAAGGACTGACGTAAGGTCACATGATTTGGCTACATGATAAGAGACCTCTGAGAGAACGGTTTTAGTGAAGTGAACATAAAAACCCATTTGTAGGTGGTTACGAGGAACACAGGGAAATAAGGAAAACAGGTTAAAGACCTACTCTAGTAGGTCAAAGATGTAGGTATGGGAAATGAAAACATTTTAAATTTATTTTTAATAAGTGAAGAATCAAGTACATTTCTTAGTGTAAGAAATGGTTTAAATCCCAGGAAGACAAAGATGATGCTAGACAAAGAGCAGATTGATGAAGACATGTGGAAAGGGTAGCCCTTAGAGAGGAGTAAATAAGAATCTTCCTCTCTAATGGGACAGAAGGAAGAGTGTGAATTAGGGCAATGATGTGTGTGGTAAGCCAGAGACCAGGGGAAATAAGGGAAGGGAGCATGGGCCAGCCCCATGAGAACCTTGAAACAAGGAGCTTAGATATTACACTGTAGCTAAAATGAACTATGGAAAGGCCAAAGAGGTGGTCTCAAGCATTGTTTTCAGAAAACTAATCTGTAGGACACAGAATACAGGTGGAAGGAAGCAGATGTTGAGAGAAGATGAGGTAGCCTAGTTTGAGTTTTTTTTCCAAGAGAATTTCACACTGTCCAGGCATTGTGAATACAAGCCATCTTCCTCTATCTTCTTCCTACCCCAGAGTAATTTCTGGGGCAGCTTTGAAAATGGCTGTGTTCAGTCATAAAGGAAAATCAGGTAGAGCAAAGTCTAGCTATGATAGATAATATCTCAGTCAGGGCAATCTTCATATTCATTTAGGGCTCTAAAAAGCTCACAGGGACTCCAGGAGCCCTCTTTTCTTCTCATGAAAGACAGAGGTTCTCCTTTAAACCCAAGATATGCTCCTTCCCCTATTTGGCCACTATGCATTCATTGAGATCTTGATTTTGCCCTAAGTTACATATACCATATAAATATTTTTTGAGGCATAATTTTTGGATGCTGAGGAGACGTGGTCAAGATGTTGTACAGATTAAGCAAACATATGAGACCAGATTCTGACAGGTGAATAAGTGAATTAAAAAAAAAAAAAAAAGAATGAGAGTGGTTACACTGTAAGATTCTATTATGGAAAATTATTATTTTTTTCTAATTAAAATACTACCCAAATTTGAAGCACTTAAAATTCCCTTGCCTGGGGTACCTGGGTGGCTCAGTCGGTTAAGCGTCCGACTTCAGCTCAGGTCACGATCTCGCGGTCCACGAGTTCGAGCCCCGCGTCAGGCTCTGGGCTGATGGCTCAGAGCCTGGAGCCTGCTTCCGATTCTGTGTTTCCCTCTCTCTCTGCCCCTCCCCCGTTAATGCTGTGTCTCTCTCTGTCTCAAAAATAAATAAATGTTAAAAAAAAAATTCCCTTGCCTGTTAAAAGGTCTAAGCTGATATTTATATCTGATAGATGAATATGTAGTTCACTTTAAATAAGTAACTCAACCTGAAGGCTTGAAAAAGGAGGCAGTAAGGGACAGACACAGGTTCGTGTGTCTTCATGATTTCCCGTTTACCCTTGGTTTTTCCCCACTGTCTAGCTTTTCTTCCTGACCCTCAGATCTGTGAATCTTTAGCAGCTCAGGCATTCAGAAGCCTTCTGTACAATTCTTTGTGTGCTCTCACAACTGTACAAGGCATCATATTTATTATAAATACTTATTCTCTACCTTTATAGTGGTCCAGGTTCTTTCTTCCAACCTTGATACATCCATCCTATCATTTTACGATGAATAATATTAAAATGTCTTACCACAATTGAGACTACAGAGTTGCTCAGCTCTACATGCCTATTGGGGAAGACAAAGATAACCTCCTTATCAGAATTTCCAAGCTCAGCAAGTATGGTGGCAATGGGCAGGCTAACACTCATAAAGCCAACAATTGTGCAATTACATAACTGGACAGAAAAAAAAGACACAATAGTAACCTCAAAAGAAGCCACAATGTGCTGTTCTTTATAAACATAAACGACAGGCCTGAGATATCATTTGTAAGGCACGCATTTTGATTAGACTCTTGCGAAGACAGGTTTGAACAGATATACTCACATCTAAAGCGTCTCTCTTAACATACACAAGTAGAAGACAGGGATGGTCTCCTTTAATACCCGCTAATACTTCATTTATTAAAACTATCTAGATTTATAAAAATGCTTTCATTATCCCCTCCCCCACAATAACACACTACATTTATACATTTACCTGAAATTCATCCATGATACTGAACGTGTACTCATGCCTGGCTACTACGTGATGACAATTCTTACACAGATCTGCCAAAACAGAGAGAGACTTAAATAATTAAGTCTTGGAAGATGTCTTAAGACAGTAAAATTTCTATTCTCTGCATGGTATTACTTTAAAAGAATCTTAAGTGATATATTTAACAGAGCAGCTGGAAACCCATTATAATATCTACCTTGATAAGAAATCCAAAATCTGTCACATAGCAATACTACATAATGAAGGGCCTCAACTCAGAGGTTTAACAAGCATATATTAATTCCCATTCTCAGAACCTATAGAAACTGCTAGTAAAACCAATCATAAATAAAAAAGTCGATGCTAGACATTATAAAGTGAATTTAATGGCAACGAAAGACTCTACTAGAAACATGATAATAACTATGATTTTTTGAGTGCTTACTGTGTGCCAGAAACTGTTTTAAATACTTTTTATCTGTTTATTTAATCTTCTCAAAACCCAAAGAAGTAGATACTTGTTATCACCTTTTTAAGGATTAGGAAACAAAGACACGCCCTGGTTAAGTAATTATTAGCAAGACTGCCGAGCTAGGAAGTATTGGCAATAGAATTCAAACCCATGCATTCTGGCTCCAGGGCCCTTGCTCTTACCTACTATGTCCTACTACCTGGTACAAAATAGAGTTTAAAGGGTTATGTCTAAAAGAAAGAAAAAGATTTTTCTACTTTAGAACACTTTTGATAGTCTGATTCAATTCTAAAGGCTTAGTGTCTTTCATAACCTGTTTTCAAAATATCATTATTTGTACATTTATTCCTCATATTCAGAACATACCAAAGCACCAAGAGAGAAGCAAAATGGAGATGTGAACAGTTTAAATTCTTGTCACTATACCCTAAAATGTATATGGGCTTCCTTTACTAAATTAAATGGCCCTAAAATGCATATGCACTTAATTTACTCATAGAAATTCTTAGTGCCAACCTCAGAATTGATTCACGTTCATTATACATAGTTGATTGATTTGGTTTCCCAGTATTGAGGATGAGGAGCGGCATATGAAGGTAGCACAGCAAAAGAAATAACCAACTGACAATGAGATGGGAGACAAAAAAAAAAAAAAACCCACGAGAAAGAAACGACAAAAAACCCCATTACATCCAGGGTCATTTAGTACAGCAGCAAACAGCCCTAAACACTTTAGTGGCTGTTGGAAGACATCACTGTATTAGACTACAGTAAAAAAAAAAAAAAAAAGAAAAAAGAAAAAGAAAACACATGAATGACCCTAAGGTTAAAAAAAAGGTCTCTATATCTTGTTTCAGAAGGCATAAAGGCTTTAAAAACAAACAAACAAACAAACAAAAAATGGTACCTGAGTCATAGGCTTCATTTATCTGCAAAAATCACTCAGGCAGAGTATCTGATGATGCTATCATCATCTGTATTTTCCTCTTAAAAGACTAACTAGCATCTCAAGTTACAATACAATATTGAAATAGGCCTCATAAAATAAAATATATCAATAGGCACAACGTATCAGCTTTTAAAAGCTGGTATCTCCTATCAGACTTGCACGAAAATAAAGAATCTACTTACGATCATAGGTAACTATTTCTTCTCCATCCTCCTCCTTCAAAGATTTGTTTGTGATCAGCATAAAATCCCGCTTATTGCACACTGCACAGCCTGTAAAGTTCAGCAAGAAAGATCCATTCTCCAGGCAGATGTTACCCTAAAATATTAAAAATAGGAATTTAATTTTCTTCTATTTCAAAACCCTTGGTGAAAATAATTAATAGACTAAAAATTTCTAAAGGCAAAAAAACATGGCTAGAATTTACTTGCTTGAAATCTGTACCAAGTAATTTTTGAAATTACTAGCTTTCCTCTAGAAGGGCTATTTATGGCAAATAAAACTGAAGCAGTGTTAAAGCTGTTAAGTCTCTGAGGACAGCAACTGTATCCGAGAGGACTAAATGCATATGGATTTTTAGAAACACACCGAAGCTTTAATAATATAAAATATGAAAAAGAAAAATTAGAAAAATCCAATAGCCAACAATATTTAAATGAGGCAGATCCTAAAACTAGAATTAAAACTGAACTAATGATAAAAAATGATCTTATACAATGTGTTGCTCAGTTGATTGTTGAAATAACATTTTCTGATGCCTTAAAAATAACACAAAATAAGCAAACAAGAATAAACCCTCAGCTCTATAGATGTCAATCCTTAAGGGTATGTGTGATTCAGGCAGTGAAGATAAGCTCTCAACTCATCAGCCTGACACCATGGCATTCAAGGGAGAAAGGGTTTTGCTTCATCACTAAGAAACTGTTAACAACTTATGCTCCTGGCTCAAGGGAGTTCTTTTCTAGAGGCTTATCAGTAATTGTTCAGAAAGTCATTTTATAAATAATCTAATTCAACCTCATTCTGACCAATAGGGTATTTTTAACAGTTGATGTGACTAAAAACCAGTCAAATCAATATTTCTCCAATGCAGCTATGCGCCCGATACTGTGCAAAGCACAGGGAAGGATTAGAGGGTGAGTCATATCTTTCCACCTTTGAGGAGCTTATGAACTCTCAGGAAGACCAACTTTAAGCGATGCCACAAGTGAAGCCTTCCTGGATTCCCAGCACCACAGTTAACCTCTCCCTTTTGAGTGGCTCCTTGAGGCTATGTACTAAGAAAGAGATTTACTCTGTTGGGGCAAGGGGGGTGGAGAAGTGAGGAAATCAATCTAACTATGTAGTCGGGAGATACTAAATCATAGACACAGCAACTTAATTACTAAAGGTGGAAAAAAAGGCCTTGAGGTTAAAGTATAAATTTCCAGCTATTAAAAACAGGTGCTTTGCTTTTTTAAAAAATAAACTTCACTGAAGTATAATTTATATACAATAAAATCCACACATTGTAAGGGTATACGTGAATGACTTATATACCAATATATATAGGCATATATTTCAACGTAACCACTACCTCAATCAAGATATAAAAAGTTTTATCTTCCCAGGAAGTTCTTTTATGCTTTGCAGTCTATCTCCAACCCCTTCTCAGGTACCCCTTGATCCAATTTCTATCTCTAGTTATTAGTTTTGGTTGTTATAAAATTTTATATAAATAGAATCATGCAGTATACTCTTCTGCATCTAGTTTCTTTTGTTCAACATAAAGTCCATGTTAATCATTTATGTTGTTGTATCCATTGGTAATTTATTGCTTTTTATTGCCAAATCTATTGCATGGATTCATCTGTCAATAGACTTTCAGGTCCTTTTCAGTTTGGGGCTATTATGAATAAAGCAGCTACAAAGATTCATTGTCTTATGTAGACATATGCCCTTCTCTTGAGTAAACATCTAGCAGTGGAACTGCTGAGTCATATGGTAAAAATATGGTCCATACAAACTTTAGAACTGCCAGTTCGTTTTCCAAAGTTTCCCATTTTCCATTCCCACCAGAATTGTGTGAGTTCCAGTTGCTCCATATCCTCACCAACCTAGATACTGTGTCTTCTTATTTTAGCCATCCTAGTCATGGAGAGGTATCTCATAGTAGTTTTTATTTGGGATTTCCCTCATGACTAACAACGTTAAGCATCTTCTCAGGGTGCCTACACATGTGCCTTCTTTTGTGGAGTGTCTATTCAAGTCTTGTCCACTTTTGTTTATCTTATTATTTAGTTATAAGAATTATTGAGTTATAAAAGTTTTTTTTTTTTTAAAGTTTACTTATTTATTGTGAGAGAGAGCACAAGTGGGGATGGGGCAGAGAGAGAGAGGGAGAGAGAAAATCCCAAGCAGGCTCTGTGCTGTGAGTGCAGAGCCCAACACGAGGCTCGATATCATGACTTGAGCTGAAATCAAGAGGCAGATGCTCAACTGAGCCACCCAGTGCCCCATAAGAGTTCTTTATATATCTTAGATACAAATCTTCTCAGATCGGTATTACAAATATTTTGTTACTGATGTGTTTTTTAAATAATGTCTTTTGAAGAACAGTTGATTTTTATGAAGTCTAATTTATCAAAGCTTTTCTTTCACTATTTGTATTTGTCTTCTAAGTCTAGTATTTTTCATCTGTGAAAAATATCTACAAGTCTCCAGAAAAATTTATGAAACCCAAATAAATAATTAAATATTTAGGGGTGCCTGGGTGGCTCCGTCGGTTAAGCGTCCAACTTAGAGCTTCTCAACATGCTAATCCATTATTTTTCTCTGCCACGGGTAGACTATTCTTGCTACCACTACCTTATTGTCCCTTTGCTAAGTTCAAAGTGACTTCTGTTCTTACTCCCCTCAGAAATATCTCATGACTTCAATAACCCCCAGAGTTGTAAGGACCTTTGAGATTTCAAATGGTCAATTTAGCTTCTCCTGAACAACAGAAGAGAGTTCAATTCCTCTCAGGGTTGCCTGTTCCATTTTGAAAATCTGTTAAAGTTCTTTATTCTGATCCAAAGCCTAAACCCAATAACATCCACCCACTATTTCTAAATCTGCCTTCTGAAATTCCAAAAAGTTTAATTCTTACTCATGACAGCCCTTTAATTATTTTAGAACAGAATAAAGTCAGAAAAAAGTGCTTATGAAAGGCACCTTCCTGGTTTTCCAATCGCCTCATTCTTTTTCTCTACTCTTTTTCTTATACTTTATTTTCATTTTCTAAATTAATTTATTCCTTGAAGCCCAGTCTTTGATTCTACTTGATTCTCCAGTCTTTTTCTAAGAAAACAGATCATTTCTATTTTGACACTTTTATTTGGCTAACTCATCTGTTTGAATCTTGCACCTATACTGCAATCTTATATTTTCACTTGACTCCTCGGGTGTTACATTCTCAATCTTGGATGAAACATGATAAAAACAATCTGACCATGTGCCCCCCAATTTTGGTTCTCTCTCACACATGCCACCAATTTCTGTAATGAATGTAAATGTAAAACCTAAGATCACCTGTAGGTCTTCCCTCCATTAAATTGGCTGAGTCCTATTAATTCTTTCTTCGAAATGAGGCTTTCATTATCTCATGCCTACCCTACTGTTTTCATGACTCCCCAAAAACTCTGTAGGGCTCTCCCTTTTACATTCCCCCCATCCCATAACCTCAACATACAGCCATAGACTCATTTCCCTAAATAACAGATTTCAGAATTATTTTCCTATTCACTTTTTTTGATGGGTGCTCAATGCCTAAAGTGTAAAACCTAAATTTCCTCATACAATTTTAAAATCTTTTGATTGGCTCAATTCTTAAGAACCCAACCTAATCTCTTTAATACTCTTCACTACAAACACCTCCTTCACATGGTCTCTGAAAAGTGCAGTGTTCATTACTGGATTCATAAAAATTTATTTTTAAACTTTAAAAAAAGTATGAAATAGAATGCAATACAGAAAAGCGTATGAAACAGCACAATGCCTCTAGCTAGTAGTCAGTAGTACCCCCAGTTGTGACAACTAAAACTGTCTACAGATAGTGCCAAATGTCCCCTGGGAGGCAAAAGTCACACCTAGTTGAGAACCACTGCTCTAATTCATTCCATTATTCATTCATGGTGTTCCATTCTATGGCTATATCCCACTTTTCCAGTCTACTCCGACAAGTTATGCTCTTACGAACATTCTTACACAAGTTTCCAAGAACATATGTACATTTCTTTCTCTAGAAATGTACTTTCTTTCTCTAGAAATGCATTTATTTCCCTAGAATGAGAATTGCTGGGTCTTTCAGTATGCAAATCTTTGATAATACTAAACCTTTTTCCCAGGAGGCCGTACCATGACTGTTCATGTTACACCTCTTTCCCCAAAGCGAAGTATTACTCAAAATATTAAGAGGCAGAAGCAGCTATAGATCTTCTGCCGCCCAACCATCACAAGAATCCTTGTTCTTATAGTCTCCAAACCTCTGGCTCCTCCTTGCCTTCTTTTCTACCCTAGTCACAACTAGCCTCCAAGTCCCAAATGAAGTCTACCTTTCTTTTGGGAGAACAGCGCTATTGCTCTCCCCTTTCTCTAAAGCTGAATATCACTTATGGACTGTACTACTCATTTTTTTGTTGTTAAATCATACTCTAAACTGTAAGCTCTCAGGAGGCAATGAAGCTGCCTTTTATTTCATCTTTGGTATCTCTTTCTGGTCTAGCCACATACATAAATGTTCAATAAGTATACCTTGAATAAATGAGAGTAAACAAGCTTCGGCAACCTCCGGAGATTGAGAGGAACAGATATTTTTTTTTAAATACTCAGGAAATCTGATTTCTGGCCTTGACTCTCAGGTTAACAGAATGTGAAATTTATTTCCCCTCTCTGGGCATTAGTTTCATCTGCAAAACCGTGTTAACGACAGATGACCTCAGAGGTCCCTTCCAGCGCTAGACTTCAGTAAGAAAAGTGAATTTCACCAAATCAAGCTTGACAATGTCATCAGCGGTGGCGGGAGGGTGTCCCTTTGTCGTCGACTGGATTGTTGGTGGTGGGGGGTTTCCTTTGTTGTACCCTGGAACTTAAGAGAAGTGGGGCGACGGCTGAGATCAGCCCCCAGGGCGTGGACCGGCGGGCAGAACCGACGGCCACCGGCCGCCCCCGCCGTCAAGTGCCTAAATACAGCTACCGGGTCACCGGAATGGGCAGAGCGGCAGGGTCGTCCCGCGCTCGGCCTCTCAGGGAAGGCCGGCCCGGGGTATGAGGAGCCTCGGGGGCTGGCCACCGGCCAAGGGGGCGAGAAGTTCTCGGCGCCCACTCGCTCACCCGGTTGGGATACTCCTTCTCCACACAGCCCCCGCACATCCCGACGCCGTTCACAAGGGCCGTCCTCTAGTGCTTCCGGAAAGACGAAGCCTCGCGAGAGCAAAGGCACGGTTGCCGCATGCGCCCCAAGTATTCTACCCTGGAGTGTTTGCTTTCGGGAAGCTACTCGAAGTCTCCGCCCCTTAGCCCCTGTTGTGAGGGCAGGGTCTGGTCTCCCAGGCAACAACGGCCGGCCAAGAGTGGGACTTCGGAAACCTTCGGAGAAAGGGGGCGGGCCCGTGGACCCTGTGGCGGGAACCCGGAAGGGAACGCGGAAGAAACAAAGTTCTGATGTAGGCTCCCTCCTAAGCCTAGGCTAGGCTGACAGAAAGGCGAGTCACGATACACACGAAAGGGAATTGTTTCTCGCTGCCTCGGCTTACCCCATACAGAAAGCTGAAATTATAGTAATTTAAATACCTTTCCATACCAGTGAGACAGGTGAATAAGCAATAACCGAAGCGTTGGCCAAGAGGCACTTAGAGATCTGCAGAGAATCTCCTAAAACTGCTAAAAAAAAAAAAAAAAAAAAAAAAAAAAAACCACAAACATTTGAAATGTTAATAAATGACCATTATTTATCCCATTAGCGATGGGAAACGCGTCGCCGAAGCACCTCAGAGGCTTGCACACACTGTGCAAATAGAAAATGGCGAGGTCCAGCCTATGGAGCTCAAAATGCTTGTGGTTGATGCCCTGCCTTTTCCTTTTCCTCCGTATTGAAAGCATCTTACTTTTCATAGTGATGTAATTAACTTGAATACGAATATCCAAAAATCTGTCTTTGTGCTTCTGAACAACCTGTCATCATACCCAGCTACACCAATAGAGATATTTAATGGGAGCATCAGCCTCCTTCCTTAACCCTGCCTATCGCAGTCAAGTCAGTGAGGAAATCAGGGAGCATATGAGACTCTGGGATCCAGGTTCTTTTTTGTTTTAAGTTTATTTATTTATTGGGGGGGGGGGTGGCACGGAGAGAAGCAGGCCTCGCAGCCAGAGCAGAGCCTGATGTGGGGCTCCATCCCACCAACCCCTAAGATCAACACCTGAGTTGAAATCAAGAGTCAGATGCTCTACTGACTGGGTCACCCAGGCGCTCTTGGGATCCAGGTTCTTTAAAGAAGAGATTAATAACCATTTCAAAGTTCACTCTACTCTTGGAATAATTGCAATGCCTTCCATTCTGTATGACATTTTCAACGTTTCAAAGTGTCATCATTTCAGTTTCTAATTTTATGCCTTTACAATCCTATAAGAATGGTAAAAAAAAAAAATGTATCTCCCCCTTTCAGATGAGGAAACAAGGAAATAAGTGGTTAAAGGTCTTATCTGTGGTAACAAAGCTGCTGGTAGTCGCCCAGGACTCGGACTTAGTTCCTACCCTGGACTCAACTTCTTTTTAATACAGGAGGTAGTAGCCACATGTGGCTATAAAGCACTTATACATGTGGCAAATTTGATCTGAGATGTATTGTAAGTACATTCTACAAACTAGACTTAGAAGACAGTATGAAAAAAATGTAAAATATTTCATCAGTAATTTTTATATTGATTACATGTTAAAATAATTGCACTAAATAAAAACATATTATTAAAGTTAATATCATCTGTGTTTTAAATCTGGCTACCAGAAAATTTTTAATTAACACTGGTAGCTTGTAATTATATTTCTGCTTGACAGGGCTGGTCTATACAATTCTCTCTCTTTTTAAAAGTTTTTTTTTAGAGACAGAGTGTATAAGCAGGGGAGAGAGGGAGAGAGAGAATTCTTTTTTTTAATGGAACACTTTGTTGCTTATTTTTTTTAGAGACAGTAGGGTACAGGGACAGAGAGAGAGAGAGAGAGAGAGAGAGAGAGAGAGAGAGAGAATCTTAAGCAGACTCCATGCTCAGCACAGAGCCCCATGGGGGTCTTGATCCCATGACTCTGGGATCATGACCTGAGCCAAATCAAGAGCCAGATGCTTAACCAACTGAGTCACCCAGGTGTCCCTCTTGAAACATTTTTAAATGTGTCCTCTGTTTTTAAAGCCGAATGCTGACTTTTAATCTTACTAACCACTGTATTTTATTCAATTCTATAGACATTTGTTGAGGACTTCGCCTTCAAGGGATTGTGTGGACAACAGAAAGATGAAAAAGACATTGTCCCTTCCTGTTCTCCAGAGACTCACGATAGAGTGGGAGAGATAAGGCGAGCATAAATACCTACAATTACTGGCAGATTGTGATTTAAGAGCACAAAATGGAGAGACTTCTTCTAGGTAGGGATTGGGAATGAGGAATTTGGGCCCTGAAGAATGTATAGGATTTCAAAAAGCAGAGAATTTTAGTATAGGAATTTCAAGTGGACCATGCCAAGAAGTTTGGATTTTATCTTGCAGGTGATAGTGAGCCACTGGGCATTTGAGCAGGAGAGTGATATCAGAGTCGTGGTTTTGGAAGATCATTTTAACAGTACTTTATTGGGAATGATTGGAACTGGAAGAGATTGGACAAGGAAAGACATACACTAACAGAAACCACAAGGGGGAGATGTATAGCTTTCTGCCTCATCACTAATAGAGAACAATAATGATTTTAAAAATCAAATAAATAAAAAATTACACTGCAGTCAAAGATCTCAAACAGTTCTTTGGCATGGAAAACAATCTACACATTTACCAGTGTTTTTTTTTTTTTTAACTTCCCAGAGTGAGATGGTATCTTGTTATTAAAATGAGCAAGTGAATAAAAAGGTCATCTTCTTAGGTGTAAACTTTGAAGAGCTGATGGCTATCCACCCAATGAAGTCCTCTATTCAAATCTAACTGTATCCAGGGTGGAAAGGCAGCAAATGAGATGGGAAGAAGTCCGCAGCACCAGAAATTGAAGCATGATTATTCCTTAAAGGAATACTAAGTTTTCCAAGGTTGACAGGTAGAAGAAAGGAAAATAGAGGCTACAAAGAAGGATATTAGCACTGGAAAAGAATGACCAAGCAGTGGTGTAAAATAAGCAAAAAAAAAAAATTACCAAAAAAGTCTATTTTCTTTTCTCTTATAGGTAATTATTTAAAACAAAGTTTGGGGGCGCCTGGGTGGCGCAGTCGGTTAAGCGTCCGACTTCAGCCAGGTCATGATCTCGCGGTCCGTGAGTTCGAGCCCCGCGTGGGGCTCTGGGCTGATGGCTCAGAGCCTGGAGCCTGTTTCCGATTCTGTGTCTCCCTCTCTCTCTGCCCCTCCCCCGTTCATGCTCTGTCTCTCTCTGTCCCAAAAATAAATAAATGTTGAAAAAAAAAATTTTAAAAAAAATAAATAAATAAAACAAAGTTTGCAGGAATTGTTTAAAGATTACCTTCCAATAGAATTTTCTCTGGGACAGTACCCATAGGAACCATTAGAAAACATATGATGTCAATAACATATATTAAGTATGCCCATGTGTTACAGTTTATGCAGGAGGTTATTTCTTGGTAAAAAGAATCCATTTAAGAAACTCTAGATGTTAAAATCGTTCAATTACATATGCTAAACTACCTCCCTGGGGCAAGATTAAAGTTTTCCCTTAAAAGTACAATTTGAATCTTCTTTAACACCCTCTTTCTAGTACCTTTTTTTTCTTTTGCCTTTTATGATGCCTGAAGCCAAGAGGCCGGAAGGATGCAGTGCTGAGCATACCTATCATTTTCATCCTTTGTTTAAAGGAATAAGAAGCACCCCGGAGCCTTTATGGTACCGCTGCCAGCCCAATTTCACAGATGGAGAGAAGCTCGTCTCTAAAGAGAAGTTCATCTGCTTGGTGAAGGTATATGTGATTCTTTCCATTATCTCAAGGGAAGTGTGAAATAGGGTTGGTTTGTCTTTACCTGGGGTCACCTGCCTGGGGTAAATGAATTAGCAGCAATTCTGGCTTACCACTGTGAACCCAGGTGAGTCTGTTCTGGCTGGGGTCAAGTATAACAAAGCTCCTAAAAGCTCAGAGCCGGTCTTTCTTTGCAGTTTCTTTTATTTAGAGTTCTCATGATTATTCAGATTATAAACTCCAGTTTCCAAACACATTATACTTTAAGACAAGGGAATTGCTACTATTGCCCTTGACTTTGTTTCCTCCAGCGCTCCCCACTCTCTTTTCATATACAGATGACTATTTCCACATATAGTTTTCCTAACATATGTCAAAATCTCTGATTTTCTTTGGGGAAATATTATCCTTCAAATCTTACATGGATTGGGATAGATCTAATAATCAAAATATAACTGTGTTTTAGATATGCTTTTATTTTATTTTATTCCATTTCTAATGTGTGCCCTAAGGATATAGTAAAACTCAGAGCAGAATTTTGTTCTCTGTCACCTATATCAACTCCAAGAGGTGAAGGAGGTTGGAATTTTCAGAGAAGCCAGTGGAGTGAGGAAATGGAGTCAAAAAGCTCCTGTTTTGTCCTGGAGAATGGCCAGCAGAGGGAGGGTTTACTTCAAGGAAATTCAGGCACAAAATCCATAGGAATCAAGAAGCTTGGGTGGTTTTGAAAAGAGTACTTTTGACCTAGAATGGAGAAAGGGTACATAGAAGCTGCAAGGAGTATTTGGGAAATAGTATGGTGATTTAAAGTTAAAATTTTTAATTTTTTAAAAAATTTTTAATGTTTATTATTGAGAGAGAAAGAGACAAGAGTCTCTTGAGCGGGGGAAGGGCAGAGAGCCGGAGAGGGAGACACAGAATGAGAAGCAGGCTCCAGGCTCTGAGTGGCCGGCGCAGAGCCTGGCACGGGGCTCGAACTCACAAACTGTGAGATCATGACGTGAAGTCAGATGCTTAACCGAATGAGCCACCCAGGCGCTCCCCCTAATTGTATCTTAATAACAGGAGGAGGACCATAAGCAAGTCACCTATTAGCTGTGCTTCAACTTTCTCCTCCGTAAAATAATGACAATAATAAATACACCTACCTCTCAGGGTTGGTTTAAAAAATAATACACAAATGTTTTAGGTATAGGGGTATATGCATATAACTCAAGGATGCTAAGAAAAATAATTCTGGGGGCGCCTGGGTGGCTCAGTCGGTTGGGTGTCCGACTTCGGCTCAGGTCACGATCTCGCGGTCCGTGAGTTCGAGCCCCGCGTCGGGCTCTGTGCTGACCGCTCAGAGCCTGGAGCCTGTTTCAGATTCTGTGTCTCCCTCTCTCTCTGACCCTCCCCCGTTCATGCTCTGTCTCTCTCTGTCTCAAAAATAAATAAACATTAAAAAAAATTCTTTATAAAAAAATAATTCTGGCTATAAGCATGAGGTGGTAGAAGGGAGGGTAATAAATTAGGAAAAGGGGATTGGTAATCATGGCTAACAGCCTGCCTCAGGTGGGAAGCTGTGTCTAGCTGATTTGGATAATAGGAGACTGTGTTCCTTAATTTGTATAAGGTGGCTTTGTGAATTTGAAAAGACTGAGTGAGCATGCTGTGGTAGAGACAACACTGTCGGGGAAGAGTTGTGTTAGGGAGGGAAACCATGAGGGAGAGAGAGTGAGAAGCCAGGTGCTTCTAGGAAGTAGACTTGGAAGTTCCCCAAAGGCACAAAGAGGCAGGGAGCCCTACTTTGGGCTCCTACCGAATTACGGTTCCCAGTCCTTCTTCTGGTTCCTTGTACTTCTTTCTCTTGACAACATCTTCTTTGAGAACTAAGGAGAAAGTCCACACCAAAGTTTGAGAAAACTGAGGCATATTCTAAAACAACTACAGAAGACAGTGCCAAGAATGCAACAGTTATAATACATCGCCTTATGTCACTGCTTTATTTATTATTTTTTTAATTTTTTTTTTTACTTTTGAGAGAGAGAGAGAGACAGAATGTGAGCAGGGGAGGGACAGACAGAGAGGGACACACAGAATCGGAAGCAGACTCCAGGCTCTGAGCTGCCAGCATAGAGCCCGATGTGGGGCTCAAATCCACAAAGGGCAAGATCATGACTTGAGCCAAAGTCAGATGCTTAACTGGCCGAGTCACCCAGGCACCTCTATGTCACTGCTTTTTTTTTTTTTTTTTCAACGTTTATTTATTTTTGGGACAGAGAGAGACAGAGCATGAACGGGGGAGGGGCAGAGAGAGAGGGAGACACAGAATCGGAAACAGGCTCCAGGCTCTGAGCCATCAGCCCAGAGCCTGATGCGGGGCTTGAACTCACAGACCGAGAGATTGTATGTCACTGCTTTAATAGCTCCATGATGGGGGCACTGGGGTGGCTCAGTCGGTTAGGCCTCTGACTCTCAGTTTCAGCTCAGGTAGGTCCTGATCTGGCAGTTTCATGGGTTTGAGCCCCTCAACAGGTTCTGCACTGGCAGTGAGGAGCCTGCTTGGGATTCTCTCTCTCTCTCTCTCTCTCTCTCTCTCTCTCTCTCTCTCTCTCTCTCCTTCTCCCCCACTCCTCGACTCAAACTGTCTCTGTGTCTCTCAAAATAAATAAATAAACTTTAAAAAGAAAAACAAAACTCCATGTTTCCATATTGCCTTCAGGAAAAAAACCAAGCTCCTTACTACAGCATTCAAAGCCTTTTAAAATATGCTCCACTATACTCGTCTCACCTTGTGTCTTGCTGCTCCCATCTCTCCTTCTGCTACTTTTCCTTGTAATCACACATTATCTATTTGTAGCCTCACCAAACTACTCATGGCCCTAATCTCACCAAGTTCTTCCAAGTTTTCTTTCTAGCTTTTTGTGTGCTGTTCCATCTGCCCAGAATGGCCCATTCTCTGCCTGTTGAGATCATATTCAGTCTCTCAGACATGGTTCCAATATCCCTGCTTCCATGGACACCAAATATTAGTTTCCTACTTGAACCTCCTGTAATAACACTGTATTCATCCCCTTATTGTGGAATGTAGTCACTATTTGAATGCAAACTCCTTTAACATGATGCTTATTTGCCAGCTTCTAACATTATGTTCGACACATAGTGGCTGCTAGTAATGATTGTGATTGATTCCAAAAGCTGAACATGCAGTTTCACTCATCCCTCCACCCTACCCCTAATTCCATACACCATTTCCATGAACTATTCACCCCAGGTCGTTGCTTTCAAGGGTTTTAATATTTGAGAAGGAAAACAAAACAAAAAAAAAGTTTTTTAGGAGAAGAGTTTTGGTTTAAAAAATTGTTTTAAGCCAAGTATTTTCTTCTTTATGCATGAATAATTTATTGCTTAGTCATGTCTTCATGCTGTGCCCACCAAAAGGAAGATTCTACCTGAGGCGTGGATGACTCAACAAGAACAAGTACCCTAATGTCATTCAATTTAACACCTCACTGCTCTCCAGGAAATGATCTGTAAACCTAAGAGTTCAGTTTATCACCTTATTCCTGGAAGTTTAGCAACAACTTCCTAACTTCAATTGGTTCTACACACTGCTTTGTCTTTTTCTTTCATAGATTAATTGAATCTATAATGATCTGTTAATTTGGATTCAAGTGGGATAGATGACTCTTCTACCAGTTTGGTTTTTTAGTCTGCTCCAACTCAGTTAACACTTGAGATGCCTTTCATTACAGAATTTAAAATAGTGCCCCAAATGTAAATATAGCTCAGGAATTCCATTTGATTCAATCCATACAATGTTTGGAGTACCCATCCATGCCTGCCTTCGAGTTGCTTACAATACAGGGGGAAAGAAAAACCAGCGATCACAACATAATATAATAATTATGTTTAGGGATGCTATTGGGACCCAGAGAAAGGGCAGGCCTCTAGCCTACAAAAGGTTGGAGAAAGGATGTTGGAGAGATCTCAGCAAAGATTTTCCAAAAGAGTTGACATTTCAGCAGACTTTAAGAATTGATGGACATTAGAGAATATTTGGAAGGGTATTCCCTAAACAAGGATACAATGTGGGCAAAAGTACAAAGACACACGGAAACAAGTTTGGAAGGCTGGCGGGTAGAGTAGGTAGCATAGGGCTAAGTAATGTCCAGTCTTTTCATGAGAAGGATAAAGTTTTAACCCTTATGTCCAGGAGGCTGACTTCATAATTATACCCAGCCCTGGTAGCAGTTACCATGTAATGAACTAAAAAATTGCTCAGTCTTTTTCCTACTATATATCAACATCACATTTTCCACCACAGTGGTTGTGTGGAGACCTATAGATATGGATTCACATCTCAGCTTTGTCACTTATTAGCTGTGACATATTGGGCAAGTTATTTAGCTTCTCTATGCCTTTTCCTTCATTTGCAAAGTGGGAATACACCTACCTCACTGAGTTGCTGTGAGAATTAAAGGAGATAATCCACTTAGCATAGGATCTGATATCTGTTAAATATGCCATAAATGTTAGCTATGTTAATGAAATTGAGTCCAGAGAATCTAATAAAAATATAAGCGTAAGTGTTTGATGATCAAGGTGTGGTAAATAACTGCAGCCCCAGAGGATCTCAGAAGTAGAAGAACTCTCAAGAAGTTATCTAATATACACCTATGCATCTAAGATCAGTGCTTAAATCAACAGCATTTGGCCCTGCCTGCCACCAAGGAGCCTAAATATATATGACAAAAGATGGAGTTGGGAGAGAGAACAAAATAAAATCACAAGCAGAAAGAAGGGAATGAGAGATAAAGGGAAAAGGAAGCAGAATGATCGGACAAAGGGGATAAAAAATATACTTCAGTGGGCACATCTACCATTAGTTGCCAATTCCTGGCTTACATTTCCAAAGCAGATGGTGACTTTAGTTAAGATATAAAGAACCAAATGAAAGGTTTGGGAACTCTAAGAGGTCATATATTCAACTATCCCAGGGGCATTTGGGTGGCTCAGTCAGTTAAGCACCCGACTTTGGCTCAGGTCATGGTCTCACAGTTTTTGAGTTCAAGCCCCGCATCAGGCTCTGTGCTGACAGCTAGGAGCCTGGAGCCTGCTTCTGATTCTGTGTCTCCCTCTCTCTCTCTGCCCCTCCCCTGCTTGTGCTCTCTCTCTCTCTCTCTCTTTCTCAAAAAATAAACATTAAAAAAATTATCCCAGAGAGGCATAGGTATAAAAAGATCTCAAGCAGAAGGAAGAAGGGCATCTCTGGGAATGTTTGGGAGTCATTTTTTCTAAGGAGTTCTTTATCAAACTTGGGAGAATATTTAGAAAATCTCTAGATAGGTTTTTGTGTTTATTAAGACGGCTGATGTCATGAGGGGCTCACAGACTGCTGAGAGACTTGCTTAAGCAAAAACATCAGGCCAAAGGTTTATAGATGAACTCTGAGAGCCAAATTTTCGACAAGTAGTTCAAAGGCAAATTTCCCTATATCATTCCGTGTAAAAATAGATGACTGCTGCTTAACTCTAGTCACCAGCTTGGTAGAAGGAGTTTTAGGAAGGCCTGCCCCATTAGCAGTTTGAACAAACCAGTTTTCCTACCAGGAGCTTTCCCACATCCACTCATACCCCCATTTGATTTTGACTTGGTGCTCTTTGGTAGCATGGCTCTCTGTTAAATATTTACTCCCAAGAGATGATTCTGTCCTAATTCTTTCTTTCCCACATGTCTTTCATTTTTTGGTTTGTGTTCTAGTTTATTTTTGGAGCCTAAGTTATCATGACTGTTTGCTGTCTTTTTCTGTTTTTAGGCTTTCTTCCTTCTCCTTTGGTTACTGGTAGTTTAGCAGGGATAATGCTAAGCTGGGGCCAGATGTTAATTAAGCAAAATAAGTCAAGCAAATCAAAACTTCCAAATATTTGGTTTCAGGTTACTTAGTCACAGCAGCATTTTTGAAGATGTAATTTTATTTTGATGTGAGTTACATAAACCCTCTGGTTGGGTTGTCAGCTTTCTTCTGTGCGGTGTCGTAGCAGAGCAACGCTATGCTGTCAAGATAGAGAGCGAGGACATTAATAAGTAACGAGGCAGAGCCATGTGCCAGAGACTATGACCCAGCCCTCACCAAAAACTTGAGGAGATTGTGTGATAACAATATCTCTTTCTAGGGACATAGAAAATGTTGTCTTCCTGCCACAATGACAATTGGGTGAGTTTACTGCTCTTGGAAGTTTACTCCTAACCTAAGTTTCATTCCTACATAACAGTAAAAATATCATCATGATGAATAAATAATTTTTAGTGTCTATTATGTGTAGGCACCTGGTGAACAAAGAGGGAGAAGGCATGATTTGTTCTCAGAGGATTTACTGTGTTGAGAAGATAAAGCATGTATATTTAAATACATTTAACAAACGAAAACTACCACATAACACATACTGGATGTCAAACGAGTAATATATAGGTAGCTGATTATACACTCCAGTTTGTCCTAGATAGTACCAGTTTATACCTTGTTCCAATGTACTTATGCCCCCTGTAACTCTCAAACATCATAGTTTGGATGATAAATTATATGTTCAGCTTATATACACACCTGTGGTCTAGGAATTAAGGGGAGAGAGTTTTTATCAATGGCTAGGATAGGTGGTAGGGAGTTCATGGAGCTGGTAGAACTTGAGCTGGGTCTTGAAGGAAGAGGTAGGACAGAGGCAAGAGAAGAGCATTCTACAGGAGAATATCAAGAACAAAAGACCAAAATGGATGCGGGAAAAAAGACAGCCATAGCACAACTCCAGGGCACCCTGTCCATGTCACGTTCTCTGTGAATGGTGCCCTCTGGACTGTGTTAACTGTTGGCTCTAAGTGTGTCATATTTGGGGGCGCCTGGGTGGCGCAGTCGGTTAAGCGTCCGACTTCAGCCAGGTCACGATCTCGCGGTCCGTGGGTTCATGCCCCGCGTCAGGCTCTGGGCTGATGGCTCAGAGCCTGGGGCCTGTTTCCGATTCTGTGTCTCCTCTCTCTCTGCCCCTCCCCCGTTCATGCTCTGTCTCTCTCTGTCCCAAAAAATAAATAAATAAACGTTGAAAAAAAATTAAAAAAAAAAAAAGTGTGTCATATTTGGAGAGCAATGGGAAGAACACTTTAGCCGGAGAAGAGAATTTGTGGAGAGGATTTATGTGAGAATCGAAGCAAGCATGGAATGGATATTGGAGGCTATCAAATACCAGAATAAGATGTTTAAACTTTATCCCATAGTGGATTTGAATGTAACTGAAGAGTTTTGAGCAGACAATGATACTTACAACAAAATGGTTTTGGAAAATTAATATTCCCAACTAAAGTATTCAATGTATGGAAAGGAGAAGAAAGAGGAAGGGAGGAGAACTAGTTCTAAAAGTGTTGAAAATACCCAAGAGAGAGGCGATAAGAGTCT
Source organism: Felis catus (assembly GCF_018350175.1). NCBI lineage: Eukaryota > Metazoa > Chordata > Mammalia > Carnivora > Felidae > Felis > Felis catus. The sequence continues at coordinate 110,972,442 of NC_058373.1, read as the reverse complement.
GCAGTAGTGGCAGTAGTAAAGGGTATGAAGAGACAGACTAGAGAGAGTTTGCAAAGCCAGGACTGATAGTGGGTAACTGGCTAACTATGTGAGGAGAGGGAACAATTAAGAATGACTTGAGATTTAGAAACTGAGTACCAAAGAAAATGATGGTATCTTTGATAAATGTGGGGGAGTTGAGAGAAGTTAGCTTTGGGGGGGATAGATGAGCTCTCCTCCAGACATGATGGATTTGAGACATCATTTGGAAATGTTCAAAAGGAAAAATTAAATTGGAGCTGAGACAGGTGGTAATGGCTAGAGATGTAGATTTAGGAATTCTGTGCGGTACTAAATGATCATAAGTACCATAAGATCATAAATAGCAGATAACCCACAATTATGGCTTAGGTTGCAATTGCATTTTGTAAAGTAGGAAGGAATACAATTTGCAAAGATAGCAAAAGAGAGATTCCAGAGGTGAAGGGAGATAGGACAGACAGTGTATAATCAAGAGAATCAAAGGAAAAGAAAGTTTCAAGCTTGAGAAGTTGATCTGTGGAGCCAAATCTTGGAAAGCAGTCAAGGAGGACTAAAACTGAAAAAATTCATAGCTTTTGATGGTGACATGGGTTCTTTGGAAGGTACGATTTTATGTAGTTGTAGAGGTGGGCTCTATATTATAGGAGTTAAGGGATGAAAGATTGTGATTCAAGGGATATAATGAATGAAGATTGATCTTATAAGAAATTTGTCAGTAAAGGGAAGGGAAAAATATGAAAGTCAAGGAATATCCAGCATTAAGGAAGAATTTTTTTTAAAGGATATGATAAAGAATTTATATTCTGTGTTAGACTGTAGATAGATGGCACTTTATTTACTTAAAATAAATCTTGATTTTTCAAATTGCTCATAGTACCTTTCTTCTTCTGAATTCCAAGCAAGGGGCTTACTAGAACAAAGGAGGAAGAAAATATAGACAGGAAAATAACTGATAAAGGATTCAACAGTTAGTCATCAACAGGTGATTAAAATACACCTAATCTCTTCCACATAGCTGGGGACCCTTTTGTTTCAGGCAGAAACTATATGCATTTATAGCTGGGACAGACATTTTGATTAGGAGAGGACATCTCTAAAATACTGACTTTTTTTTTTTTAGGGTTCTCTAATCTCCCTATTAACCCCCCAGTTAAAAAAAAAAACAACCTTTGGTGGCCTACAGATGTTCCAGCCTGACATCCATCCTGCTTTCCACTTCCTTGACCACCATTCTAGTTCAGGCCCCAATTATTTCTTATTCTGACTACAGTAATAGCCTGTCTCCCGTCTCTCTCCACTCCAGCTGTCCTACACACTGCCACCAGATTAATTTTCCCAAAGCACAGTTCTGATCCTATCTTGCCTTACTTAAAAGCCTTCGACAAATTCCCATTGTGAACTGAATTAGGTACAGGCTCCTCACTTTGGCTTTTGAAAGCCGGCCACAATATAGCTTTGGCTTACGCTTTCTGTCTTAATTCTCACGATTCCCTTATATTCAAACTGATTTACGGGCATGAAAAGAGACCGTCACTTGGTCCTTCTATCTGGAGTGGCCACATGAAATTTCCCTGTGAAAACAACAAGGGATTCACATATAAAGGAAGGTAGAAGAAGGTATGGGAGTCATTTTCACATCCTGTTAAATATGATCTTGCTGTCTGAACCCTTCCCCCAAATATTTTGTTTGTAATTTTTACATGGCATTTGCCAAATCCGCTATATTAGAGTCCTTTGTGTGCTATCTCTACCCTATTGGAGTGAAAACAGGTAGAAAACAAAGACCTTATGGTCCTCATTTATTATTTTTTTTAATGTTTATTTTTGAGACAGAGCATGAACAGGGGAGGGGCAGAGAGAGGGGACAGAAGATCTGAAGAGGGCTCTGCTCTGACAGCAGAGAGCGATAAGCTCGATGTGTGGCTTAGACTCATGAGCTGTGAGATCACAACCTGAGCTAAAGTCAAACCCTCAACCCACTGAGCCACCCAGGTGCCCCTTAGTCCTCATCTTTAATCCCCTTTGGGGCATAGTAGTATACCTTGTACTGAGGGCATTCAATACATTTTTAAAAATTCCCTGACTATATTGAAAAGAAGTCATGGACTCTTAAGTAACTCTGCTTTTGCCTACCACCTCTCAACATGTCCTTACCCCTTCCTATGAAGATGCGAATGTTTTTATTTTTCAGTGTAGCAACTGCATGTCCTTTACACGGCTATAATGACATTATATGTTGGATTATAAGTAGCTAGAAGACAGGAACTTCTTGTTGTTTAACCTAACATGTATGTAATGCTTGAAGATTTTTGTACATAAGCTCTTAATAAATGTTTATAATAATTTATATATTATTAAGTGTTTACAATAATGCACATAATAATTAGCTAATGCTTAATAAATGTTTATAATAATGTATATAATAATTAGCTAATGCTAATATAATAATTAGCATTAGCTAATCCATTTGCAGAAGGTTATTTTATAAGTCAAAGTTTTTTTTTAATTGGTATAATTGACATATAGCCTTATATTAGTTTCAGGTATACAACATGATTCGATATTTGTATATATTGTGAAATGATCACCCCATAAGTCTAGTTAACATCCATCACCACACATAGTTACATAATTTCTTTTTCTTGTGATGAGAATATTTAAAATTTACTCTTTTAGCAACTTTCAAATATGCAATACAGTATTATTAGCTATAGTCACCATGCTGTGCATTACATTTCCATGACTTATTTATTTTATAACTAGAAATTTGTATCTTTTAGTTCCCTTGGCCCACCCCCACCTTCCCACCTCTGGCAACCACCAATCTGTTCTCTGTATCTATGAGCTTGTTTTTGTTTCTTTATTTGTTTGTTTTTAGGTTCTACATATAAGTGAGATCATATTGTATTTTTCTCTGACTTATTTCACTTAGCATAATACCCTGAAGGTCCACCTATGCTGTCATTTTTCTAATGACTGGATAATATTCTATTGTATATATATACACACATATATACATATATATACATATATATATATATACTACATTTTCTTTATGTATTCATTTAGGTTGTTTCCATATATTGGGTATTGTAAGTAATGCTGTAATGAACATAGGAGTGCATATCTTTTTGAATTCTTCCTTTCATTTTCTTTAGATAGACAGCCAGACATGGAATTACTGGATCATATGGTATTTCTATTTTTATTTTTTTGAGGAAACTCCATACTATATTCCAAAGTGATTGCACCAATTTATGTTCCCACCAACAATGCACAAGGATTCCTTTTTCCCCACATCCTCATCAACACTTGTTATTTCTTGTCTTTTTGATAGTAGCCATTCAAACAGGTGTGAAGTAATATGTCTTTGTGGTTTTGATTTGCATTTCCCTGATGATTACTGATGTTGAGTCCCTTTTCATGTACTGTTGGCCATCTGTATGTCTAGTGTTTTCAAACTAGGATGGAACTATATGAAAAGTTATATATTAAAATATCAGTTTTTTTCTGGGGAGAGGGCCTATAGGCTTTATCAGATACTCACAGGGGTCTGCTGTCCAGGAAAGAGTAAGAACTAGCCTTATGAAATAATAAATTTGGAATTATTAACAATTCATATAGACATATGGATAATACATATGGAATTATGAAATGGAAACATTTTTACTTTGTCTCCATTCATTTCTTTCAAAAGAATTTTTTAAAGTACCAGTAGATGCTCCATGGACAACAAAACCAGCACAGATAGAATCACTTAGAATAATTCCTGATGCCGCTTCCAAACCTCTACTTTGTCCCTACTTAAGCTAAGAGTATTGCCTTTGGCCGGGTTGAAGAACTGAATGATGCAATCCCAGATGTGGTGTATAAGGACATCACCATCTGTCACATGCATCTTCCTCTCCCCTCCTTTTAGTATTAGAAGGCCTCCACTGTTTTCACAGGGGATTTTTACCCTCATGTTCACTATCAAAATTCCCAAATGATCCCTTGTTTTTCATGCCAGCACTCTGGCTGATCCCACAGTTTTGGTTAAAAGGTTTTGTTTTGTTTTGTTTTGAGAGAGAGAGAGAGAAAAAGCATGCGCATGTGGGAGCTAGGGAAAGGGGCAGAGGTGAGGAGAAAGAGAGAGAATCTTAAGTAGGCTCCATGATAATCGTGGAGCCCAACATGGGGCTTGATCCCATGGCTCTAGGATCATGACCTGAGCCAAAATCAAGAGTTGGACACTCAACCAACTGAGCCACCCAGGCATCCCAAATTTGTCTTAAGAAGAATAAAATCTCTTTTAATAGGACGAGTTTCAGACATGAGATCCATTATCTTTTCCTGGTAAACTTTAGAAAAGGGGAATGGGAAGTAAACTTTTCGCTTATTATTAAAACCTGCTACTTAGTTAATTTTCTGCAAATTCTTTCTCTTGCTGATTATTGATTTTTCTGTATCTTTTTTCCTTTCTCTGTTATTCCCTTTGGGATTCGCTTCCCCCCCACCCCCAGTGACTTAATTTAGTTAATGTTCTAATTAGTGCAGCTTCTATTCCAGCAGATTTCCTGGGCTTTCACATCAGTGCTTTTCCATATGATAAACTCCATTAACAAGTCTCTGAATATTCACAAAAAAGGAAGCAGTCTTTTAATGCAATGGGCTCTACCTCATTTGCCCCTATCTTCTGGTCCAACTTTCTTGGCTATCTTAGAGCTTCTTCAGCACATAATTCCATCAACAGAGAATTAGGGTTGAGCCGTGGCATCAAAGCTGATGGCCTAACAGACTCATTTCTGAGTAAGTACTGTCCATGTCATCACTATAATTAAAAATATATTTTTATACCCAAGGAAGAGACCATCCCTTAGAGTGGGGTTTTTTTTTTTTAATGCCATTTTCTCAGTAGTGATGTAGATTTGTCCTGATGCACTCTTCCTTTTCAATTCTAATTTCCAAGACTTCTCCAGATATGATTAGAGTATAGTATAATCCAGGCTATGGAATAAAAAAACAAGTGAACCACAACAGACTATTTGATCTGACATTCTAAGCAATGGTTTTCACCTCTGGTATACATTGGTAGCGACTGGGGACATTAAAAAAAATGTCACTTGGGTATCATCCTCAGAGATTCTGACTTAGTTGATCAGGGGTACAACATAGGCAGTAGAGATTTTTAAAAGCTAATATAGAAGTTAAAGTTTGAGGACCAGTTTAAAATAATCAACAGGACCAATAGTCAGTTTCAATCAATGAAGCTGAAACATGTCATAATACTGTCATAAGACAGTAGAGGGCAGAGTTGACTTAAACTTATATAAACTGTCTTAGGAAATAGCAAGTAGTTAATAATGTAACCTTAACTTTGTACTTTGTGGTCGTCTTTTGCCACAAAGCTTTCATTTACTGCTAAAGCCAAATTACTTTTTGTATATTGGAATTTATTAGGAGGCCCCTTAGTGATGCCTCATCAATAGGATCGTTGTGTAATGTGCACACTTTTGAGAGCACAAGGGAATTAATGATTCTGCCAGGATGACAGGTGTAAACCAGGATAGCCTGAGGTAAACTGTGACATATGGTCACCCTATGATCACCATGTCCTTTGTGGGATCCAGAAGAGCTAGAATCTGTAACATGGCTTTACTAATTAAACTAACCAGTAGTAACTATGTACTTCTGCTCATTGCCAAAGTCTTCGGTATTATTTTTGTGCATGCCCGTCTGTCATTGTTCAACATTATACCAGGCACCATGAACAATAGAACAGAAACTGAAGACATGCTGTTAAGTACCAGGCATTATACAACCTAGTTGGGAAGAGAAAACTAATGCATGAAGCTGCTCTGGTAAATAAAATTCAAGAACCTCCTCCAAATCCTTTCAGGAAGCAGAATATAAAATAGGTGATAAATAAACTCATAAATAATATTAACCCTAATTATGTATAGGCTGTCCTTGACTTAAAGTGATTCCACTTACAGTTCCCATTGTGGTCCTTAAACACCTCCAGCAGGCAGACCAGTTGACTTCCTGAGCTGCTGTGGGAGAGAACTTTAGAAATGCTCTTTCGTGTGAGCACAGCTCCTGTCCCAGGTGCCTAGCTCCTGAATAGTTAACCCATATAGCCATTGACCCCCAAATTGAGAATTAAGGCATTTAACTTTAGCATACAAGGCATGACACAATTGGTGGCAAGCAAAGACTACAGAACCAGTAATTTCAGTTGGCAGCAGAAGGCTCCCTCAGGTAGAGCACATCCGAGGCTTAACTTGCTTGGACTCACAGATCTCTCATCACATGCCGAGATCTCTGCTGGCTCTTGTAGTCATGCCCCACGCTTTTTGAATGACAACAACTGCAGTGTTGGCCTGTATTTAATTTATGATCTCTTGCAACATTTTGTTTTCCTACCAATTTTCAACTTGGGTCAAAACTGTCATTTGCTGTTCTGTATTTAGAAACCTTATTCTTCCTCCTTTGCTGAATTATGTATGATCCCCTCTTTAGTGGTTTTTAAAAAAAATTTTTTTTAACATTTATTCACCCTTGAGGGACAGAGAGAGACAGAGCATGAGCAGGGGGAGGGGGAGCAGAGACAGAGGGAGACACAGAATCTGAAGCAGGCTCCAGACTCTGAGCTGTCAGCACAGAGCCTGATGTGGGGCTCAAACTCACAGACCATGAGATCATGACCTGAGCCGAAGTCGGATGTTTAACTGACTCAGCCACCCAGTCGGATGTTTAACTGACTGAGGCACCCAGGGGCCCCTTTATAATTTTTTTAAAGTAGGCTTCATGCCCAAGGTGGGGCTTGAAGTCATGACCCTAAGATCAAGATCACATGCTCGACCAACTAAGCCAGGCAGGTGCCCCTGATTCCCTATTTGGTTTGATTTAATCCATCTTCAAATACTTGTGCATTTTTTCAAATTTGAGTGATAAGTGATAATTATCAAGATTGATTAGGCAACATTAGGAAACTCAAATAGTTAAAGCACGGTAGTAAAGTACCCAAAGTTATGAGATTAATCCTGTCATAAGATGGTTAGCTTTGAATTAGATCCAATGGCCAGTCTGATGGCTTGACACATCTTCTCATTGCACATGGGATAAATTGGTGAGGGGGTGAGCACAGGTCAGGCAAATCCACTTCCCAACACTGGTGATAACTGAGATGACTGAGAAAAACAGATGAGCTGAGCTCAATTCGTGTAACAGGAATAGTTCTTTACTTTCATGGCACATATTTATTTCATTATCTGAGTGTTGATGAAAATATTTAGGCATTGTTTTTCTTTAGGTCATTGTTATTTTGTTCTTGTCTTGGCCCTCTCTTTTATCAAAACTTGCTCGCAGAGAAGAGTATAATATTTGCTATTTACATTTTACTATATTTTTCGCAAATTGAAATATTATGAAAATATTTCCTAGTTACAGAGAGGGAAGGAGGCAAACCATAAGAGATTCTTAAATACTGAGAACAAACTGAGGGTTGATGGAGGGTGGGGGAGAGGGGAAAGTGGGTGATGGGCATCGAGGAGGGCACCTGTTGGGATGAGCACTGGGTATTGTACGGAAACCAATTTGATAATAAATTATATTTAGTATTAAAAAAAGAAAATATTTCCTGCTTATAAAATATCCAAACATTATGAGAAAAATAGAGAAGGAAGTAAGAATTACTCTTTTTTTTTAAAGGGCTTGATAAGCACCTGGAATTTTTTTAATGTTTATTTATTTAATTTTGAGAGAGCCAGGGAGCTGGGGAGTGGCAGAGAGAGAAAGCGGCACAGAGAGAGAGGGGGACAGAGGATCTGAAGCGGGCTCTGGGCTGACAGCAGAGAGCCTGATGTAGGGCTCAAACCCACAAACTGAGATCACGACCTGAGCTGAGGTCAGACACTTAACCGACTGAGCCACCCAGGTGCCCCAAGAATTACTCTTAATCCTACCATCTAGAAATAACATTTTTAGGAGTATCCTTTCTGGTATAAAATACCATATTTCTTAGTCAAATAGAGATGATCTGATGCCTACATTTATAAAAAGTTCAGCAGTATGTCATGACATCTTTCCCTATAAATATATAAAACCACATCATCCCTTAACTGACTACATAGAATGTGTGTGTGTGTGTGTGTGTGTGTGTGTGTGTGTGTGTGTGTGCATGTATATACACCATACCTGGTTTAACCAATTCTGTTTTGATGGATATTGATTTCCAATTTTTCATTTTAATGAACATTATTATAGTGAACATCCAAAATGTTCTTACTATAGGTGTAAAATGTAGAGAGCTCGAGCTGAAAGAGGCCTTAAAGACTAGTGAGTTCAATGCTGTCGTTTTAAAGAAGAAAAATTGAGATGTAGAGAAGATAAGGGGGGAGTAGAATCCAGGTCATTTCACTATGTCTACTGATTTTTCCAGTCCACCCTGCTAGCTTCTTTTAAAAAAATTGATTAGCTATTTTTTTTTAATTTTTAACGTTTATTTATTTTTGAGACAGAGAGAGACAGAGCATGAACGGGGGAGGGTCAGAGAGAGGGAGACACAGAATCCCAAACAGGCTCCAGGCTCTGAGCTGTCAGCACAGAGCCCGACGTGGGGCTCGAACTCATGGACCGCGAGATCATGACCTGAGCCGAAGTCGGCCGCTTAACCGACTGAGCCACCCAGGCACCCCATTTTTTAAAAAAAAATTTTTTTTAACGTTTATTTATTTTTGAGACAGAGAGAGTATTAGCTATTAAAATGCTACTACTAAACAGCATTGGCTTTTTCTTACTCCAGTAGTTGAAAGGCTGTCCCTTAAAAACCAACTTTTCCCAAGGTTATTTGCATTTTAACATTTGTTCTTAGTTGTGAAATAAGTTTGCAGGTTCCTATAATCTTTGGAATGAGGGCATTCAGTATGATTTCGAGTACGTGAAATCATATGGGGAAAGCTCCTACTTATCAATTTCTGGCAGTATTTGGTAGAGGTGAGGAGTGGAAATTGAGAAAGATTTAGCAGGGGTTGGGGTCAGATATGGGATACTGATGTTCATGCATAACTTTGGAACCCTTCCAAAAGAGGGCCTACAGCTTTCACTTCTTTCAGTTTCTGCTATGGAAGGTCCAGAGTGTATGCTTCATTAAGTGTATTTTGATAATTAAGATGATGGTAGAATAGAATAAGCAACATGAGTTGTTGTTTGCACATGCTCAGCATAACCTGGGGCTAAATTCTTGACTTAGTTATTGATTTAAAATATCAGTCTATACTGTGGATAATCTACATTAAATATCATGGGAATGTGTTAATTCAAAAACCATGAGATAGTGCTTCCTGGGTAAATAACTCTTTAATAAGTAAAGGATTTGGAGTTCTATGTGATTTTTTTGGAAAATTACTTGAACTCTGAGTATCTTGGTTTCTTTATCTAGCAATAAGGATAATGATAGCAATTTACTTCATGAAATTGAATAAAAATGATTATATGGCATTTGGTAAAAAGAAAATGATAAGTAATCCTTTAAAAATAGAATTTGCCTTACACAAAGGAAAATGAGGAAAAATGATGTTTTTGATAAGAAGTGGTTATTCTACAAAATAAATCATGTTTGAGTTGAATCATAGTTTCTTGTAGACTTTAAAGCATTGAAGAAATATCCAAACAGAAGTTAAGCAGCTGCAGAGATATCCCACAGAATGGAAAATGAGATGAATTTGCAGAGGTAATGTAGTCTTTTATTGCAATATCTTTCCAAACTTTATTGAAATTTTCCCAAGGGTCTTGGTTAATATTATGAAAAAAAATATTTTGAATTTGGAAACTGCTCACTAACAAATAAAAGCAATTAAGACCATTTATGCTGGTAATTATTATCACATAAATAAAAAATTGTTAATTGGTTGAACTATAACTGTTGCTATCATTCTTTATTAACAAACTCAAATTTTTTATTATTTATTTTTTCTTTTTTTAAGTTTATTTATTTTGAGAGAGAGAGAGCATGTGCATGCACATCAGCAAGCAGGAGAGGAGGAGGAGAGAGAGAGAGGCAGAGAGAGAATCCCAAGCAGGCTCTGTGCTGTCAGCACAGAGCCTGAGATGGGACCTGATCTCATAAACCGCTAGATCATGACCTGAGCCGAAATCAAGAATCAGATGCTTAACCAACTGAGCCACCCAGGCACCCCAATAAACTCCATTTTCATATTGTATTTTCTCTTCTTGATTTGAGTTCTGGCTTGATAAATATCTATAAAGGAAGAGAACACATTTTCAGGGTTAGGTACTCGATTATCCACATACAGATTATATACTTTCTGGAGTACTCAAGATAGACTGTTAATGTCAAAATAACATCAACTCACTGCTTGTAATGCTTTTTGATCCACCTTCCTATGTTCTTAATCCTATGAGCTCAAGGCTTTGGCATATTGGAGGGTGGCCTTAATCCAAGGATGAGGTCTGAAAATGGCACTGAGAGGGTAGAGCCAACAAAGTCAAAATTCCATGCTGAACCATCACCATTGTGTTTGCTGTGCCTTATTATGAATGACACTGGAAGACAGCAGGCTACTTCCCCCTTAGGTGAACTTGGTGGTAGGTGTGAACATGAAACCTACTTAATTTAAGATTCCATTTGTCACCTATAGTCAGTAAGTTAGGTGTGAATGTGCCAAGGTGGCTGAGGAACTGGTGAAATTCAGGCACAAATATTGCCAATTATTTTTCAGTGAATTCACTTTAAAAACCTCACTCAAACACCAAAAGGAAAGTGGTTCTCCTGAAAAAAAAAATCACAAATATGTATTTTTAAGCCAAATAGAGATGATTTTGAATTACCTACTTCTTTGATCAATTTCCATAATTGCAACTCTCTTTTAGTTTCCATGATTTGTTTGCTAATTAATTCACCTATTTACTCATCAGGCCTTTATGAAGTATAAGTTGTAGTCAGGCACTGTGTTAGGTGCTAGGAAACTGAAAACGATATTCTGTAAGCAATGGGGAGCCCCTGGATGATTTAAAGTCATGGAGTGGCGTGATCAGATTTCCTTTTTTACAATGTGTACTTTGGCTACTATGTGGAAGAAGAGTTGAAGGAGAATGATACTGGAGAATGGAGAGCAGTTAGGAGGCTAACAGAAGCAGTTCGTGTGAGAAAAGATGGGGCTGAATGGTGTGCCCCCCAAATTCATATGTTGCTATCCTGACCCCTGGTACCACAGAAAGTGGCCATATTTGGAGACAGAGCCTTTAAAGAGGTAATGAAGGTAAACTGAGGTCATACTAATCCAATATGATAGTGTTCTTAGAAGAAGAGATTAGGACACAGGCACAGAAGAAAGACCATGTGAAGACAGGGAGAAGATGGCTATCTATAAGCCAAAGAGAGGAGCCTTAGAAGAAACAACCCTGCCAACACCTTGATCCCAGACTTCTAGCCTCCAGAATTGTGAGAAAATAAATTTCTGTTGTTTAAGCCACCCAGTGTGTGGTGATTGTTATGGAAGCCCTAGCAAACTCATACAGCCTAAACAATGCAATTGTAGAAGAACATTAAGCACCTCCTGGCACTACTAGTCCATCAGCACACCCCAGTATAAGCCTGCTATTACATCTGTACAATCTGGCATCCCTTACGTAACAATCTGATCCTGAAAAGGGAGGAAGAGCTCAGGAGCAGCTATAGAAGGAAAGATGCTCATTTATTCCAAAGCCTGGCTAGTGCTTCCATGGACTAGTGGATGACAGTAGGTAAGCCTTGTTCTTCTGCTCCTTTCCATTATTGGTGGAGGAAAATTTGAAATTGGTGGCACCTGCTCCTTCAGAGGATGGTCATGTTGGTATTTGCACACTTGCTGCAGGCTTTCAGGTTCCTTACAGTGACCATTTGGTTGAGGCATCTAATGGAGAAGTTTGGTCCTGCATCTTCTATCTTGTAAATATATTTTATGCCAAATAGAAATGATTTTTGAATTACCTACTAATTTGATTATTTCCACATTTGCAACTCTCTTTTAGTTTCCATGATTTGTTTGCTCATTAATTCACCTGTTTACTCATCAGGCCTTTATGAAGTATATCTTGTAGTCAGGCACTGTGTTAGGTGCTGGGGAACTGGACACGATATTCTGTAAGCAATGGGGGGCCCCTGGATGATTTAAAGTCGTGGAGTGACATGATTAGAGTTCCTTTTTTACAATGTGTATTGTGGCTACTATGTGGAAGAAGAGTTGAAGGAGAATGATACTGGAGAATGGGAGAGCCCTGCCTCTGTTTTGTCTTTGGGAGTTGTGGAGGGCCTGGTTCCCCTAGATGTTTCCAGAAATGGAATGGAAATTTTAGCTTAGTGTCATGAAATACATCTCTTGGTGAAAGGATAAAGAAGGGAACTAATTTTTTTTCAGCTCTAGGCACTATTTTGAAGTTTACATTACCACAAACTCCCGATTCCTCTGTTGCTAGCAGGATTTGAATGAGTGGAACATCAGGTAGGTTCAGGTTTATTTGGTTTGGCAATTCCTTTTGTAAGTAACTTTCTGATGTTTATGTTCATTTTTAAGTCAAAGTAGTTTTAAGTTTCAAACAAATAACTTTGTTCTGTGATTCAGTAAAAGTAGCTTTAAGATGAATTCAAGACAGAGAAAGTCTAGTTTGTTACAGTTTGGGGTTTTTAATTTTATTCCAGTTATTAGATTTTATAAATAAAATCATAAACTTTAAACTGTACATAAAACTGTAAACTATATTTTAAAATCTTCATCCTCCTCTAAATTTAGGATTTTATAATATGAAAATTCATATTTTCTTCAATTCTGAGAAATTTCATTCTACTTGGTCATTATAATTATCTCCTTTACTCTCTCTTCTCTTTCCTTTAATAACTTCTACTAGGCGGATATTGGACTTTAAGGATCTTGCCTCCATGGCTTTCAACCATTCTTTCAAACTTTCCGTCTCCTTGTTTTTGGCTCTGTGTTTGGGGAGAATTTCTGTAGAAATTCCTACTAATTCCAACTAGTTTAGTAGAATTCCTACTAATCTTTCAGCTTGGTCACTTTTGCTCATCACCTAATGATTTTTCAGTTTGAGAAACTACTTTTAAATTTCTTGTTGCTTATTTGTCATGGATGCAATATTCTTTCAAATCTTGCTGAGTAACATTTAAATTCATTTAAAATTTATCTCTATGTCCTTTATTAGCTTAGTTTCCTCTGATATTACTTCTGATAGTTGAGTCTAGTACCTCTCTCTCATGGTATTGGTTCCTCTATCCTGACAAAATCTTTGGTGATTTTGGTTGTCTGCTGATCTTTTATCTGAGAATTCATTTGCCTGCCCATTCTGTTTACCACAGTCTCTCTTTAGGAGCTGTGAAGGAAAGGTACAACATGCTATCAGGAGAGAGTGAAGGTTTCCTGTCCTTTCTGGGGGTCAGTAGATACCTGGGCTATGTCCCTCTGGTTCCAGGATCTCCACTCACTTATTTGTCCCACAAACATCTAATATTTAATGCCAGCAGGGAGAGGAGGCTCTTCAATGAATTATTCTGTCCTAGGGCCCCCTCCTTTTCTTGTATCCTTTGACTCTTGCTTGGAACTTCTCTAAGCTATTCCTTATCCTGAACCTGTTTTGACTTTTTCTCATTTTATTTCTCTTTAGATCAGATCCTGTCAGGATTTCCTAAAAACACTTGGAAAATTGATCAGCCTTTGTCTTATTTCCCTGTGCTGTTACATTCTTATTCTAAGTGGTAGCTTTTTATGAGATTTGGGATGAAAGAAAAGGCAAATGGATGTGCTTAATCCATCTTGATCTAATCTCTACCTATTATTTTATTATCTCTACTAATTATCAAATAATAATAAGCTCAAGGTGAAAAATTCGGAGAATATAAAGATAGAAAGCAGAAGTTCCCTCTGTGTCAGATGCCTCTAATGTCCAAATTTACATCCTTTTGGCCTCACCTATTGATATTAGCTGGAGGTGGGTAGGCCATTCTGAGTGCTTCCTCTCACTTTCTCGTTTACTGGCTGACTTTCCTTCTGGCTCAAGACCTTCAAATGCACACCTTCCCTTCTGGCCCAATTACTTGCAGATTGCTTATTGTGAGCTTGCTGGGCAGTTTGGAATTGGGAAGTGTCAACATGGATGGGGGTAAAAGGGGTGCAGCCCCTTGACCAAAGAGAATGAGGGCCGATCTCCCATGCTTTAGATAGACAATTCCAGCAGGCATTACATACTCTTCTCAGAAAATCCCTGCAGAATTAATCCCTGTTGCCCACAACAATGACCTTGATTATGAACCCTTATATTCAGCTTTTCCTTCTTCTCCCCAGTTTCTCATTCCCACTCCCCAGGATTTGCTATTTTTTCTCCTTCTTTGACAATGCCCTTTCTCTCTGTACTTCTAAACTTCCTCTCTCCCTCAGTTCTGATTTATCATTTCACTATAACTCTATTAGCTGTAAAGCATTTGGGGATGCTGTCAGAATAACAGGCTCTGTAGCAAATGAGGTTGTATTGAATTATTTAGCTTTCAGCTAAAGTGGAGATAACTAAAGCAGCTGAGCTGGTTTGTAAAATCCTAGGGTAATCTGTCCACCGATTTGGTACTTTTATCATATTAATTTTTCTTATGGCTGAAAATTATAAATTCTAAGGCTACAAAGAAATATGTGTTCAACTTTAAAAAAAATTTTTTTTTCAACGTTTATTTATTTTTTTGGGACAGAGAGAGACAGAGCATGAACGGGGGAAGGGCAGAGAGCAACTTTTCATTTCAGTGCCACAGACCTAGAGCTAAGGAATTATCTGTTTCATGTAGTATACTATTATGTGGCTGCAGTCCTCGGGAATCATGAATTTATTTAATAAGTTTATTCACACAAGGCTTCTAAAAAACATAAATAATTTCTCACCATTTTTTTCTTTCAAAAATAGATGAAGGATTTCTACTTGAGATATAGCATATTCTCAGCTTTTGAAGTTGGCCTGTTTTTCTTGAGTTTCCCTTGCCAGAATTTGGTTCTTAAATAATTTTTTAAATGAAAAAGATCTGTTTCTAACTCAGTAATAAACAAATGGATGCTTAAACGTTATCAGAAGTGGGGGAATCACTACTAATTTAATGGATGACCATGAATATTCTATCATCTTTCCTATATTACTAGTGTCTCTGGAGAAACTGAGGTTAACAAGGGCCCAGCGGCGGGGGGGGGGGGGGGGGGGGGGCGGATTCTGTGGCTTTGTAATATCAGTGGTGTTTGCCCCACTTAGCATCTCAGTATCTAAATGCCCATTCTGAAGTGTGGCTACAGCAGGAAGTGAAATATCTTTGCATCTGTTCAACATATAAACTAAGCATGCACATCTGGCAATTAAACACCCTTTTCCTGGCGAATCCTGGAAAACAGCATAATTATACTCTCAAGCAAATAACTCAGGAGTAAGACTGTTCCGTTGTTAAGAAAAGCAGGCAGTATCAAAGTTACAACTCTTTTCTACATGTTCGTGTTTTTAATCTCCACTGCCATCCATAATACTTGGGAGTACCTGGGCTGCTACGAGTTACCCGAGTGAGAAACTGGTCTGGAAACAGCAGATGGAGAAAAGAGGTGAAAGCTACAGTTAGCTGTACACTAAGTGTTATTGAACAATAACCCCTTGTATCTTAAGAAAGTCAGGAAAACGGACAGCCTTACAAGCTGCCCATTTTCTCCTGTGAATCTCTCTCGAGGTGACTCGGAGGTGCCTTGTCTTTCCTCTTTGGCACCATTGGTTCTCGTGTTTTCTCTGGCCTACTGCATCCCATCCCATCCAGGCTTGCAGTGAGGAAGACCCTGCTCGCCTGGAAAGAGGGGCCGGACAGGAAGTGCTGTTGGGCTAGCGTGGCAGTTTGCCTGTTGATTTCAGTCCTTGCAATGTGGGATGGTCGGCTGCGCCCCGCCAGCATTGCCGGGTCTGCCCCGACCACACCAGGTTTGCAGACAGAAACAGAGACAGTAAGCCTGCGGGCTGGGGGCGGGGACCTCCGGACCAGTGCCCATCCCTACCTTCCCAGAGTCTGTTCGTACAGCCTGCCAAGTGAAGTGCGCCCCGGAGCGTGCTTTCTAACACCAGCCCCGGGGAACAATCTCTCCCAAACCCGCTGCAGCGGGGGCGCGCGGTCGGGGCTCCCGCCTCGCCCACCCTACGGTTTAAGCGTGTGTTTTAATATATTTTAAAAACCTGACAGTACACAGTGGGGACGCAGGGCGGGAAAGGCTGGAGGGCTCATTTTCGTGGCCAGGCTTGCTGCTCCGGGCTCACGAATTAGGCCCGAGCTGCAGAGTCAAACCTTTTTCCCGCCGCAGGGAGCTCGGGGTAGCGGGCGGTTAGGGGAGGTGAACGACGATGGGGGCGCTGCGGGCGGCTGGAGCTTCTGGCGTCCCGGGCCCAGGCGGCCAGCCAGGAGGCGGAGGCCGGCCGCGAGAGCCGGGCGGAGGCCTGGCAGGTGCCCCTGGGCGCGGAGGCTGATTGGCAGGTGCGGGAGTGGGTGGGGAAGGCGGGGGCTGGGCCTGGCGCTGCGGGAGGCTGCGGCCCCGCCTCCCCGCCCCCGCCGCGGGACTATCTGGTCCCGGCAGCAGCGATGTCCCCCGGCAGGAATGTCCCTCCTCAGATAATGTTATTTATATCTCTGGGCGGGTCCGCGGCTCGGCAGCACCAGGCGCCCGGCGGCTGCTGTGCTAGGAGCCCCGTGCTGCCCTCTTCCCCCTGCGCCGCCGCCGCCCCTGGGCTCGGGGTGGCCGCTGCTACAGCCCCAACGCAGGTGAGTCCCGGGAGGGCCCAGCGGCCGGCGGGGGCTGGGTGCGGGTGCGGATGCGCGAGGCTGGGGCGCGCGGCGCGAGCGCAGAGGAGGCGCTGGGCCCAGGGGGCGCGTGACGCGCGGGGCCCAGGGGACCGGGTAGGGGCTCAGCCCCAGGTGCGGGGCGTAGGGCCCAGGAGGCCCTTGGCGGCTGCGGCAGCGAACACCCTGGGGCGCGGGAATCCGCGTGGGCTTCGGAGGCACTTGCCGAGCGGGGCGCTTTGCTTTGGAGAGCTGGATCCTGGAGCGTCGCCCTGGGGCTCTGGGAGGGCGGAGGTTGTTGGGGGGGGGGCGGTGCGTGTTTAAGTCTCGGGCCGCATCCTCCCGGACCCCGGCATGGGGGCAAAAGGTATTCTGTCTCGAGCTTGTCGGACCTTCGCGGTGCCCTCCGCCTCCTGCTGCGGGGCTTCTCAGCCCGGGGCCGCTCAGATTCTCTTCTAGGGAACTTGTCCGCGCGCTCCCCAGGCAGCCCAGTGTCCAGTGTCCAGGCAGGGAGGACAGGGAGGGTCAGCGGAGGCGGGGGGGGGGGGGGGTCCGACCGCCGGCCGCAGGGAACGATGCGGAGTGGCTGGGTG
This sequence comes from Felis catus, assembly GCF_018350175.1. NCBI lineage: Eukaryota > Metazoa > Chordata > Mammalia > Carnivora > Felidae > Felis > Felis catus. The sequence goes on along the minus strand of NC_058373.1, from coordinate 110,955,009 downwards.
CAGACCCAAGGAGGAAAGAGCAGAATGCCCGAGGCATATTCCAAGGACCTCCTGACCTCCTCTCCCAAAGAGTTCTCCAAGCTGCTGCTGTCCACTATACTCTCACCCGCCTCACCAGTTCCTCTTTCTCCAACAACTTGGCCCTGAGAAAAATAGCAGAAAGTGGGAGAAATAACAGGAGCTTTAAAACCATCCCCAACTCCCACTAACTCTTCCAGACTTCCGAGGGTGGGGAAGTTGCTGTGGGCTTGAGTACCGTTTCCGTGACAACAAGCTCCAGGTAGGGCCTTGATTTACAGCCTATTAATATCCAAACCACTGTTTTCACTGAGCAATTAGAGGCGTCAGGAGTTGATAATAACGCGCTAAACTGGCTGAAGGGAAATGAAAATCCACTTAAAAAAATTTTTTTTAGGTGCATCAGATGGGGGGGAGGGGTGTGGAGAGATAGTGACCGTATTTGTGTAACCATAACTCCTGTCTGTGGAGAGCCTAGGCTGTTACCTCCAGACAGGAGATAGCAATCCAAAACTCATAGCCTTGAGTTGTTCTGATCTATACTTCAGTTTCTAGGGAAAATGATTCAGGTGGCTCCTGAATGAGAGGAGTCTGCAAATCAGAAGTTTTAGGGACCTCTATATTGTCCACTAACCTATCTTCAGGTTCACAGATGGTTCTGAATTTGATTCTAGAATTCGCTCTTTGACCACCCTGTGATCTAGGGCAGATTATTTCCTATTTCAGGCCAGAGTCAGACTTTTACTCTTTTTCTAGGAGCCCTGGATTCCAGAATGTCTTTAAAGACTCTTTTTTGTAAGCACAAAATGTTTAAGTGTAGGACATGCCCAGCACCCAACACAGTAGGCTTGTACTTGCCCGGAGGTTTGGGGCTAATTAGGAGAAGGAATGTTAGGCTCACGCTGGAGAGCCTACCAGCCTTGAAACTAATGGACTCCTCAGAGGTGGATCATTTATACAGAACTTTATCAAATTCTAGAGTAAAACACAGCTGAAAAACATAAACCCTACATTCTGAAAAATGGTCTTTATACCCCTTAGCTGTTGCTCTTAGCTTTATCTGTGGCCCAGTCACAAAGATTGGGGATGAGCCAGACCTGTTAATCCTAAATTCTCGGAAGGCTCAGAGTCCACTGGTGGAATTGAAAGCACCTGAAATCTCCCAGGCATCCAGGACGGGTCTTGTAGCACAGGCATATCAAGTTTTCCTGACTGGCTTGCCCAGCTGAGAGCTGGGATACCAGGATACCACTTTTGCTCTGGTTGTGGCTTCTTCCAAATGTTCTGAGGGTGTCCTCTAGCTGAACACCTACTAGATGATTAGCTTTGGGGTACATAAAGGTATGGCAGTAGGTGCACTCCCATGAGGGATCATATTTGACAAGCCAAAAATGACTATTTTAGTCATGAAAGTTTTGAACTCAAGTCAAAATCTGACGGTTCTGCCACAATTCTGAAAACAAACTGGGTAAACGAGAGTAATAATAGCTTTCATTTTTTTCCATCTTTTCTACACTGGTGCCTGTCTGGTAGTGGACACTCAGTTCGTCTTTGTTGAATGAAGAAGAGAATGAACAAATGAATGCTCAGAGGTGTTTTTTTGTTTTGTTTTTTATCCTATTGTCACAGTAACTCTGTGAGGTAGTTTATATCATCAGCATTTTACAAGTCATGAAACAGACTTGGGATTAAATAATTTGTCTCATATCACACAGCTGATGAGAGGTGAGGCCAGGATTCAAACGCTGTTGTTCGGTACCTACTCTCTTTTTAAGGTTAGGCATTCAGCAGGGGATGTAGAAGTACAAGTCGGAAAAATTCGATTATAGGATGGCCTGTTAGCCTCACAGTCTTTCACTCTCAAAACTTCGGGTTATAATTCTGCATCTGTCTGTGAAATAATGTTGCCTGAAGACGGTATTGAGTACTTATTTGCTCAGAGGTGTTTAGCCTGGCCCATTATGTTCAGGTCATTGTTTCAAGGACGGAACTGAAATTTTGGCAGTAGTCAAAGCATGGATTTTTTTGAAAACAGATTTTCCTTTCAGTTGAGGAAGTGGCCAGGAGGGCTTGATGATGCATGGGGACAGTGTGATAGAACAGAGGATGACTATAAAAAATTCACGAGGCAAACGCTATTGGAGTGGGAAGGGACCTTAGAGGTCACTGAGTCCAGCCTTCTGTTTATGTGGCTGCTGCCTGAAGGGGAGACCTAACTGCAGTTTACCTGGTCATCTCTGTAGGGCTATGATGTGCCTTCCATGTTTCTTACTCTTGTTTGCCCATTTCCTTCCTCCCTCTCTCCCAAGACCAGTATTAGGTTTATTTCCTCAAGTTCTGCCTAACCAAACCACTGAAGTATTCTTTCCTTTGAGGGAGACTGTGAGAGCATCCATTTTAATATCCAATTACTTTCACCTTAGTAAAATCTTAAAAAAAAAAGTACTGGAGGTAAGCAGGTGAGAAGACATTAGTGAACATTAAACTCTAAACTGTTCCATAATCTCCGCATTGCTTGTTAGGTATACAGATATATGCATTTTCGCATGATAGGTGTGTACATTACTATCTTGAGCTAGTACAAAACTTAAGATAAATATGTAACATTTCTGGGACAGTGGGGAAAGAAAGGACTTTGGGGGAATTATTGGGAGTGTCAGATACCTGTTTTAATCTAAACCAAATCACCAAGTTGCTCTTGAACTGCGTTATTTCAGATTGTAAAATCAAATGCAAAATTATACTCTCTATCCAAGACCTTAAAATGTAGGAAATCTGACCAACAGGAGGTTTAAAGTGATATAAAGCACATTTCTTCATTATCCATAATTTTTTCTTACAACCTCAGACCTGCAGATTAACATTTATCAGTTGATTTTGGAGGATCAAGAATGAAAATAATTGTGTTGTGTGGGCTGATGAGAAATTTCATTTTATAATGAGGACAGGCAAGGAAGTTCATGGATATTGGGTTCTGAAACCATATGGATATCACTAGTCAGAAATTGCTGTGGAAAGAAGTATTTCATCTTAGAAGTAGTTTGTATTGACTCAGTTGATTATATAGATAGCTCTTTGGTTACTCCTCTACCCTAGGTAAGAAATCTGGGGGGGCGGGGGTGGAGAAGAAATGCAGTGGTCTGTGTGCCCAAATCATCACGTAGCATTTGCTGGATTATCACAAAGATGCCTCTTTTTTCTGCCAACCCCAAGGGGTGAAGGTCACCTGGTTTTGGAGATGGAGATGGTGATCAAGGGTGTAGGAGGCAGTCAGAATTCACTGTCAGATCTGGCTCCAGTCACTGAATTGTCAACTCCCCTTGGTAAATATTTAGAAAATGTCATAGCATGTTTCCCTTTGTTGCTGTGCTTATTTCTTAATTCACAGCCGAGCAATCCAAGTTCTGCCATTTTCAGCCAGCCTTAGCTGAACATCAAACCACCAGGGGATCCCCAGCCTTACAGCTAACACAATTTTAGAGGCGGTCATAGACAGAAAATGCTTCCTCAGTGGAGATTGCTGGCTAGCTTATGACATTCCCAGACCACCTTTCGTTGTTCTGTTTCCTTCTCCTGGTGGCAGGAAGCATTACGAAGCTGTCGTCTTCCTACCGCAGTGAGGCCTTCTCAGGCTTTGCTGTGCTTAATTTCTATACTGTACCTGTGCAGATCTGGACAAGGGTATAATTACAAGGGCAATTAAAACCCATATATCATGTTCGCAATGGGGGCAAAAGTGGGGCTTCCTTTCTTCCTTTCATTTGAATGCTATAAATTTAGCAAATGAAAAGGTACAGGGTTAGAAAAAAATAGACTTTGCATTGAAAGGGGCTCAGATCATCCAGGATAGTTATGAAAAGAATAACAGGGCACCTTGGCAGCTGAAGAACAATAATTGCTTTGAATTATAGTCAATTCAGGAGTTTCCACTATCATGAAAAGGAACAGAAAGTTGTATAATCCTGAAACTGAGTAAGTTGAAAATCATTTCCATTTGTATTAGGGTGTGTCTCATTTGAGAATTCATAGCGCTTCCAATAAAACGAAGCACACTTTAGAGATATAACTTACGAGGCCTGGAGAGAGACCCCTAGCTTCATTCTGTCCCTCTGCTTAGTTCCTGCCTGTTTCTGGAAGCCCCCTAGGAGTGGTCAGCAAGGTGCATCTCCCAGCATATTTTCTCAGGAGTAGAAAAGTAAAAGAAGCCCTTTCCTAATACTGCCTCCAAGCCATAAGTCAGAGAAAGAGCTGGAAAGGCCTGAGAGAGCCATTTGAGAAATATTCAGAGACAGCAAGCATTGTGTACCTACTGTGTGCATTACACTGTTCTATGCTGAGGACATGAAAAGGCATCAGATGGAGACCTGCTGGTCTGGTGGGGAAATATGCTTGCAAACAAGTAATGATTCAACAGGGCACCTGAGAGAAAGCCCATGGGAGAAAGAGTCTAATTCGTTATTATTATTACTATTATTATTATATAGTATTTTGACAGAGAGAGAGAGAGCAAGTGAGCAGGGGAGGGGCAGAGGGATAGGGAGGATCTGACGCAGGCTCCACATTGTTAGCACAGAGCCTGACACAGGGCTCGAACCCACGAACTGTGAGATCATGACCTGAGCCAATACCAAGAGTCAGAGGCTTAACCGACTAAGCCACCCAGGCACCCCAGAAAGGGTCTAATTCAGGTGGGAGAGTGCCTAGGATTTCTCTAAGGAAAGAAGGAGGAATGAGTAGGGGTGGGGGCTTAGGCACCTCACCCACATAGATGTGCAATAATGCATGAGTAAGTTAGGGGATGGGGAGTAGTCCCCTGTGGCTGGAATGTAGGGCACAGCCCAGGAAGCGGCCAAAATATGACTGGAAAGATGGTTTGGGTTCAGTTTGTGGAGAGGCTTGAACCGTCAGAGGTTCAAGTTGAAATCGATAAAGGCTTTTGAGCAGGGGAGGGACCAGATCAGATGCTTGTTTAAACAAAGCTCACTAGTGGTGGGAAAGGGATTGTGAACTGGAGATTAGCTGGCACAAGTTGATGGTCACATAGATGATGTATAATCCACTCAGCTTCCAGGATGCCTTTGTATATGCATCATCTTATTTTATTTTACAATGACCGTGTGAAGAAGCAGGGAAGACCTCATCGTTCATGCTTTACAATAGAGAAAATGGGGGTGCCTGGGTAGCTCAGTTGGTTAAGTGTCCGACTTCAGCTCATTTCATGATCTCACGGTTTAAGTTCGAGCCCCTTGTTGGCTTCTGCGCTGACAGCCTTGAGCCTGCTTCAGTTTCTCTCTCTCAAAAATAAATAAACATTAAAATATAAATATATAGATATAAATTATAATAGAGAAAACAGGATTAGAAACAAATAATGATTTGCCCAAACACCTTGTTTATGTAGTTCATGAGGGAACCTGACTTTGACCCGATTTCCTAGTACCAAGGCTGGGGCTTTGTCCAGATCTTCTCTTCAGTGGAATAATTGAATACTCTGGGCCTTCTGGTTGAGACAGTGATTGCTTACTTTCTTCAGAACCTTCCATCTAAGTTTGTTGGAGAGAGGGAGGAGGAAACTTGTTACAGTATTTTCTCTTTAAGTACAAAACCTCAAGAGAAACCCTCTAGCCTGTACACAGGTGCTGTCCTAAATTATGAATTAATCTTGAGCATGTATGTGGATTCCCAACGTGCTGAAGGTAAATGATAGCTTTAAATACTATCAATTGAAGTTCTGTATTTTTCACTTCTTTACTCCAAATTTGCTGGGCATTACTAGGCTTATGCCTCATTTTTTTTTTATATATATATATATATTTTTTTTCAACGTTTATTTTATTTCTGGGACAGAGAGAGACAGAGCATGAATGGGGGAAGGGCAGAGAGAGAGGGAGACACAGAATCGGAAACAGGCTCCAGGCTCTGAGCCATCAGCCCAGAGCCCGACGCGGGGCTCGAACTCACAGACAGCGAGATCGTGACCTGGCTGAAGTCGGATGCTTAACCGACTGCGCCACCCAGGCGCCCCGGCTTATGCCTCATTTTGAAGTGATCTTAGTGTTTTGGTGTTTTGATCTTAGTGATCTTGGTGTTTTGATTTGTACTTTAAACTTCAATAAATATTTATAGAGCTTTCTTTTATTTGCCAGACATATTCTAGGTTTAGGGGATATAGCAGTGAAAACGGCAAAACAGACCCCAAATTTGATGTCACGGAGCATACGTAGCAGTTGGGTGAGATGGGAACTAAACAGCAACAACAAACAGATGAGTATATATTATAATTTGCTATAAAGGAAAAGCAGCGTGAAGAGAAAGAGAGGTAGTTCTATCTGAGGTAGGATGGTAGGGAGAGCCTTCTCTGATGAAGTTTAATTTGTGTGGAGAGCCAAACCAAGCGAGGGAGGGGAATGGGGGTGTTTGGGGGAAGAGATTGAGATTGAGGGCAAAGGCCGTAAGGTGGGGTCACTGCTATATACAAGGAGAGGGCAGAAAGCCAGTGTGACTGGAGAGGAGGGACAAGAGTGAGTGCAGGATGTACCGTTGGAGAGGAAATGGGGTCTGGATCATGCCGGCTTTGCAGCCGTCCTAGGACTTTGTGTTTTAGCCATGCGATAGGAAGCTACCAGAAGTTGCAGGCAGAGGAGTGGTTTGTTCAGATTTGTCTATGAGGAAGATCTTTCTGGCTGTCCTGTGGAAGACCGACTGTAGAGAACAGGAGGGGAAACAGGGAGTAAAATGAAAGCTACTGTAGTGGTCCACGTTAGAGATGACGGACCAGCATGACAGTGGTGGGGTGGCGAAATGCAGCTGGCTTCTGGATGGAATTGAAGGTAGAGCTCATGGGATTTGGAGATAGAGGATGAGAGAAAAAGAATAAGTCAAGGATGACTCAGTTGCTTTTGGCCTGAGCAACTTTAAGAATGAAAAAGCCATTTACTGAGATGGGATATATCCTGTCAAATGTTGTGTGGACTCTTACTTTTTATTTTTGTTGTAATTGAGTTGATTTGGAATGGACTCAGGCAGACTTTTCCTTTAAGTACACCCAAAAGAAGGTGTTTTATGGTGGGTGACTCATGACATCTGCTTATTTTGAATTAGAGCCTTAGATGTACAGTTAGTTCTGTGTACTTTATGCTGTTACTTTCAGGTCATTGTCACAACATCTTCACTATGTGATAGAGATTAAGATACAATGCAAACAAGATGGAAATATATTTCACTTTATAATTAGAAATGTTTTAAATGTGTTGTTTAGAGCCTCAACATCTTTTAACACTTTCTGGTTGTCATATTTTAAAAAACTTTTAAATGAATTCATGCCAATGATTAAGAAGTGTATCCACATTGCACAAGGGTATACTAAAAGACTCCCTTCCCTTACCTCCAATCCTACTTCTAAAAAGTTATCAGTGTCAACAGTTTCCTGTGTATCCTTTGAGAAAAATTAATTGTATATATAAGCATATATATAAATATGCTTAGTAACTTAGTAGTCCTCAGGCCTGGAGTCCAGCTTGCTTGCTTTTTTTTTTTTTTTTTTAAGAGAGACAGCACACGCGTGCTCACATATGCCTGTACGAGTTGGGGAGGGGCAGAAGGAAAGGGACAGAGATTGAAAATCTTAAGCAGGTTTAAGTGCCCAGCATGGAGCCCAAGACAGGGCTCTATCTCACAACTGTGAGATCATGACCTGAGACAAAATCAAGAGTTGGATGCTTAACTGACTGAGCCACCTAGGCGCCCTCAGCTTTCTGTCAATTAGGGGTCTTCCTCTTCTAAGCCATCCTGCACTGACAAGCTGTGTTTGTCCTCTAATATCCCTTCTTAGAAACCTCTAGCAGTTCCCCTCTAGGTAGAGGTGGAAATCCAAATTTATACAGTTGACTTTTAAGAACCATAACCTGGCTCCAATCTCTTTTTCTACTTTTATCTCTTACCAATTCCCATCACAAACCCTTTCTTTGAACCAGGTTTGTCTGCTTCGACTCATTCAGACCGGAACATTTCTCCCAGATTTGGAGTGGTTTCCATCAGTCTTTCTGGAACACTCCAGCCAGCCCCTAGTAATCTCTCCCTTCTACAAATTTGCTAGAGTTAGTTACATGTGCTATTTAATTGAACATGTTCATAGACTTCATTTATTATTATTATTATTATTAAACTTATGTCTATTATTTGCTTTGCTAGGCAGCTCTTGAAGGCAAGAACTGATTTATGAATTACAGTTGTAGGTCTTACATAAAGCCCTGCATAATGCTTTTTCACATAGACGTTCAATTAGTAATTTTTGGAATGTGTGCTTTGACAGTCATCCCCTATTGGGGTGGTTCTGGTGCACAGGGATTATATTAATTAAAAATTCTCCGATAATGGCTGCAACAGAGGCACCTTCTCAATGAGTTACATAGGTGTCCATTCCCAAGGAATGGTAAATGGACTCTGCTCCTTTGGATATCGAACTTCTAAGAGGCATAGTCTCATGCTGTCATCCCCTCTTCAGATGGCCTTGTATCTAAATGTTAGAAACAAGGTATTTTCATTTGCTCCTAAATGACGAAATACAGTTACTTAGTGGGCATGGCTACCATGTGATTAAAAAAAATGTATTATATTTATGACAAAATTTACCACTTTAACTCTTTTTAAGTGTTTGGTTCAACGGCATAAGTACATATACGTTGTACACATTGTTGTGTATCTCCAGAACTTTTTTCATCTTCTAAAACTCAAACTCTGTCCCCATTAAATACTAACTCCCCTCAACCCCCAGCACCTGGCAACCACCGTAGAGACTTTCTGTCTCTATGAATTTGACCAGTCTAGGTACCTCCTATAAATGGAACCCTACAGTATTTGCCCTTTTGTGTCTGGCTTATTTCAGTTGACATAATGTTTTCAAGATTCATCCAGGTTGTAGCATGTGTCAGAATTTCCATTTTAAGACTGAATAATATTCCACTGTATGTATTTCTCACATTTTGTCCATTCATCCATCTCTGGACACTTAGGTCACTTCCATCCCTTGACTATTATGAATAATGTTGCTATGAACATGGATATACAAGTATCTCTTTGATACCCTGTTTTCACTTCTTTTGGGTATATACTTAGGAATCCATACTCCAGTTTATTGTTGGATCATTTGGTAATTCTATTTTTAATTTATTTCAGGATCCAAACCAAGCAATTTTAATATTTCTCCCTGGTCTCCAAAGGGAAGGGCAAAATTTATTAACATCCTCACCTTTGGAACCAAACTGAACTTGAGAATTGTTTATTTGAAAACACTGTCTTTGGGGGATAGTTTGTTATCAAAACTCTTCCATTTGTCTGTATATTAGTGTGCCTGTTTTTAAATCCTAGGCTTTTAGAGGGCAGGCAGGAGATGTTTAATTTGCTTTGTAAAACATGTAACCCAAACTTAGGTGGGGAAGGGTGTAAATAGTATGTGATGATGTATTTCAACCAAAATATCTCCTTGAGCTGGATGACAAGAGCCTGGGTTGTTTCCAGCTCCTTTTCTCTTGCTGTTTGCCCTTGGGCAAAGAGCTTCTTCTTTCTCTAACTTTTTTTTTTTTTTAAGGGATTTTTTTGGTGCTTGTGATGGCACCTTAATATATATTATTATCCTTAAAAATGTATCTACAGACTTCCTTGTAATGCCTAAGTGTGCCTTCTCTTCATAGCCTTGCCTGACAGTCCCTCTCCCTCCCAGGTCCTGGCATAGCACAGGAATGCTTCCTCCCATGTGTTTTTGTAGGACCGTTCTCCTTCCCTTGTTATGGGATGGATCATCTTGTTTTGTAATGGTCAACTTGCCTCCCATATCATTAGACTATGCTTCTTGTGATGGAGAACTAGGTCGTCTCTGTGGTCGTCTCCTCCCCCCTCACTCCGCCCCTCCCTCCTCCCTCTTCCTCCCCCCCACCTCCCTCCTCCTCCTCCTCCTCCCTCCTCCCCCCCCCCCCCTTTTCCCCCTTCCTCCCTGGCACCATGCTTGGTACACAGAGGGGAGTTACTCAAAAATAGTTCTTGATTAGGGGCACCTGGGTGGCTCAGTCAGTTGAGTGTCTGGCTCTTGATCTTGGCTCAGGTTGTGATCTCATGGTCATGGGATTGAGCCCTGTGTTGGGTTTTGCACTGACAGTGCAGAGCCTGCTTGGGATATTCTCTCCCTCCCTCTCTGCCCCTCCCCCACTTATGCATGTGTGCACTCTCTCTCTCAAGATAAATATACCTTAAAAGAAGTTATTGATTACAAATTAATGAATGTTTGAAATTATATATAATTGAGTTATATATACATATGTACTTGGAAATGAAGATTTTTATAATGATTATAATAAGTCAACATTTATAAGTGTCTCAGCATACTGTGATAGGCTGAGAACTTTGTGTGTGTTTGTCATTTCTCTTATTATCCTAATTTGACAGATGAAAAATATCTGGCTTAAAGAAGTTTATTTACCCAGAATTCTACACTGAGAAGATCAAAGCTGGACTTGAACCCTGAAGTATTTATTCTGGAGTGCTTGTTTAGAATCACTGTGCCCACCATATTTGGGCAGAGGTCAATAGTCCATGGCTCTTAATTCTAAGAGTGTCTTTTTCCCCTTTATTTTGCATCTTTAATGGTCTGAAATTAGGTAACTAGTTGTATACCTTTATATGTTGCTTTATATTTGCAATGATTTAACCTAATAGGCTTGAATCCCCTTATTAGCTTTTAATAAATAATTAATGTTCTGAATCCTACTTCCAACATAGTTCTTTGACATCTGAAGATGAAGATACTAATTAGTACTCTACAGTATGCCCGCTGTCATAAGGCAGCTCTCCATAGCTGTACTAAAACTGCTTTAGAAGAGATCTGATATTGTCAAATTAGATAGCCCTCTTCCAGACCCACATCCCACATTCTCTGCAGTATTTGACTTTGTTAACCACTCTTGGCTGGAAAGTAAACTCCCTCTTGGCTTCTGCGATCCAGGCTCTCCTTTTTCTCCTCCCATCTTGCTTACACCACAGCCTTGCTTTCTTTCTCTTTCTTTCCTCCTTCTCTTTTCTTTCTCTTTTGTTCCTTCTTCTCCACCAGCTCTTTATTTTATTTTATTTTATTTTATTTTATTTTATTTTATTTTATTTTAGAGAGAGACAGAGACAGAGCACGAATGGGGGAGGGGCAGAGAGAGAGAGGGAGACACAGAATCTGAAGCCAGGTCCAGGCCTCGAGCTGTCAGCTCAGAGCCCAACGTGGGGCTCGAACCCACAAACCGCGAGATCATGACCTGAGCCGAAGTCAGCCACCCAACCAACTGAGCCATCTAGGCGCCCCATCTACCAGCTCTTAAATGTTGGGGCTGCCAGTGCATCTAAATCCTTATATGTAGCCCCACAAAGGGCTGTTACTTTGTAGCAGTCTGCTAGCTGTCTTCATTCGGTTCAACAGAATGTCTCAAACTTACTAGGTAGCAATAGGGCCACTGGGCTCCCTCCCTCACCCCCAAACCTGCTCTTCTACCTGTTTTCATAGCTAGGTTTTCATTGTCACTATTGTCCCAAGTATGAATTTCAGCAACTTTTTTGGATTTTCTTCTCTTCACACTTCTGTATCCAGTTGGCTGCCTGTTCATTTTTCCTCCAAAATTTTCAAATTAGTTTCTTTGAATTTTCACTGTCTTATGTTTGAATAATTGGCCTTCAGACTCTTATCTTTCTGACCATCTTACACTTTGATCTAAGAATTATCTTTAAACATGAATGTGAGTCATTCAACTGCTTTAAAGCCCTCAGTGGTTCGTTCTCATTGCCCCAGAATAAATTTTAAACAGGCAGGCACCCTGTCCCGGCATCCCTGCCAGCTTCATTCCCTTTCTATTTACTGTACATTGGATGCTTGTGACTGTGTCGTTTCAGGTGCGTTTTCACCTCCATGACTTTGCTTCCACTATTTTCTAGGCCTGGAAATGTCTTTCTCCCTTTTTTTAGCTGTGAACTCTCACACATATATCTTTCAAGGCCCTACTCAAACATAACCCCTCTGATACTTTTCCTGTTCCCTGAAGCAGGAAGACATCCACTCTCTCCTATGAGTTCTCAAGGCGTCACTTTTCACATTATACCCTGGTTGATTATGGACAGGTCTGACTCTCCTCTACATTATGGGTTCCTTGAAGAAGGGACATTTGTCTGGTGCCCATGTGGACACTGGTGCCTAGCAGCATCTGGCGCTTGTATGGAGCTCAAGAAATGTGGATTGATTGAGTGATAGGGGGAGTTTCAAGAAGCACTGAAAGTAATCCTCTAAATGGTGACCTATGAAGATTATGAAGAAGGGTTAATGGGAGATAATCAGTGTTGATGGCGTAGGGGTAAGGAGTGAAGAGGAATGTTTGAGACCTGGGTGGAGGCTGTCTTCCCACCTCTGTGTTCTCCAATTGTTTTCCATTTATTGGACACAAAAGTAACAGCTGATTTTTAACTTACATCATCAGAATATGTCTATTGCTAGGAAAATTTAGTTATTCATCCAGAATACAGTCACTCCCACCTCATTTTTCAGTGAATGTTTGAGGCTGACCCTTAGAAAGCAACTATGAAAGGCTCTTTGAGTGGGTGTTTCAGACTGATATACACAAGATTTGTTTTATAATGGTGAAGAATTAAGAAAAACATTTCAGAGAAAAGAGCAAAAGTTCCTGCATAGAAGTCCTTTTTTGTTTGGTTGGTTTTCTTTTTCTTTCTTTTTTTTTTTTTTTCTGGATGCATGTAATCTTTTTTGTTTGTTGTCACGAAGGTATGTCAACGTAGAAACTACCTTGTAAAATGTTACAGTACTATTAGTTGGTTTCTCTGCCCTCATTTTTGCCTTACCCAGACAAAAAGTGAGTTTCACCAAGACTCATGAGAATACTGCTTGCTCAGGCCTTTGAGAGCATTTTTGTTTCTTTTAACAAAACTCTCTGTCATGGACACACTCCCACCACGATCCAACAGCTCTCTTCTTTTACTGTGTTCTGTGCCCATTGATTGATAGGAAGTGGTTTTTAACTTCCAAAGGCAGTGAGTGGAGCTGCTAGGCTTTTATAAATATGTTGGGGCGGGGGGAGGGTCTGAGATGAACTGATGAATGGAAGGCCCTCCAAAGGTCTTGGGAAGATGTGTCCAAGATAAAGAAGGGCAAAGGACAAAGTTAGACCTTGTGCAGGGGACCCGAGTGTAGAAAGACAAAGGAAGGGACTCAGCCAAGACAACTGAAGGCCCTAGTGAGTTCTAAGGTGCACAATGAAGCCAGTGGTAAGCAGACAACAGTCAGCAAACTTGACCCACAGGTGACAGTGAGAATGGGGTCTACTAATAGCAGCTTCTAGAAGCTCTATGATTCCACAGATGCCAGTGATTATTATCCTGTCTCACAGATTACTAGGTACCACAGCAAAGGTTACCAGCAGGCTGACGACTGGTTACTAGCCTGACTGCACACCTTTTGAGTGAATAATCTTTTTCATTTTGGCAGATGGTTTATTTTGTAGTATTTTAGCAATGCTATGGTCTTGGTTTTGCTCATTTCTAATCTAGGCTCATGCTTCTAGGGTCAGTGGATCAGCCTCTGCCTTTCTCTGCAAGGTGCTCTGTGCATTCTGTATGTGCTTTCTGCAGCTGCTGAGAAATCTTGTTGCCCAGACATCAGACAGAAGGGTCTCTCACAGTGTGAAGTTATCAGAATGAAAGGTGTTTACAGGCATAGAGAGTATGATGTGATGCGATGGTAGAACCAAAGGGGTAAGAAGTCAGTACCCTCTGCAAGGCGGAGACCCATACCTGTGAGGACAAATGAGGTTGTTTGCATTCAAAGCTGTGTGAAGTCACTTTGCCCAGGAGACTGGAAAAATACTCGACAGGCAGGCTGCTGGATGAGTTGGGTGGGTGCGTGGTAGAGCAGGTAACTCAGTACTTTGCCCTCAATGTAGCAACTCTGATGGCAGCCTCGGTTTAGCTGCTCTCACTGCTTCTGACCCAGAAAATGCTCAGAAAGTGACTGCAGTGAGATGCATCTTCAAGGTGACGCTTTCAGTCCAGGTGGGGGAGGGATGCGGTGTCAATCCCAGGGGTTCGATACTTACTTCCTAAATGTGCTGGGAGTGAGTTTTGTTTATGCTCTGACCTGGAGGAAGTCACTTTACATCTCACCCTGTTTCCACCAGCAGAGTGCCTTCTGGTTGTTTTGCATAAGCCTTGAGCCCGCTCTGCTCTGCAGAAGAGGCACAAATGAACTGGGAGCTATAAAACTCCAGGCATCATAATTCTTTGCAAACAGCAGAGTCTACTGAGCAGTGTATTTGCTTGGCAAGTGATCATTACAGTATATACTTGGTTTCTCTGCCTGTAAAAGGGTGGGAGTGCTTTCTCATTGAAATGTGAAGGAGGTCAAAATGAAATAGGGTATGTATTTTCCCTTTTTAAAAACCTGATGCTTAAAGCATCAAAACATCTCAGAGAGAGATGGTCTATGGGTAAAAATGTACTCAGAGGACCTTGCAGACATCATCTAGTAACCTAGAAATCTCCAAAGAATGTCTGGTTCAATGCCCCTATTTTACCAATAAGGGAGATCTGCAGAAGGGAGGTGATTTGCCTGAGGTTGCAAATTTAGTCTGACTGGAACCCAGGTCTCTCTCTCGGTTCGATCCTTAGCCCAGTCCTTCCCTGGCTCTACCCTTCCATTTTCCCCTGCTTCTCCTCCTCCTTTAACAGATTTTAAAAACTGGTTTTATGGATCTAATTCTGGAGTCTCTATTCTATTCCACTGGTCTAAGAAATTGTGGTTTATATACACAATGGAATACTACGTGGCAATGAGAAAGAATGAAATATGGCCTTTTGTAGCAACGTGGATGGAACTGGAGAGTGTGATGCTAAGTGAAATAAGTCATACAGAGAAAGACAGATACCATATGTTTTCACTCTTATGTGGATCCTGAGAAACTTAACAGAAGACCATGGGGGAGGGGAAGGAGAAAAAAAAAGGTTAGAGAGGGAGGGAGCCAAACCATAAAAGACTCTTAAAAACTGAGAACAAATTGAGGGTTGATGGGGGGGTGGGAGGGAGGGGAAAGTGGGTGATGGGTATTGAGGGCACCTGTTGGGAGGAGCACTGGGTGTTGTATGGAAACCAATTTCACAATAAATTTCATATTAAAAATAAGTAAAAAAAACTGGTTTTAAATAATTTTAACATGAACACATAGTGGTAAAAAAAATAATTTAGACAGTACAGAAGAGTGTAAATGGCATTCCTAGACCCGTTACCAGAGGTAACCACTGTTGACAACTTCATATATCCTTCTAGAGATTCTCTAGGCACATACAGACATATACACATAAATATAGGTATGCAAGTGCTTGTGTAGGTGTATGTATATATGTATATATATATGTGTATATATATATATGTAACACCTAGACACACACACACGTTGCTGTGGCTTATATTTCATACTGTGCTGCAATTTGCCCTTTTCACTTAACGATGAACCACTTTGGGTGTCTTTCTGTGTCAGGCCATGGAGATTGATCTCTTTGAGTCTTAACAGCTGTGTAGTATCTCCTGCTACTGTTTCCGTGATGACTTTAAGATGTATAAGCATCAGATTCTAGGTCTTTCTCTCTTCCCCTCCCCCACTCATAGTTGTGTGTTTGTGTGTGTCTGTGTGTGTCTGTGTCTGTCTCTCTCTCAAAACTAAATAAACATTAAAATGGGGGGGGGTGCTCCTTGGTAGCTCAGTAGGTTAAGCGTCTGAACTTGGCTCAGGTCATGATCTCACAGTTCTTGGGTTCAAGCCCTGAGTCTGGCTCTGTGCTGATAGCTCAGAGCCTGGAGCCTGCTTCAGATTCTGTGTCTCCCTCTCGCTGCCCCTCCCCAATTCATACTTGTCTCTGTCTCTCTCTCTCTGTCTCTCTCTCTCAAAAATAAACATTAAGATGTATAAGCAGCACCATGGAGTCTGGAGTCCTGAATTCATGATGCTGACACAAGAATCTCTATTTCATGTGAATATCCAAGAAGGGGAATGACTTCTGAGAACGTCACATGGTTTGTGACATCTGAGACCTTGCTTCTGTTTCCTGCTGCTCCTTACATATGGGTGCCTGCCCTATGCCAGTTGCCATGCTTGGGACTTTAAACACTTTAACCCATTTAATTCTCACAACAGTTCATTGAATTAGACGTCATTCCCATTTTACTGGTAAGGAGGTTGAGGCTAGTCAAGCCACCTTTGCGTAAGGTCCATTAAATGCCTGACTTCAGATTTGAAGCCAAATCCCCTTGACCCCAAAGTCTTTTTCTCACTGTGTGAAATCAAGGACACTAGGAAGAATGGTTCTGGTGGGTTTGAAGCTAAGGGTTTTTCATAGTTTCCAAATGTTGCTGGTTTAGACCTTGCTAAGTGTCCACTCCATACACAGCAATGACACAGAGGACCAAGTAATGGTGGAGCCAAAACAGAGTGATGTGGGGAAGAGGGACAAAAGGCGGCTGCTCTTCATTACAGTCTGTTCTGTGCTTGGCTGTGTGGGAAGTACAGAGGAGACTAAGACTCAGCTATCTGCTCTGGAGAGGTTTATGGTTTTGCGATGGGGACAGACACAGGAGACTGAGTGCAGTGCAAGGCAGAGTGAAGCAGGTGCCATCTTGGGGCTGCACACTGCTCCAGGGTCTCCAGGAAACTGAGACTGGTTTGGGCCAGGGATCCTGGGAAGGCAACCTTCACCAAAGGGCAGCTATATGAACTGACCCTTGAGACAAGTATAAGTTTTCCACGGGCCGAGTAGGGGAGAGGGCATTTCATGGGGCAAATAGGGGCATGTGGGATATGATGAGTCTGGTGTGGCTGCAGCGGAGGATGAGTGGGAGTATGTAGTGATGGAAGGAACCAAGAGGTAGATTGGGAGTAGGTTGTAGCAGGCCTTGAATGCCATAGAAAGAGCTTGTACTTTACATGTCAGGTCCTGGGGGCACTATCAAAACTTAATAAGGGAATGATGTGCTGTCAGGTGTGTTTTAGGATATCCTGCTGAAATATAGTGAAAGGCTTAAGAGGATCTACACCAGGACAATGGGAATGTAAGGAGGAGATTAATGCAAGCACTTCAGAGAAGTCAAAGTATCTGGACTTTGTGTCTGAGATAGGACCGACCCATTGTTGTTTTTTTGTGGGCCCTATCACATAGAGGACCAGACATATGAAAATTACTCATATCCCATATTAAATGTAATGTTTTTACCATCAAAGATATTTGAAGGGATTTTGGAATTATCCTTAGTTTTGATTTTATAGTCTTAATTGGCACCAATCATTTCTTTTCAAGTCTTAAAGCATTTTGGAGGTCATTAAAATTCACTTGTGGGTGTGTTGTGCCCAGTGGCACTGAAGTAAGGGGCAAGGCTGTTGGATATGACTTACAGTTTTCCAGCTCAGGTATCTGGGAGGCTGGTGCTGCTAATTTACTGAGATTTAAGTCTTAAAAGAAGGAGCAACTCTGAGGGTGGGGAGGGGGCACAAAGAAGGAGTTCCGTGCTGACCATGTTCAGTGGAGCTCCTGTAGCAACTGTGGAGCCCAGGAGTGGCTGTGCCTGGGGGTGTCGATCTGACAGCCGCAGCGCAGAAAGGAGTGAGGATTGCATGAGGGAAGAGAACAAACATTGACTTTGGGTAATGCCTACATTCAGGGTATGGGTGGAGGTGGAGGATCTAGAGGATGATGGTCATGTAACAACATGTATAGGTGAAGAACCAAGGAAAGCCAAAGCTATGGGAATCCAGCTTCAAGAAAAGGATGGTTAATAGCACTAATGTGGGAGAAGGATGCAGGGAAAGGATCAGAAGAGACTGTTAGCCTTGTAAAAGATTCAAGTGACCCTCAAGAAAGCAGTTTTAGTGGAGGGTCAAAACTCATTTATCAGGAATTAGAGTGAAGCCGTGGTGTGGAGGAGAAAGCAGTGAGTGCAGAGCTTGTCTGAGAACTGGGTGGGAAAAGGATGGTTTGAGACAGGTCGAGAGAAGTTTTAGGTGATGGAGAGCATGGTTTGGTGGCTGAGAGGATGAGGAGCCCTTGCAAGGGAGGTTGGCATGAGAAGGCAGCAAGGGATAAGAGAGGGTTGGTGGTTGATGGAAGTCTCTGGGAGGCTGGAAAGTATCAGGTGGCAGGGTAGCCAATCAGCACAGTCATGCCTGTGCCCTGACACAGATGAACAGTTGTCACAACCTACCACCTAGGTGGCACAGTGGGGTCCTGCACTTCTGTGGGTCTGCAGGGTGTCTCTGTGCCCCTCGAGGACAGGGATTTTACGTTAACTGTTAGTTTTCTATGCCCTGAATAGCACCTGGCACAGAGGATGACGCATCAGTGCCTATTTCTCAAGATCCCGTCAGACTTACCACATTCGTCCTGCAACAACATCCTGAGGCAGGCTCCATCACTTTCTCTTTTCTTTTTTAATGGGATATAGGAGGTATGTGACACACATGTAAGTTTGGAAGCATAGTTATAAAGCAAACATTCTTGCCTTCACACTTTCGCAGCCACCTGCATGCCCCTCCCCTTTTCTCAGGTCCTGTTTCTCTTGAAAATGTGGACAAGCTTGTACTAGGACTCCTCCTGTGCCTCTCAGGGCTGAATTCTGGGGCACTTGGACTTTCTGTGGAGGCAGGAAAAGAATATATGATGATCCTGTAGGGGAAACAAAGGGGCTCATTCAATGAGTTGGTGAAAGATGAGTCTCCTTGTTGATGGTGATAAGAGAGGATCTTGTTTCTTGAAAGCTCTCTGGGTGTGAATGCACTTTCTTTGCTTGGTTCATGTCACTGGGAGATTTCCTTCACGCCCAATGAACAGGAGGGCTCTTTGCTAGGAAGTTCAGCTCCTGTCATCCCAAACTCCATTTTGGGGAAAGGCAGAAGCCCAAGGATCAGACCATAGTGGCAATTATCTTAGATTCTCGCAGTATGAAGTATTTTATTAAGTGACAAGTATCTGACTTATGTTGTTGGCAATTTTACCTTTTGTCATCATGATGAGGTGGGAGACTTAACTTTTTACTCCTAAGTCTTTTCGGGAACATTTAAATTTTTCTCTTTTTCCTTTATATTTACAAATGTAATACAAAGCTTTCCTAATGTAAAGTTTTGCCAAAATACAGACCATAGAAAATGAAATCTCATCACCCACCTTCATTATTCCCTAGATAATCCTTTGCTATAATTTGATACATATTCTTCCAGCTTTTTTTTTTAATTTTTTTTAACGTTTATTTATTTTTTTTAAATTTTTTTTTAACATTTATTTATTTTTGAGACAGAGAGAGACAGAGCATGAACGGGGGAGGGGCAGAGAGAGAGAGGGAGATACAGAATCGGAAGCAGGCTCCAGGCTCTGAGCACCAGCCCAGAGCCCGATGCGGGGCTCAAACTCACGGACCGTGAGATCGTGACCTGAGCTGAAGTCGGACGCTTAACCGACTGAGCCACCCAGGCGCCCCTCTTCCAGCTTTTAAAAAATACAAATATTAATGAAACACATGATTACTATTTTTCAAAAATTTATATTCTGAATACTATTTAATAGCTTACATTGTTTTACTTAGGAATACACAAGGTCATCTTTCCACAATACATACTTGTAGATTTTCCTCATTCAAAATTATTCCATTATATACTTTATTTAACCATTTGTTTTAAGTTGTTTATTTTGAGAGAGAGTGAGCAGGGGAGGGGCAGAGGGAGAGAGAGAATCCCAGGCTGTCAGTGTAAACCTGGACAAGGGGTTTGACCCCAGGAACCCTGAGATCATGACCTGAGCCGAAACCAAGAGTTGGTTAGTTAACTGAGCCACGCAGGGGTGCCCCGAGTAACTTAGTTTCCTTTTGAATGTTCAACCCTTTATTTATTTTGGGGGTGGGTAGGAAAATAGGAGTTCACAGGTGTTTTCTTTTAATGTTTATTTTTGAGAGAGACAGACAAAGTTGGGGAGGGGCAGAAAGTGAGGGAGACACAGAATCCGAAGCAGGCTCCAGGCTCTGAGCTGTTAGAGCCTGATGCGGGGCTTGAACTCACGAGCGGTGAGATCATGACCTGAGTTGAAGTCAGATGCCCAAACAACTGAGCCACCCAGGTGCCTTGTTTGTTTGTTTGTTTGTTTATTTTGAGAGAGAAAGGTAGACAGCATGTGTGATTGAGGGACAGAGAGAGGGAGAGAGAGAATCCCAAGCAGGCTCAGTGGGGCTCGAACTCACAAACTGCAAGATCATGACCTGAGCTGAAATCAAGAGTTGGACACTTAAGCAACTGAGCCCCCCAGGTGCCCCCTATTTAACCAATTTTTAGATGATGCCAAATTAGATTGGGGTGTGTGTGTGTGTGTATTTTTGCTCTACCCAATAATATGGAGCTAGTTTTAAACTACCAGGGTAGGTGGAGTGTGTGAGTTAAGGGGGCTAGTAAAATGAGGCCACGTTTGTTGGAAGATGGACAACTGATCTCCATGACTCCCTCCATTCTCTCCTGACAGGATGGGGAAAGACTTCTCCAGGGAAGTCTCCTGTGCCTTCTCCCAGGCAGGGCCCCTGTACCAACTTTTGTTATGAAGCATACTTAGACCAAATTACACTGCCATTTTGTTTTGCTTTTTGCCTTTCCTTCCTTCCTCTCCCTCCCTCCCTCTCTCCCTGCTTCCTCCCTTCCTTCCTCTCTCTTACTGAGGGTATCCAGTTGCAGCTTCCCCTCTAGTTCTCCCTTCCAGTCACCTGTGAGTGTCAGGCTCAGCAAGCCTTCCCCTCCCCCAGCAGGGCCTCCCACTGCTCCTGACTTTGATCTCATTTTATCCCCTGCTCGAGTTTCCAGTTTCTCTAGATGGTGCCCTTGTTAACATCTGCTGGCTTCCCCTGTAGTCTCATCTGCAAAATATATTAAATCTGCTTCCCCAAATCACTTACTCTATCCTTTAATGGATTTAAATACAAACCAAACTTAACACAGCTGCCCCTTTGCCTTATGTTACCTGGTACTTATCCTCACTCTTTGTTCACTGTGCTGTGAATAGTACATTTCCATTTCTTGCCAGGTGACTTCATTTCTAGTGGAAACTCCTGCCCTGTGATGTGGCAGAGAGAGACCTGCTTTGGCCACGGCCTGACCTGGCTTCGAATTCAGGTTCCGACACTTGCTAGCTGTGTAGCCTCAGTAGGTAATTTCGTCTTTTAGGTCTTCATTTTATTCCTTGGTAAAACCTGGAATAGTGATACCCACCTTGCAGATAGGATTGTGCAGTGGACTGGACACAAATGTGTGTCAGATGTCTGTAGGTAAGCAAAAATGATAGCTACTATTGTCATTATAGCTTGGTTTCTCTGTAGCTAATTTGTTCATTTTTACCTAATCTCATATGTTATAAGGGGTCAAAGAATCAATGCATCCAATGTCCCATTAGAAATGAATCAGGGGCGCCTGGGTGGCTCAGTCAGTTAAGCATCCGACTTTGGCTTGGGTCATGATCTCATGGTTTGTGGGTTCAAGCCCCTTGTCGAGCTCTGTGCTGACCGTTCAGAGCCTGGAGCCTGCTTCAGACTCTTTGTCTCTGTCTCTCTGCCCTCCCCTGCTTGTGCTCTGTCTCTCAAAAAATTAAAAAAAATTTTCAAAAAAGAAGTGAATCCTATAATAATGTGAAAATTTGAACATAATATTTTTCCCATTAACATTTCTTGTTCTTGGCAATAGTAAATTAAATAATGAAAATTTCGGACAAAAATTTAGATGTCTCCTTGGAGTCCCTTGTGCTAGAAATAATTTGTATTTTCCAGAGAAAAGCTATTTTCATTTACACCGAATGGTTCTCAGAATCTGGATTCTTTTTCTCTCTGAAGTCTAGCAACTAAGTTGAGGGATGCTGTTTGTAGTTTGATCATTGCTGCAAGCGTGCAGCAAAGGGTCTCTAAGAACAGACTTTTCTCCATTCATTTGAGGGTTCGTCATAGATTGCAATGGTGGTGGTTTTCTGGTGCCCTCACTGTCAAATCTCTGTACCCTGGTTGCTTGCAGGAGGCACACTGCATTTTTGGGTTTCATACTCGGCATTCTGGAGTTGTTTGAAGTCTAGCCTTTGTTTACTGGTTTCTGGTGCTAATCCCTCAAGGCGATGCACTGGACCGTATGGACAAATGATAAAGAAATTAGAACACAGACTCAAATTTTCTTTGAGTCCCAAAGGAAAACTCAGAACCCTGTTCCCTGCACACACAGGTGGTGAACTTGTCCGAGGTCCTGCAGCATATCAACAACTGCTACCGCTTTTTTATCTCTTATGCCATCATTCCTGTAGCCCCTCAACAGTGGCTCTCCCACACTTGGGGCCAAGTTTCCTTCCTCTGTGCCCAGAAGGGAACAAATTCTTGAGGATTCCTGCCCTTTAGGCGGAGCCCTCTCTTTTGAGGTGTTTTGAACTCCTGTATGAACAGGAATAAACTCTGGGAATCTTTTATCACCCTGGATAGAGGGATTAGAAAACCAAAGACATTCTCTTTGCAAAGTTTGCCCCTTGTAATTCTTTTGGGGAAGGTTGGGTAGTATAATCTCTTTCTTTTCGAATGAAAGAAGGTTTTATGAATAAGAGAAATGACTTGCCCAGAATGTCCAGTTAGCAGGACTAAATTTTCCCTTCTAAACCCAGCAACTCTTGCTCCCTTGCTGAACTTGGCTAAGCCTCTTGAGGGGTGTCCTGCTGAGCTTGCTTAGCAGATGGCTCAGAGGCAAGTAAGTGGTGTTGAGAAAGTCGGATGGTCTGATGCTGAGGGAAAGAACCTGGCGGTGCCTCTGCCCTCCCTCCCACCGGATCCTCCCTCTCAGGTGGCAACTGTGGAGAGTCCAGGTGAGGAGGTTCATGAAGGGCTCTTGGCTCAAACTTGTAACATGAGCATCAGGAAGCTCCTCTCTCACTAGGAGAGCTGCCTTGCAAAACAACAGCAGTCCTGTCTGCTCCCAAAGCAGGATGCCTAGAGAGACCGCCTCCTGGACTTGACCGCATTTTGCCTGCTTAAGTTGGTGGCAGCTACAGACCCCAGCATTAGCGCATGGCTTCCTTTTCTTTCCTCCCCTGAGCCACGCAAGGTGGCTCTGAGGCCAGCTGGGCTGAGTGTGTCCTTGCCATCTGCCAGGCTCACTCCTTGGGCCGGAGCCTGGGCTTCGGCCAGTGCTTCCGCAGCTCCACCCGGCGCCCCAGGCCCACGAGCCTCTCTCAGTGGCACTGCACAGGTGTCCTACCAGGGTCCTGCTCCAGCCCTGCAGGACAGTGTTGCCAGAGAAGGCAGGAAGGGGTAGGGTTCAAGTAGCTCTCTCTGAGGCGGTCATGGTGGCAAAGGAGCTGTTGAATCTCCCCCTCTACTGGGACTCACTCACCACAGTCCCCTGGTTTCTTGCCATGTTGTACGTGTGTGCTTGTATGTTCTATGGTCCCAGTGGCCGCAAGAGGAATTGTGTGGAAAATCCAAGTTGGAGGCCACTTATTAAGAGCTCACATGTCTCTTCAGCTAATTATGTCGTCTTAGAATACAAAGGATGATGATGTCTTGTGATAGAGATATTTTATCTACTAGAATCTCTTTTTTCATTTCAAGCCATGAAGAATAACTTTTTAGAATGTTATTTTCATATTTCATAAAGAATACTGTTTACAATGTGTTCCCCTTTGGTGATAGACAAGCGTCCATATGTTAGTGCACCCCAAAACTGCCCAGACTTTTCTTCTTCTCATAGGTACCTCATTGATTCTGTCTGTCTGTCTGTCTGTCTGTCTCTCTCTCTCTCTCACACCCACACACACACTCTTTCCCTCTCTCTTAGCTTTTTACAAGCTGCCGCTGCTTTTTGAGTTTATTCACTACTCCTCAAAGTGTTCTGCTGGTTGAGAAGCCCTCTGCCTGTTTAGTGGAGCATCAGGACTGCCCTTTTCTTCTACAGAGCCAACTGGTTCCAGGCGTCCCCGCTGTCATTTGACCACAGAGTGGTTGTGTGAGGTGCCTGCTTTCTGGCGAGTTGCCCCAAATTAAGGGCAAGGGCCCCAAGGATGACCTCAGTCAGGCGCCACTTCCTGAAAGGGGTGATCATGGAGCCGGGCCCATCTGAGGGGCATCAGCAGCCCTTCTCTGCCAGGCTCTCTGTGATCACAGAGAACTCATTTGTAGGAAAGTTTCTGGGCTGAGGTAGTGCTGTTTTGTTCATCAGGAAATAATACCGAGTTTCTCAGTTTTCTCATTAATGAGGGGCAAGGCCTTGGCCTGGAGCAGGGAGTGAGTCTCCCGGCATCCTGGAGGATGGGATGGGAATTTGAGGAGGTTTCCTCCCACCCATGTGGCTTTCTGGACCTGGTCAAGCTAGGGGAAATTCTGTAAGACCAGCAGAGGCACAACTGATCTAGGGAGTGCAGACTTGTACCCTCTGGGCGAGAGAGAAAGAGCTATATCCAGTCGAGGATCTGGAAAACTGTTGAATGTTTTTGCCCAATGCTGTGTTAAATTCTGTTAAATTCCCACTGTGTGAGAGGTCTCAACCTCTTTTGAGTCTTCATCCCTTTTCTTTCTCGCTGTTTTTCTGGAGCATATAGACAAACTCAGGCTTCTCCCATTAGATAAAACTGTCCTCTGGCCCCGCATCTCTGTCTACCTATTGTCAAAGCCCCATCAAAAATTTCAAAGGAACGCGCTACATATTATCTTTTCCTTATTTATTCCACGCCCCACTTCAGTTGGGCTTGTGGCCCCAGGACTTCACAGAAACTATTCTGTCAGCCACCATTTGTGAATAACCAAAGTTCTCTGGGGTGTTAGAAGCTGTTGTTCGCTCCTTGCTTCTGGAAGTTTTTTCCCCTGAGGCTTCCAGACACGGTTATCTCCTGACTTGCCTTGTTCTTTGTTGGCTACTTTTTCTTAGCATACCCCAAGGGTTTCTAAGAGCCGTCCGCAGCCTCATTGTGGACACTCTATACCCCTTTTTTATTTTTTATATTTTTATGTTAAAAAAAAAATTTTTTTAACGTTTATTCATTTTTGAGACAGAGAGAGACAGAGCATGAATGGGGGAAGGTCAGAGAGAGAGGGAGACACAGAATCTGAAACAGGCTCCAGGCTCTGAGCTGTCAGCACAGAGCCTGACGCGGGGCTCGAACTCACAGACCGTGAGATCATGACCTGAGCCGAAGTGGGACGCCCAACTGACTGAGCCACCCAGGCGCCCCTCTATACCCCTTTTTTTATTTTTATTTTTTTAGAAACATAAATTAAAATTTATTTTATTTTTTTTCAATATATGAAATTTATTGTCAAATTGGTTTCCATACAACACCCAGTGCTCATCCCAAAATGTGCCCTCCTCAGTACCCCTCACCCACCCTCCCCTCCCTCCCACCCCCCATCAACCCTCAGTTCTCAGTTTTTAAGAGTCTCTTATGCTTTGGCTCTCTCCCACTCTAACCTCTTTTTTTTTTTTTTTTTTTTTTTCTTCGCCTCCCCCTGGGTTTCTGTTAAGTTTCTCAGGATCCACATAAGAGTGAAACCATATGGTATCTGTCTTTCTCTGTATGGCTTATTTCACTTAGCATAACACTCTCCAGTTCCATCCATGTTGCTACAAAGGTCCATATTTCATTCTTTCTCATTGCCACATAGTACTCCATTGTGTATATAAACCACAATTTCTTTATCCATTCATCCGTTGATGGACATTTAGGCTCTTTCCATAATTTGGCTATTGTTGAGAGTGCTGCTGTAAACATTGGGGTACAAGTGCCCCTGTGCATCAGTACTCCTGTATCCCTTGGGTAAATTCCTAGCAGTGCTATTGCTGGGTCATAGGGTAGGTCTATTTTTAATTTTTTGAGGAACCTCCACACTGTTTTCCAGAGTGGCTGCACCAGTTTGCATTCCCACCAACAGTGCAAGAGGGTTCCCGTTTCTCCACATTCTCTCCAGCATCTATAGTCTCCTGATTTGTTCATTTTGGCCACTTTGACTGGTGTGAGGTGATATCTGAGTGTGGTTTTGATTTGTATTTCCCTCATGTGGAGCGACGTTGAGCATCTTTTCATGTGCCTGTTGGCCATCCGGATGTCTTCTTTAGAGAAGTGTCTATTCATGTTTTCTGCCCATTTCTTCACTGGGTTATTTGCTTTTTGGGTGTGGAGTTTGGTGAGCTCTTTATAGATTTTGGATACTAGCCCTTTGTCCGATATGTCATTTGCAAATATCTTTTCCCATTCCGTTGGTTGCCTTTTAGTTTTGTTGGTTGTTTCCTTTGCTGTGCAGAAGCTTTTTATCTTCATAAGGTCCCAGTAGTTCATTTTTGCTTTCAATTCCCTTGCCTTTGGGGATGTGTCAAGTAAGAAATTGCTACGGCTGAGGTCAGAGAGGTCTTTTCCTGCTTTCTCCGCTAGGGTTTTGATGGTTTCCTGTTTCACATTCAGGTCCTTTATCCATTTTTACTTTATTTTTGTGAATGGTGTGAGAAGTGGTCTAGTTTCAATCTTCTGCATGTTACTGTCCAGTTCTCCCAGCACCATTTGTTAAAGAGACTGTCTTTTTTCCATTGGATGTTCTTTCCTGCTTTGTCAAAGATTAGTTGGCCATATGTTTGTGGGTCTAGTTCTGGGGTTTCTATTCTATTCCATTGGTCTATGTGTCTGTTTTCGTGCCAACACCATGCTGTCTTGATGATGACAGCTTTGTAGTAGAGGCTAAAGTCTGGGATTGTGATGCCTCCTGCTTTGGTCTTCTTCTTCAAAATTACTTTGGCTATTCGGGGCCTTCTGTGGTTCCATACGAATTTTAGGATTGCTTGTTCTAGTTTTGAGAAGAATGCTGGTGCAATTTTGATTGGGATTGCATTGAATGTGTAGATAGCTTTGGGTAGTATTGACATTTTGACAATATTTATTCTTCCAATCCATGAGCACAGAATGTTTTACCATTTCTTTATATCTTCTTCAATTTCCTTCATAAGCTTTCTATAGTTTTCAGCATACAGATCTTTTACATCTTTGGTTAGATTTATCCCTAGGTATTTTATGCTTCTTGGTGCAATTGTGAATGGAATCAGTTTCTTTATTTGTCTTTCTGTTGCTTCATTATTAGGTATAAGAATGCAACTGATTTCTGTACATTGATTTTTGTATCCTGCAACTTTGCTAAATTCATTATACCTCCCTTTTTAGAACCATCTTGCCTGCTTCTGGTGTTTTTGCTGCCACCTATTTATTGCTGATGACTCTAAATATCTCCAGACTGTTTCCCTAGGACTTAGCCTCAGGCTAAGTGTTTCCACCTGGATATCCCACAGGATGTCTGAGACTCCTACTGCTGTCCTTATGCATGCTCTTCCCCCATTCTTTACCTGTCTAAATCTTATTTGTCCCATTGGTATCAATTTAAAGGCCACTTTCTCTGGAGGACTTCCCATATCCCCCAGGGTAGGTAAGTTACCCTGTTACCCTTTGTCTACTACCCATACTTCTCTGAAGCACTTTGCAATTTGTAAATTATAAATTATTTGTAATGATTCAGTGGCTATTTATGTTCCCCACTAACTGAAATCACCATGAAAGCAGAGAGCCTCTTCGTTTTGCTTCATGATTGCATACCCAACTTCTAACACTATGGCTATCACAGCATGTGGACTTGATACATGTTTCTGACCCACTGAAATCATCATTCCTTCTTACAAACCTCCTGCTCTTGCAGTTGTCCTCCTGGTTGATAGAATCACCATCCACTTAGTCACCCAACATGGAGAAGTCACTCTGGACCCTTTTCTTCCTCTAACATGCCATTTCCACTTGCCCACCAGTGTCCTAAATAGTTTTGTAACCTGATCATTCCTTACCAACTTGACTACCAAAACCCTAGTTCATACCCACATCATCTCTTGTCTCAACTACTTTAATCACATCCTAATTGTTTTCCCTGCTTGTAATTGTGTTCCTTCCTCTTTAAATCGATTCCTTCATACACCTGCCAGAGGAAGCTTTCTGGAAGGAAAATCTAGCCATTCTGAACATTTAGAACCCTTCACTGACTTCCCGCTACTCAGCTCCTTTAGCGCAACATATAAAGGCTGACTGGGATATGGTCCTTGGTCTGTCTCCCAAACCTCACCATGCTCCTAGAAGTTTCCCATGAACTTCAGGCTATCCCTTCCTTCCTTTCATGCCTTGTGTATGTTTTCCTCTTACTTGGAATACCCCTGCCTGTCATGCCTACCTCTTCTCCATCTTCCTCCACTATGCCTGGAAAATTCCTATTCTTCTTATAAGATTTAAATTCTAATTCCTACCTACCCACTTTGGCAGAAGGCCATCTCTGTTGTGCTTCTGGAAGGCCCTGGCTATTTATCTCTCTCCACATTAGGACGTAGCCTGTTTTTAGACTGTCTCAAATACTTACCTGCCAGCTCCTGAGGGCAGGGATGAGATTTAATCATCTTTGTTACCCCAATGTCTAGCAAAGTCCTTGGCACATATCATGCTTTTTAAAGAAAAGTGTGGATGAGCTCAAAACAATGGGATTGAGGGACAGGTTTCTACTACTACTACTACTGATATTAATAGGTATTTCCTGCTCTCTTTCTAACTGCTAAGCATTGTCCTAGGTATTGCACATATATACATATGAAGTTTCATAGATGTAAATCTTCACAACCACCCTGTAAATTTGGTAATGTTAATATTCTCACTTTATAGACAAAGAAACCAAGGCCCAAGGTTGCACAGTTAGTTAGTGACAGAGCTGGGATTTGAATTTGAACAGTCTGCTCCAGAGCCCTGGCTCTTAATCCTGTCGCCGTATGGCCTTTCCACTAGCAAAGATAACATACATGGACTTTAAAAAGCTATGCATCTAGGGGCACCTGGGAGGCTCAGTCTGTTTTCTAATGTTTATTCTCAGCTCAAGTCTTGATCTCAAGGTCGTGAATTCAAGCCCTGTGGTGGGCTTCATGCTGGGCAGGAAGCCCTACTTAAAAAAAAAAAAAAACAAAAAATGAAAAAACCTAGGCATCTAACTCTTTGTGTTGCATGCTAAGTCTGAGAGAGTTCTCTGTCCTCAGAGAGGGAAAAAATCCAAAAGTGGTCAACAGGGCAAGCAGTGGGTTTCTCTGGACATATCTATGGGAAGTAGGTTATTACCAGGTCAGTATGGTGGGTCAGGTTCATTAAGAGTATGACATGTAGGTAGACAGAAAGATGACCAGATCAGGGCCAGCTTTAGTCCCACATTTAATACTTCTATATCCAGTGTCTCAAAGACCACACTTAATCACCTGGTTCTCTGCCATGCTATTGAATGAGGGTGGAAACACATTAAACTCTGGTTGTCATTAGTCCCTCAGAACAGAGTTTGACAGGAGGAAAGGAAAGGTGTGGAGGGAGAGAAAGAATTATGGCATCATTGGGAAAGGAGGCCATTGGGGAAAAGGGAAGGCTAGGGGCTCCATTAAAAAAGAAGAAAAGAAAAGAAAAGAAAAACCTTTGTTTACTTCACATTTTCATACAGACTGGTACCTACAGAATGAGAAGAAAATACAAAGTGCTGGTGTTACACCTGTTTGGCTTCTCCCAACATTTGGAACCTTCACTTAGGGGAGCTGGGGGGGGGGGGGGGCGGACACCAGTGCCTTTGCCCCCTGAGCTGGTGACAGCTCAGGCCTCAGCTCTGAATGCAGCCTGGTTTGTGGGTGGGCCCTGGGTGAGGGGTCTGAAGCCTGAAGATGTTTGCTGGTATTGTCTGTGTTGGTGTGATGGGAGAAAATTATAAGAAAAAGGCTGTTTTGAAAATAAATCCGAGGTTGAATCAATTTGTTCTGAAATCCTACCGGAGAGTTCCAAGGTGGGATTCTAAATAAATCATCCACAGGTATGTGTGGAGAGGGTCTAGAGAGGCCCTTTCCTGCTGCCATATGCATTGACACATGGTATTGGACACTTAGTGGGCATTCAAACATTAAATCCTTCTTCCAGGCCACTTTGGGAGTGAGAAAGCAGGGGTCAGAAAACTTTTTCTGTACATATTTTTGATTTTGTGGGCCTGTACAGTCTGTCGCATTCCTGTTTGTTTTACATTCCTTTAAAAATGTAGGATCTTCTTCTTCCCAGGGGCACCTGGGTGGCTCAGTCGGTTTAGCGTCTGACTTTGGCTCAGGTCATAATCTCATAGTTCATGGGTTTGAGCCCTGCGTAGGGCTCTGTGCTGATAGTTCAGAGCCTGGAGCCTGTTTCAGATTCTGTGTGTCTCTCTCTATCTGCCCCTCCCCCACTCATGCGCGTGCACGCGTGCTCTCTCTCTCCCAAAAATAAACATTAAAAAAAATGTTTTTTAAATGTAGGATCTTCTCTTAGGTCATGTGCTGTACAAAAACAAAGTAGCAGCTATTGTTTGATTTCTCCTGGTCTAGTACAATAACCCAGCTGTGGCTTCAGGCTCTGCTGTGTGCAGAGTGAGTGCTCCAAGAGAGCCCAGGTTACGTTAAGCTTTGTCTCTGAGTAGTAGAGCTCTCGTGGCATGAGCTGGGTTAATACTCTAGACCAGGAGTTTGCAAACAAGTCAAAACTGGAATTTGGGGGCTACTCCTTGCTGCTGAAGGTGAGCAGGAGGTTATTGACCACATAGACCCTCTTCCAGGCCTCCTGATTACAATGGCCACAAAGTGGAGGGGTGGTTAATGAAAACAGCAAAGGTCTCACTTAACTCTGAGGGTGACCCCATACTTGGAATGGCTCTAATCCTAGTGACTGAGATAGGAATCCCTGACCTTGGAGGGGAGAATGACTTGAAATAAGCACGGTTCCGTTCAACAGATGAAAAAGCAAACTTCTGCTTCTAAAGAGGAAATGCACAAATATTACTATGTCTGGACTGAGTTAGGTCCAAGTTTTAATAAAATGGGGCCCAAACTTCCAATTATATTGTTGCCACTGTCCCTAACTCTTTTCAAGGGACTAAGTTAATTTAGATATAACTGTGACACTCATGTGTCACTTAGAGTAGATTTTTTAGAGATACTGAGAGCTAAGAGAGTTATAGGCTAACCCATCTTATGCCTAATCCCTCACTCAATGGATGGAGTTAACGGGCTTGCGTTATTTCCTCTCTCATGTCAATTTTCAGGTCCATGGTCAGCTTATTTGAAGCCATTAGAGAAAATGTGTTCAAAATTCAGAGTGTTGTAGATCTAACATTACAGTGTTTGGGTGGCATCCTACAATCAAACATGCTATTGTTTTTACAGCAAAAACTGATATTTACATGAAGAAGGATAAGTGAAGACTATCAATTAGCCTCACCTCAGGATAATGCCACCAAATGAATTATGAAGATCTTAGGTGTTCAAAGCTTTTTGGATTTCATAACTGTTGCAGATAGGGGTTTATGATCCATATCATGTTTCTTAAATTAGACTAGAAGCTCTGTGAGTGTAGAGACTGTATCTTCCACAGTGCCTACCTAGCATGGTGCCTGTACATAGTAGGTGTTCATTAAAAATCAACTGACTTTTTCCTTAATTAACATGTACATGATGGTATCAGTCAAGAGTGTTGTGTGGCTATTAAACAACTAGCCCTTTTCCATTTTTCTCTTTTCAAAATGTATTCTCAAAATGTTGGAATTCTCCTATAAGCTATAGTTAAACCAAAAGCTGCCTCAATGGATCATAGGTTGGAAAGTAGTAAGTAAAGTCAAAGCAGTTAGACTGTGTGCATCTTGGTGGATAAGTGGATGATTTGTGGAGGTGTCTTGCAGTTTTGTAATTCAGTAACTATAATATGCACAATAATTAGCTTATTAACAATAGTGATAAAATTGGATATCAGAGAAGGTTTATTGTGCCATAGTCTTAACTACTCATTTAAACCATGAACTAAAAATGACTAAGTGCTATACTAACAATATTGAAAACGTTGCCAGCAGTGAGGTCATCCTCTGCAAACATCTGGCCAGCTCTTTTACACAGGGCTGAGTCTCATTTGGGAGCTCCTAATTTGAGAGAAATAAGGGGAATTGGGCATAAGTGTTAACAAGAGCAAAGAAAAGGAACATGACTTTAAAATGGAATCCATAGGGGCGCCTGGGTGGCTCAATCGGTTAAGCGTCCAACTTCGGCTCAGGTCATGATCTCCTGGTTCGTGGGTTTGAGCCCTGCTTACAGCTCAGAGATTCTGTGTCTCCCTCTCTTTCTGCCCCTCCCCCTACTCATGCTCTGTCTCTCTCTCTCTCTCTCTCAAAATATGAATAAATGTTAAAAAAGAAAATTTTAAATGGAATCCATAGGGGTGCTTGGGTGGCTCAGTAGGTTAAGCATCCAACTCTTGATCTCAGCTCTTCACTTGTATAAAATAAGATAAAATGGAATCCACGATAAAAGGCTGTGAAGGTTTTGGTATTGGGGTATTATAAAACAATGGGGCACCTGGGTGGCTCAGTCATTTGGGTGTCCAACTTCAGCTCAGGTCATGGTCTCACCGCTTGTGAGTTCAAGCCCTGTGTTCGGTTCGGTGCTGACAGCGCAGCCTGGAGCCTGCTTTGGATTCTATGTCTCCCTCTCTCTCTGCCCCTCTCCTGCTCACACTCTCTTTCTCTCAAAAATAAATAAATGTTAAAAAAATTTTTTTTAGACAAGAGGATGCATATGTGGAGACAGGGAGCATATAGGAAATTTCTGTACCTTCCTCTTAAAATTTTTTGGAAGAATAAAAGGCAAGAGCAGTGAGAGTGAATTTTTTTTATAGCTCTATCTTTGCATTGAAGGTAATATTGGAGGAACCATCATTTAGTTATTTTTTAAGTAGATTTTAATGGCATTAAAGAACGAAAACAAAACATAAAACTTATAAATGACATGCTGTGAGCCACCAGAAAAGATCATCAAAAAATGTCATGGAAACCTCTATTAAGAGTGGCTTTAAGGGGCGCCTGGGTGGCTCAGTCAGTTGAGCATCTGACTTCAGCTCAGGTCATGATCTCGCGGTTTGTGGGTTTGAGCCCCAGGTTGGGCTCTGTGCTGCCAGCTCAGAGCCTGGAGCCTGCTTCAGATTCTGTGTCTCCCTCTCTCTCTGCCCCCGCCCCCCCCCCCCCCAACTCACACTATGTCTCTGTCTCCTTCAAAAATAAATAAACATTAAAAAAAAAGTGGTTTTAAATATCTTCTCTTGATCAGTATAAATGTGAGGATACAGATGAGAGGGATCAAAGCACTCTGCAGAGAAAGGGTGTGTGTGATCACTGCTTAGACACTGTGGACGAAGTGGAAGTGTGAGGGTGCTACGGAGTGGTTCCCTTTGTCTCAACCATGGAGAGGCTTGCAGTGAGGGAAATGAGATACACTTCTTTTCAAGAGCTAGTCTGTGCTTGTTGATACAACAGCAGAGGGTGGGATGCCCCCTTAGGCATGAACTCCGTAGTGAGTTTCAAGTGGTCTATTTTGAACCTAGCCTGTAAAGGAAGGGAATATAATAGCTCAGTATTTCCCACCAGCTGGCCGGTTGCCTGATAGAAGTAAATGCTTTCATCATAGACTCTCTTCTTGCTGTTTGGGCTTAAGAATTTGGTGGTTCTTCCCAGCCCCAGATTTCCTCTTCTGAGTTGACATTCTGACTCAAAGCCAGTGTGGCTTGAAGGAGCTGTCGCCAACCTGGCAAGGTACCTGAAGGATAGACGAATAAGCTTTTCCTATTCATCTACCCAGTCCCCAGTGCCCTCTGGACACAGGTTGGAAAAGTCTGCTCTAGATGTTCACATTAGGGTCCTCTTAGCAAAACCTTATACTGGAGAAAGGGCTATCTGCAGATATGTTCTGCCCATCTTCCCTCATGCAGACAGAATATACCTCATGTGGCCAGGATTTTGGCCTTTGATTTTTTTTTTTAGGAGTGATGACCAGCAGCCAAGTTGGGCTCTCTTCACAGGTCTGTTGGGCCACTGTTTCTAGTGAATTTCTGTTTTAACTTTCTGAGTCTTTGAAGACTGGATACCTGTCCTAAAACTAACTAGGCTCAAGGCTGCAAAGCCTGTGAAAAACGAGGGGGATCATACCCTGAAGTGATTCTACATACAGACCAAGTAGCTTTTATGGCTGTTAAGTAACATCAGGATAGAGGCTCTACTAGTGGGTGATTGGTTCTTGGAAGCTTAGTAGACTAGCTGCAGACCAGCCTGGACTTAGACATTCATGCTTTTGGCAAGTACTTCTCTCTCCAAACACATGGGCTCCTCTGCTCTGAGGTATGGCTGGAGTGCTTGATGTCCCTTTCACCTTATCTGCTAGAGGAGATTGGAATCTGTTGAGTTGACTTCTTGCTGTCAGCATTCAAGCATGTGAAAAATCAGTGAGACAGGCCCTTTCTGACATGTTGAGAACCCAATTCAAATAAGCCATTCGTGTATATGGTTCATACAGTACCTAAGCATGCTCAGTTATATCATCTCCCCGTCATTGCCTTATTGTAAAGAGATCATGAATTTTTTGAAGGCAGAGGATACTTCCTTTTCCTACAGTACACTGCCATGAGCCCTGCAGGTGCTCAGTAAATATTAATTGAATTAATCAGCTGCCACAACACAGGTGCACACGTTTATCTGCTTTGTGCTTTCATCCAGCTACGAATATAACCTGTGCATTCAGCTGCCCTTGCAGGAGCATAGGACCTACACCACCCCCCAGCCGCATACCTGCACAGGCTTTCTGCAGCTGTGTATTGTCTAGACCGCTTTAGCCAAACATGCTCTGCAAAGCACAGGCCCTCTAACCCTTGTACACATAGCCTTTGTAGTACCTACAGAGTAGGTAGTACCTACAAAGCTGTAGTACCTAGCTTTGAGGGTCCTTAACAACTCCCTCTTTCTCTCCCACCCCAGTGTTTTCTGATGTTTCCAAGTGTTTAAGGAGAATGAGGTTCACTCCCCACTCCACTTCTGGGGCAGGGTTTTTAATTACCATGTGGGCTTTGTTCTGTTGTTGAGATCAGGCTTCTCTGTGTAGGGAGAAGGGAATTCCAGTCATCCTGATGCATTATAATCAAGTTACTTACCACAAGTCAAGAGTAACAGTTCTCTGCTTTCATTCTGATCACAGCAGGTGATACGGGAACGTAGCATCTTGTATTTCACTAGGTGCTTTAGGCTGTGGTCGCAGCATTGCTTTACAGTGGTGGTGTTCAATATTTTAAGAACCGTGAAGCCATTAAAAATTTTATCTCAACCTCATGGTCTGCCTACTTTATACATAAAATGTAGAATGTATATTTTAGGAATCAATATTGGCCCAAAATACCTGACCACAAAATATATTTACCAAACAACACACACACATTAAAAACCAAAATGAGGGGCACCTGGCTGGCTCAGTTGGTGGAGCGTGCGCCTCTTGATCTTGAGGTTGTAAGTTCAAGCCCCATGTTGGGTGTAGAGATTACTTTAAGAAAATAAAAATCTTAAAAATACATACGTACATACATACATACCAAAATGATAAAATTTAAACGGACTAAGAAATAATTTGACTCAAAAATGAAGACCATTGATAAGCCTGTTGCAGATGTGATCATTTCACAATGTTAGATACACAGATGGGAAGCTCTGATCCCTAAAAAACTCATAATTTCATACTGTCAAAGGCTGTTACATCTTGGTAAGTCTGTAAGATGGGTGATCCTGCTGTCTCCTAAGACTAGTACCACAACCTTTCATCTCCAGAATCCTACAGTTTGGTAAAATTTTAAATTTAAGAACATAGCGCTGTGCTCAGAAAATATCTAGGGAATGAATGAATGTGAATTATTCACAGAGAAGCAACTTTTGTTCATTTCAATTTCTAGTTGATAGGGAGGAGGGGAGTGGCAAGTGTTTTCGTTGACAAGCTCAGATTTACAGCTTGTAAATAAGTTGGCAGTTCCCAAAGACATATGTGACTTGTGCCCTGCAGTTAGTGTCTGTTCTGTGTTCATGAGCTTCATGTATGTGTTCGTAATATATATACCACTAAGCATACACAGAGTTACCAACATTTGGCGGGCTAACCATCTACTTCTGTTCAAAGGCAAACACTTGTTAAGTGGATATTTTCTGATAAGGGTGTCTACATGTAGTGGGTGTAGCAAACTGTGTAGGGCACAAAAAGAGATAAGGAAGGGGAGCGGGCCAGTGCTGTCATGCCCAGATAATGGGTGGGGACCGAGGGGTTCCTTTCATATGGCAGTCCTGGGCTGGCTTGGTTATGGATTGCTTTGGATCTTGCATTTTCGAGTGTTTTTGCTTGTTTTCAATGTATGTCTATCCATCAGTCTCTCTTTTTAACATGGGAGTATTACTTCTTATCCATAGTGAGAACAACAGTTCAAGGACTTGGGACTTCCGGGTCTTATTTCTGGTTGGGTTAGTGACCTGAAATGCTCAGGCCTGTTAGGAATAGCAGTTTCTTCTCGATTTTTGAAGTAGCACGCTGTGGTCTCAAAGGCAACACAGGAGCCAGATGGCTTCCTAAATACTGAGGTCTTAGATTAGGTGGGATCCCCAAAACGCAGTTTGGATGTATTTTGGAA
Organism: Felis catus; assembly: GCF_018350175.1. NCBI lineage: Eukaryota > Metazoa > Chordata > Mammalia > Carnivora > Felidae > Felis > Felis catus. Next base: position 110,918,364 of record NC_058373.1, on the reverse strand, counting down.
ATGTTTGGCTATTTTTGGTAGAAATAGGATGGGGAATGGAAGAATAGTAAATCCAACTTTTATAAATGGGAGGTATTTATGGAAAACCCTAGCATCTTGATGTTTCTTTTCAATTGAAGTCCTGCTAAATGTTAATGTGAATTAGTGGACCGTTAACAAAGTTGAAAATGGTCGTGAGCAGCAATTCATCCAAAAGTTATGCTGTCAGATCAGGGCAGGCACGTATAGGTCACGCTTCACCTCTTGCCGCTCATGGTTCTGTGACCTGGGACAAGTTCCTTAACTTCTATAAGCTTTAGTTTCTTCATTTATAAAATGAAGAAAATGAAAATCACTCGTAGGAGTGTATCGATAATGAAACGAGTTATGTGTACCAGGCATTTAGCATAGAGCCTGCCATATACTAAGTCCTCACAGACATGATTGTTGTTTTTGTTGTTGTTTTCTGTGATGGTATTCCACAAATGTCTGTTGTTGAAGGTACAACAATGTCTGTTGTGTGTTGGGACCTGATCCCATCACAGATGAGTAGTCAGTGGTTTGGCCACCTGGAGTGCAGGGAGAGGATTTGGGTGGAAATAGCTGTGGACAGTTCATGACTGAGGGCATTCATGCTCTCGTGATCAAAGGTAACTGTAAAAATAAAGAAGATTGGGTTTCTAGCCAGTGCTTTTTACATTGGGATTCCTGCTGAGCGGCTCTTGGCAAGCACAGCCATCACACACTCACATAAGGATTCTCTGCTGAGCTTGGATGCACCATTTTGAGGACAGATATACTCTGCCGTGGTTGGATCTCAACTGCAACCTTTTTGGTTGTTGGTTGGGATCTTCTAAAGGCCTAGAAGACATCACTTTTATAATTAAAAGTAACCCAACAAAACATATTAGGTTAGCTGAAAGGAAATACACCTAATTAATAGTCCTGCCTAGGCTAAAACAGTTCTGTTCCGGGATGGGAGGCTAGTGGTGATGGTGGAACGGTTTGGGTCAGGGCACATGAGCATAAGTGAAGAAAAGATCGATGCTGATACTCTCTGAGTCTGCAACTGGCTGTAGAGGGTAAGCTGCCAATATGAGCCAGGCAGCGTTCCCCTCCATGCCCAATCCACTCTTCTCTCAGAGCCCAGCTCCTTGGGTTGGCTTGACAGCTGACTGCTTTCATCCACAGAAGGCAGCCCTTGGAACAAGCCTGAAACCCATGCTAACTCTTAGCAGAAGGTCACTCCCACCCCTTTTTTTCCTAGGATGAGAAGCTAGAGATTGTGACAAGGCTATGACCAAGTTAAAATGAGAAAGTAAGGAAGTTACTGCTTTGTTTGTTGTGGAAAAATTGTGGCAAACATTCAGACACTAATTTGTTGTCTCCCCCCAATGGAGTAAAGACATTTCTCCCTCCACTGGAGGGAAGATAGAGGAGGGGGTGGTGTCACACGACGAATCTTGAGCAGCAACAGCAGGACTGCTCTGCATCCTTCCCCCTGAGTATCTCTTGTACGCATGTGTCTGGGACCTCATGGGAGATGGTTGCTCTCTCATGCCTGTTCCTGGCACCATAAAAGCCTTGAGAAGTGCAAAAGCACAGGCTGCTTGTTTTACTCAGAAATCTGTCATCTGACATTTAGAGGCTCTACACAGATACCCCAAAAGGGTAAGATGGCCAGTACCCATGTAGATGCCATGTCAATACTGGATAACATTTCTGATCATTAAAAAATCCCTCCGTTTCTACACGTCCCCAGCTTTTAAATGCCATGAGCAGAGCGGGGACTAACTGCTGTTTATTACTGGAGAAACTGGATGCATAAAGAGGGGCTAACGATTCATTCTTCTGAGTTGTGGAAATAGCAAGAGACCTGGCACAGTGCTAGTGGCATACAAGTATTCAGGGCTGTGCTCCATGCCAGGTGCTCTGGTAAGGACCCCAAATACGTTATCTCATTAGATCCAAACACCAATCTGTAAGGTGGTGGCTATTATTAACTCCACTTTATAGATAAAGGGCGGTTTAGAGTTGAAATAAATGGCGTAAGGCCATACGGCTAGTGAGCAGCTAAGTTTGGAGTCATCTCTGGCAGTCTAACCCCAGATGCCCCTAACCACTATGCCACACCACCCGGTGCACTTCCCCAGATCAAAGTCACCTTAGTCTATTTCTGGCACTAAATCCCTTGTGTGATACCCTCTGGTTCTTTCTGGAAGCTGGTTCAAGTCCTTGCTGAATGGAGTATTGCCACCACAGACTAGGGAACGATGAGGTGTGGCAAGCTTTTTGGAGTTGCTTGCAGACTATTTTAGCAATGACCACTCACTTCTCTGTACCTTTCAGATGACCTACCCTGGCTTGTGTGTCCATCGCCCTGGCCACACACATGCCTCCCCAGGAATGGCCAGCACTTGGCAGCTCTTGCTGCCCCTGGCCAAGCTATTTGGAGTCAGGCCTCTTTAAGAGAGGAATGTGGTAGCAGTTACCTTGTGAGCAGAGCAGCTCAGACTGATTACAGGGTGAGGCGCTGATGTGCTGTCATTGGAAGCTTGTGGGTAGCCCATTTACAGTGCTGGGAACTGGGGTATCCTTGCTCCAGGTGCTTTCAGATGATAACATTTGCCACGCTCTTTAACAGATATGAGAGAGTGTTATCAAACTGCAGCACTTTGGAAAACCTTCTTCAAGAAACCCTCTTCAGTTGTGCACATTGGAATTTCCCTTCTTCTGTAAATAGATGTGTGTTGTGTTAAGGAGGGACCCTAAAAATAGAGTGGGACTTAAGAGGGGAGCTGGGGAATTAGATATGAACAGTTTCCTTCACTTGTTTGTCCTGGGAAAGTTACCCAACCTTGCTTCCCTGTCTTCTCTGTGTGTCTGATGATTTGGGGGAAAAGGTGCTTGGAGATCCCCAGAGGAAATGTGTGATGTAGGCTAGAAACCTGGTGTATTCATGTTCTGAAATCTCAAGGTTAAATTAACTGTGACCCTACAGGGCCTCTTTGGCCTCCCAGCATAGATCATCTTTCCTTCCTGTTGCCTTTCTTGATGTTCTTGTTGCCTGGTGTTGAGCTGGATGTGGACGAATCTGTCTCAGATGATTTAAACACTGTTTATAAGTACCCTGCTCCTTTTATGTCCACATTCCTTCCTGCAGAGGGCTCTGGTCAAGCAGGGGCTCTGAGCCACACTGCCTGGGTTTGAATCCTGGTTCCCTCCTTTACTGGCTGAAGGACTGGGGGACTACTGATCCCTCAAATGCCTAGGTCTCCTCACCTATAAAATGGGGACAATGAGAGTGGCTGCGTCACAGCTTTGCTGTGAGCACTCAATGCAATGGTATTTGTGAATCCAGTGCCTGGCACCAGCGAAGCTCTCGATAAATATTTGATGGCCACAGCTTTATAGCTGGAGAAATTCACTCCCTGTTAGCCAGGTGAGAAAGCTGGAGCACAGAAAAGAGAAAGTTTCTCCAGTTGTGCCCATGTGGAATGTTTACATTACCTGTAAGCTCCTTTAGGACAAGGACCATCTCAATACAAGCACTTACACAGTATCCATTCAGGAAATACTTGGTTAACTAGCTTGATGTGCACAATGGCACTGTCTTGTTATTTTTTAAATTTGCAAAAAACAAAGTTGGAGATAGCAACAAAATGTCGAGGCCATCTCCCTGGTGATATGTTTCTTCCCTAGACAAAGATGATCTCTAGCCCAGTGGTTAGCACACAAAGCAAGGAGCTCAGAGGTGTATGCCGCATGAATTCCCAAATGCATGAGGGAATGATGAAGAAAGGGCTCTGTGGGTCATGGCTGTACCAGGTGAGGTTTATGAACAAGTATTCTCTTTCAAGTCATAAGGAGGCTTCTTAGAATAGCCTCCTTTTGAAGAACCGAGCCCCTCTAAGAGTGAGCACAGTGTACTTAATTTGCTCTAAAGGTCTGGGGTTGTATCTTAAACAATTTCAGGGTTATGTATATGACCATGCATTTGCAGCAGTCAATATTATCTTTGTAACTTTCAAGGCTTTTGCTTTTTTAGTATTTATAAAGGATATTTTGAGACCTTTAAACCATGAATTTAAACAAATGTCACAGAAGATCTCCTCTCTGTTGGTTCTCATTCCACGTGCAGCAAAGACTGAAATAAGCATGTTAGCCTTGTAGGATATTCTCAATATTCAGAAAGGCTAGAAGTGGCCCACTCTCTTGGAGACATCCTAAGATGGAAATGGGCCATTAGCAGCCCCCCACCCCACCCCTCTCTCTCTCATGAGAAGGAAGAGCTTTTCTTCTGGATGGGTGTACCATGGAGCAGAGCATGAGCCAAACTCTCAGAAGACCTAAGTTCAAGCCTTGACTTTGCCACCCAAGTGTGAATAAGAAACTTGATTTCTAAGTTTTAGTTGAACTGAAACTAACATGATAGTGTCCCCCCTCCCCCCGCCCCTGTCTCAGAGTTGTTAGGATCAAAGAGAAATTGCATGAGAAGACTTTTTGATAAACATTGTTTACCCTGACAATAAAATCATCACTCCCTGTCATCAGCACCACACTAAATGCCATCTCTTCCTTGAAAACTTCTCTCATTTCTCCAGCATTCAGTATTCTGTCCTGCCTCTGAAATCCCATGGCATTTTATTTATGCCTCCCTTTTGACACTTAGATAATTCTGTCTTATTGTATGATTATTTATATCCGTATCTTAGGCAGCCTGAGGGTAGAATCCATGCCTACACCATACTTGCACCCTCCATTCTACTACCTCGCTTGAGAAAAACCTCTCATTTCAAAATAAATTATAATAATCATCTTACATCATTATTATCAGAGCAGTTCATAACAAAGATCTGTACGTAGTAGGTACATAATAAGTAATTGCTTTTAGTGTTTTTATTTGTTTATAATTTTAGTCTTAATGTTTGTTCTTAGGTTTATTGAGGTATAATTTACATACAGTAAAATTCACTCTTTTCCGTGTCCATTTCTGTAAGTGTAACAAATGCATGCAGTATATAAGCACCACCACAGTCACCCCTGCCCCCCCAAGAATTCCCTGATGCCCTTTGTTGTCAGTCCCTTTCCCTGACCCTAACCCCTGGCAGCCACTGATTGGTTTTCTGTCCTTATAATTCTGCCCTTTCCAGAATGTCACATAAATTGAATAATGTAGTATGTAGCCTTTTGAGTCCAGCTTCTTTCATATAGCATAATGCATTTGTGATTCATTCATGTTATATGTATGTCAATTCTTTTTTATCACTGAATATTGTGTGAATGTACCACAGTTGGTTTATCTGTTCGCCAGCTAATGAACATTTAGGTTGTTTCCAATTTGGGGACATTATGAATAAAGAAGTTTATTCTTCCTTCCTTCCTTTCTACAAATAGGATCACTGGGTCTTATGGTATATGTATATTTAATTTTATGAGAAACTGAAAAACTCTTTTTCAAAGTGTCTGTACTATTTTGCAATCCCACCAGCAATGTTTGAGAGATTAGTTGCTCTGCATACTGAACAGCACTTGTTATTGTCAGTTTTTATCTTTAAAAACCATTCTACTGGTACAGCCACTGTGGAAAACAGTATGAAGTTTCCTTCAAAAAGTTAAAAAGAGAAATACCATGTGATCCAGTAATTCCACTATAGGTATTTACCCAAAGAAAAGGAAAACACTAATTTGAAAGGACATATGTGCCCCTAAGTTTTTTATAGTATTATTTACATCACCCAAGATATGGAAGCAACCCAAGAACCCATCGATAGATGAATGGTATATGTATACAATGGAATACCACTCAGCCATAAAGAAGAATGAGATTGTGCCATTTGCGACAACATGGATGGATGAGACAAAGACAAATACCATATGATCTCACTTATGTGTGAGATCTAAAAAAAAAAGCAAAACAAATAAATAAAAACAGAAACAGACCCATAAATACAGAGAATAAACTGATGGCTGCCAGAGGGAAGGTGGGTTGGGAGATTGGTAAAATGGGTGTAGGGGAATGTGAGGCACAGCCTTCCAGTTATGGAATGGATAAGTCACAGGGATGGAAAGTACAGTACAGCATAGGGAATAAGTCAGTGGTGTTTTAATAGCATTAAAAAACCACATTCTTTTTAAAATTTTTTTTAACGTTTATTTATTTTTGAGACAGAGCATGAACAGGGGAGGGGCAGAGACAGAGGGAGACACAGAATCTGAAACAGGCTCCAGGCTCTGAGCTGTCAGCACAGAGCCCGACGCGGGGCTCAAACTCACGGACCGTGAGATCGTGACCTGAGCCGAAGTCGGACACTTAACCGACTGAGCCACCCAGGCGCCCCTAAAAAACCACATTCTAATAGGTATGTAGTAGTATCTTATTGTGGTTTTAATTTGAATTTTCCTAATGACAAATGAAGTTGAGCGTCTTTTCGTGTGTTTATTTGCCATCCATATCTCTTTTTTTGATGAAACATTTGTATAAATCTTTTAGTCATTTGTAGTCAAGGTCTTGTTTTTTTTTTTTAATTTTTTTGTTTATTTTTGAGAAAGAGAGAAGAGAAGAGAGGGAGACAGAGGATCTGAAGCAGGCTCTGCACTGACAGCAGAGAGTCTGATGCAGGGCTTGAACTCATGAGCCAAGAGATCATGACCTGAGCCAAAGTCAGATGCTCAACTGCCTGAGCCACCCAGGCACCCCTGAGGTCTTGTTTTTTAATTGAGAGTTCTTTATGTATTCTAGGTAAAAGTTCTTTATCAGATATGTGTTTCAAATAATTTCTCCCAGCCTGAAACTTGTGTTTTCATTCTCTTAACAATGTCTTTTGAAGAGCAGACATTTTTACTTTTGGTGACCAAATTTATCAGTTTTTTTCTTTTAGGATACCTGATTCTTTATGGGTTATACTTTTGGTATTACACCTAAAATATTTTATGTGACCCAACATTACAAAGATTTCTCCTGTTTTTAAAAGTTTTTTTCTGGAAGTCCAGGTTTTCCACTTAGGTCTATAATCCATTTTGGGTTAATTTCTGTTTGTGCTATGAGGCATGGTTCATACCAAGGTTCATTCTCTTTGTCATATGATATCTAGTTCACCATTTGTTGAAAAGGCTATCTTTCTCCATTAAATGGTTTTTGTATTTTTGTCAAAAATCATTTTCCCCATATATGTCAGTCTATTTCTAGACTTTATTCCATTGACCTATTGGCCTATCCTTTTGTCATACTATACTATCTTGATGATTGTAGTTTTGTGATAAATCTTAAAATCAGGTCATGTGAGTCCTCAAGTTTTGTCATTTTGTTCAAAGTGATTTTGCTGTTCTATTTTCTTTGTCTTGCCATGGAAATTTTAGAATCAGCTTGTTGATTTCCACACACAAAAAAATTCTATGGAGATTTTGCCTGGTATTGCATTGATATGTAGATCAGTTTGGGGAAAATTGACATCTTAATCATTTTGAATCTTTCAATCAATGGGCATGGTATATCTCTCCATTTATTTAGATCTTTAACTTCTTTCACCAATGTTTTGAACTTTCAGCCTATAGATTTTGCACACATTTTATTTTATTTCTACCGAAGTATTTTATAGCTTTGTAGGGTGCTATTCAATAAAAAATTGTGGAATTAATGAATAATGTCAACCTATTTATGAATGCTTGCCTTGATGCTGTGTCAAATACAAGATACTAGAATAGGATTGGAAATTCATCAAAGTCCTTGGTTATGGCCAGGACAGCAGTGAGGCTAAGAGGTCTGAGTATAACTCTAGAAGGCAGGAAATATGGGCTTCATGCTGACCCCCTTCTCTCCACATTCCTTAACCTTGGACAGCTCCTTCTCTCAGCCCAGGGTCTGTCTCCTAGCACAAGTTTGTTTGTTTTTTTTTTTGTTTGTTTGTTTGTTTTTTTTTCCCAACGTTTATTTATTTTTGGGACAGAGAGAGACAGAGCATGAACGGGGGAGGGGCAGAGAGAGAGGGAGACACAGAATCGGAAACAGGCTCCAGGCTCTGAGCCATCAGCCCAGAGCCTGACGCGGGGCTCGAACTCACGGACCGCGAGATCGTGACCTGGCTGAAGTCGGACGCTTAACCGACTGCGCCACCCAGGCGCCCCAGCACAAGTTTTATATTGGGTTAAGTTTATACTTTTCAGGGACGCTATTGGTAGATCTGGCTCCTATAGATACAGTACACAGTTGATTCTCTTGCATAATTTAGAAGTGCTGAGTAGTCTGTCTGACCAACTATTTAAAACCCACTGGCCTGGTTTGGCTCCTAAATTGTCTCTTTCATAGCCCTCCTTTGGGTAAGATATTACATTTCCATAAGGCCCTTACTAAGATGTGTTCCCTGGGAGGGCTAGTCTGGCATCTTGGGAAAGTAGATACATCTGTTTCATCCAATTAACATGTACTAAATGAGTACCTACCAAGCGCAAGGACCTCCAAGGTGAAAATGGCTTCCCTGTGAGGAATTTATAATGATAGGGAATTAAGTTAGATCATTCAACTCAGTGGAGGTACCTGGCATCAAGGGAGGTTAAGAGAACATGGATGCTTAAGACAGGGGTGAAAGGGAAAGAGAGTTGCAGAAGGAGTAATAGGGTAATGACAATAGACTCCACCTACTATACACTTTCATTTTTGCTATGAGAGCATGCATATTGAGCAGACCCACAAACCTGATACAAGGAGATACTGTATATTACTTGTAAGAATACCTTGGGGTATTATACAGTTGTAACATCATTTTCATGTAACTTCATGTATTTTTTTTTCATTTTTAAAGTTTATTTATTTGGGGAAAGAGAGAATGCAAGCAGGGGAGGGGCAGAGAGAGAAGAAGGGAGAGAGAGAGAGAGAGACAGAGAAAGAGAGAATATATCCCAAGCAGGCTCTGCACTGCCAGCACAGAGCCCAATGTGGGGCTTGATCTCACCAACCATGAGATCATGACCTGAGCCAAAATCAAGAGTCAGATGCTTAACCGACTGAACCACCCAGGCACTTCTATGTAACTTCATTTAATGTGTACAACAGCTTTCTGTGATAAGTGGTGGGTATATTAATTAGGGTGCCCTAACAGCTCTAATAAAGAACTGTAAAATAAAATTTTATTTCTTGCTCACATCATATGTGAGTAAATGGTTATAAACTGAGGCAGAAGCTTTGCTTCCCCACAGTTGTTCAGGCAGTCAGACTCCTTCCATCTTGGCCCAGTAGTCTAGGTTCTAGGAATTTAGCAAAGAATAAGACAATTATGGGAAGATTTTTATGGCTAAGACCTTGAAGTGTTGCATGTCACTTCTGCTCATTTAATCACACAATCATACCCAGCCACAAGGTGACTGGAGGATGCCTCCAAGCTGTCTGTAGAAAGAGTAGAAATCAGACATTGGTAGACCCAAGCAGTCTCTGACACAGAAACACAGGGTCTTTTCCTCATTTTACAGATGGGGAAACAGGTACAGAGTAGTTCAGTGACTTACAGAAGAACACACAACTCATGAGTTAGGATTTCAGCTCAGGTCTTCTGATAAAATAGAAACAATAATAATAGTAATTACAATAATATTTAACAGTTGTGAGTGGGGGTAGGTATTAAATGGAGCAATCTGCATGAAGATCTTTTTTTTTTAATTTTTTTTTTTTAATTAAAAAAAAATTTTTTTTCAACGTTTATTTATTTTTGGGACAGAGAGAGACAGAGCATGAACGGGGGAGGGGCAGAGAGAGAGGGAGACACAGAATCGGAAACAGGCTCCAGGCTCTGAGCCATCAGCCCAGAGCCCGACGCGGGGCTCGAACTCACAGACCGCGAGATCGTGACCTGGCTGAAGTCGGACGCTTAACCAACTGCGCCACCCAGGCGCCCCTTTTAATTTTTTTTTTAACGTTTATTTATTTTTGAGACAGAGAGCGTGAATGGGGGAGGGTCAGCGAGAGGGAGACACAGAATCCGAAACAGGCTCCAGGCTCTGAGCTGTCAGCACAGAGCCCGACGCGGGGCTTGAACTCACGGACCATGAGATCATGACCTGAGCCAAAGTCAGCCGTTTAACTGACTGAGCCACCCAGGCGCCCCAATCTGCATGAAGATCTTAATAAATTACAGGTTCCCGTCCTAACCCTGGGCTTTGCTACACAGTCCTACCAAGGGCCAAGCATTTTTCCTGAGGACTGTGGGCAGCAGAATGACTACATGATGTAGCATCTGGTGCTTGTCTATCAGCAGAGCCCAGGGAAGGGGCTTAATAGATTATAGTGGCTGAGAGGTGCTCTCTCTGCAGGCCTAAGAGGTTATACACATTGAGAACTGGCTCTGCCTGGCCTGAAGAGGCTGCACTGTCTTTGCTGCAAGACTAGAGCTGCCCCTTGCAGGCAACTTCCCTTATGTCTCCAGAAGATGGTCTCATTGTGTCAGCCTTGTGTCCTGGCCAAGGGTGGGGCAATTCTCTGGCCAACATCCATTCCCTCAGGAGTCTTTGTGGGCCTGAGTACCTTTTAAAAGGTTAATTTTTATTTAATTATTTTAAAAGCTCCAACATGAATGAATAATTAAATTGGCACCCATATCTTATATATTATTTATAGGTCCAACTTTTAAAATAGCTCTTTTCATTTGTGTGGTGGAGATTATGGATAGAAACCATTCTGTGACTGACATTTCTGTGACTCCAGAAAGAATAAATAAAAGACTTCCCAGCTAAGTGGGGTAGGACTTCTCTGTCTAGAGGAATTCTGGGTGAGAAGCTGCTGCTTTCATCAATGTTTTGTGTGAGGAAATTGAGGCAGGGTTGAATCAGAGCTACTCTGAAGAGTGTCAAGATTTGTAGACATTAGGAGGAGCTTGGGCCACTGTCCACCCCTTGTGCAACTACATTCCAGCCAAAAAAGGAGGAGATGGCAGGAATGTATGGTTGAGACAGGGGCAACACTGACAACATCAGGGCATTGATGCCCGGCTTGAATCCATGCAACTGCTGCTACATGCCACATTCCCAGCCCCCTCTTTACCTTCACCTTCAAATGAGCCTCCAAATGGTGTGTCCTCAGCAGGAGCCATCCTTAACCTCTTAAGTAGCAGTGCTCTACATTTCTCAGTTTTCATCTATTTTTTCAACATTCAGTAGCCTCATTTCACACATTTGGCTGTATGCTAGGCTATTGGGATAAAAAGAATGAATAGGGATTGTCCCTGACTTCAAGCAGCATACAGTCTATTGGGAAAGAAGAGAAATAGATTATCATCCTACAACATAGTTAAGCACTTTGATGAACATGAGCCCTGAGTGTGATGGGAACCTAGAAGAATCACCCCTGCCTCCCACAGCTGCAGGGGATGGTGGTGGAGATGGGGAAGTTTCTTGAAAGAAGTGATGACTAAGATCTGAAAGACAAGAAATTATTCCAAAGAAGAGGGAGAGTTTTCTGGGCTTAGTATGTGCAAATAACATGGCCAGAGAGAGCCAGGGATCCGAATAGAGTTCATTATGGTGGGGATGTAAGACTGGGGAAGTTGGGAAGAAGGTTTGGATGGAAATGGTGTTCAGTGAAGGGATTGATCATGAAAGGCTTTGACCTCAATTTTTTATGGGTTTTAAACTTTCTTCCAAGATAAAGAAGAGCTATTAAAGTATAGAAATGATATCATCATATTTGTATTCTAAGATAATATTTCTAGCTATAGTATAGAGGGTAGATTGATACAATAGACAAAAAGGAAAATATAGATCCAAAGAAATCAAAAGGAAACAATTAGACCTAAGATGATGGTTGCCAGAAGTGAGGAGGAGAAGTAGAGACAGAGAATAGAGATTTGAGAGACATTGAGGGGAATGAGTTAGTGAGATACTGGGAAAGAAAGAGGGGTAGAACATGACCCCAGCATTTGGTTTGGACCATTGGGATATTGGCGAATGAGAAACATGACAGGAAAGACTGGGACAGGGATGGTCATATTTTCAGCTGGGGATCATGTTGAGTGTAAGGGGCCTGTGGGTCTTCCAGGTGAATGTTCGGAAGGCAATTGGATTGATGGATAGTAATTGAGGAGATAGATTCAGAAGCCATTAGCATGAGATGGTAATTCAGGTCATGATGTCATGAGAGTGAACGAAATAGCCTAAAAGAGTGTGTAGACAGAGGAAGAAGGAGAAGAGGACCCAGGGTTGAACTCTGGGGAACATCCCATCCAAGTGAGAGATACAGGAAGAATAGCCCACTGAGCAGATCAAGGAGAAAGGACAAGAAGGTTCAGAGAGGACAAGGAGTATGTCCTGGAAGATAAGGATGCAACTTCAGGAAATTTTTTGAATGGCCAACAGAGCTTAATGCTGCTGAGAAGTCGAGATAAGACCTGAAAAGCATCTATGATTTTAATCAACAAGGAAGGGAGGTGTCAGTGACCTTTGGAGAGAATAGTTTCATGAAGTGAATGGGGGAAACCAGATTTCAGTGAATTGAAGAGTGAGTGTCGTATAGATGAGGAAGTTCTCATGAATGTAAATATACTATATCTATATTTACCTTAGGAGCAGAGGTTATTATACATCTCAGTTTATCATCTCATTTTCTAGGGAAAGGCCCCTCTCCTGGTTGGTTCATGGTCGATTGACTGTTCTTTTTTCTTTTATTTTTTTTAACAAGTCTTTTTTTAATTTAAGTATAGTTGACACACAATGTTACATTAGCTTCGGGTGCACAACTCAGTGATTTGACAAGTTTATACATTATGCTATGTTCACCATAAGTATAGCTACCATCTGTCTCATTACTTTGCTGTCACAATATCACTGACTGCACTCCCCACGCTCTGCTCTTAATTCCTGTGACCTACTCCTTCTGTAACTGGAGGCCTACCTCCCTCTCCCCTTCATCCATCCTGCTCAAGCCCCCACCTCCCTCCCCTTTGGCAACCAGTTTATTCTCTGTATTGAGAGTTCTGATTCTGCTTTTTGCTTGTTTACTCATTTTTTTTAGATTCTATTTATGAGATGAATCAGATGATATTTGTCTTTTTCAGTCTTATTTCACTTAGCATAATACCTCCAGGTCCACCCATGTTGTCTCAAATGGTACAATCTCATCCTTTTTATGGCTGTTTCATAGTCGTATGTGTGTGTGTGTGTGTGTGTGTGTGTGTGTGTGTGTGTGTGTGTGACATTTCTTTATCCATTTGTCTATTGATAGATACTTGGATTGCTTCCACATCTCGGCTCTTATAAATAATGCTGCAGTAAACATAGGGATGCATATACCTTTTTGAGTTAGTGTTTTTGTTTTCTTTGGGTAAATACCCAATAGTGGAATTACTGGATCATATGGCATTTCTATTTTTAATTTTTTTAGGAACCTCCATACTGTTTTCTGCAGTGGCTGCACCAGTGCCCAAGTTTACGTTCCTAGCAACAGTGCCCAAGTTTCATCCACATCCTTCACATCCTCATCAACACTTGTTTGTTGTCTTTCTTGATTTCAGCAATTCTAACAGGTGTGAGGTGGTTTCTCATTGTGGTTTTGATTTGCATTTCCCTGGTGATGAGTGATGCTGAGCATCTTTTCATATGTCTGTATGTCTTCTTTGGAAAAATGTCTACTCCGGTCCTCTGCCCATTTTTTAATCGGATTGTTTGGGGTTTTTTTGGTGTTGATTTCCTTTTATTTTCTTTTACCTTCTCCATTCCCCTCATTCCAATCTAGAGGTGGCCATTTTCATGTGTTTAGGAGTTTGCCTCTTGTTTGTAATATGCTCTTATATGTATTGTTTTGTATGTATTTAAAATTTTTTTCAGTGGTGTGTTATAGATCTTATTATGTTTCTTATTTATTTTATCCATCACTGTGTTTTTAAGATTCTCCAGTGCTGCCATGTGTCTTCATTGTGTGCATTCACTACATTTTACTGTCCATCCCCCCAGCAAGGGACACACAGGTTATTTCTACCTGCCCACTCACCCCCCATAATCAATATTGCAGTGAACATCCTTGCACATGACCCCTTTCAGACCTGCATGAGAATTTCTTTGGTCTATAAGGCCAGGAACAGAGTTGCAGATATGTAACCTGCCTCCTGAGAACTGGCAGAATGCCCTCTGGAATGGCTAGGCCAATTCACACTCCTACCAGCAGGGTACAAGGTTCCCACTCTACATATCACCATCTACACTTCACATTATTCAGCTAGATAATGTTTGCCTATAGGATCTCTTTCTTGCTTTAATCTGTATTTTTTGGGTCAGTAATAACCTTGAGTATCTATTCATAGGCTTTTAGTCTTTTGTATTTCCTCTTTCGTAAGTCACCTGTTCATATTCTTGGCACATTTGTCAAGAAATTTGACTCTGAGAGGAAGAGAAAATATGGCAAGTAAGAGTTTTATTTAAGATGGGAAAGACTTGAGCATGTTAAAATGAAGATGGATGGGAGAAAAAACTAAAGATTCATCTTCCTCCCAAGATTGGAAGGATGGACAGAAGGCGAGACAACGAAGATCTGGCCTCACTTGAAAATAGCAATGAGATTCAGGAGGATGTGGCACTGAAAAGGGGAAGTCTGTGCACAGGTCACCATCAGCATTCCCTGAGCCCATCTCCGTTGCCCTCTCCACTTGGATGTACAGGCAGTGAATAATCCATGGGGTTGGGTAGGAGGAGAAAGGTGACCTCACCTCAGATTCCAGGACGATGTTGTATATTGTGCTTCTAAATGTTTGAAAGTTGTTTTAAATTGCCAGGAGAGAGGAGAGATGCCTAAATTTCAGCATGTGGAGTGTGGCACAAATACAGTTGTAGAGGCATCTGACACAGTGGTGGGGGTTGGGAGACATGTGTACCTTCCTGGTTGGAGCAGACTTAGCATAAGAGAAAGTATGAGCTCAGCACTGGACAGTGTGGGGCTTTGCTAGACTGTGTGATGGTCTTGTTACAGAGTAGAGGCATGTAGTCATGAAAAGGGCCATTCCAGATAGATTGAAGGGGTCAAGCCTCGACAGAGATGGACCATTACACAAGTCCAGGTGGGAAGTCATAAGGGCCTCAAGTGAAATAGAGGCTTTAGAACATAAAGGAACGACATGGGGCGCCTGGGTGGCGCAGTCGGTTAAGCGTCCGACTTCAGCCAGGTCACGATCTCGCGACCTGTGAGTTCGAGCCCCGCGTCGGGCTCTGGGCTGATGGCTCAGAGCCTGGAGCCTGTTTCCGATTCTGTGTCTCCCTCTCTCTCTGCCCCTCCCCCGTTCATGTTCTATCTCTCTCTGTCCCAAAAATAAATAAACGTTGAAAAAAAAATTAAAAAAAAAAAAAGAACATAAAGGAACGACAAAAGGAAGACACTGTAAAGAGGCATAATGACTGGCTTTGGTGATGAATAGATAAGTGCCTAATAAGTAGTGCTTGGATCAGGGAATATGGTGGGACAGAGGGGTTTAAAGAGGTTCCAGAGCTTGAGCTTTGGTCCCTAAGAGGAGAATATTGATTCAATGACCATGTGTCCCGAGCGCAAAGCTAAGCACCGGAATATAATCATGAGTAGGACTAACATGGCTGGTGCCTGTGAGGAACCTATAGTCTATGCAGGAGGAAGCAAAACACAAACCGATAGATGTATGAGTAATTACTGTTGCAATGAGTGCTAGGAAGGGGTCAAGCAGGATGCACAGACTGAAGCTGACAAAGGATTTACCTGAGACAGGGTGCTCAGGAGGTCTCCCACAAGGGGATGATATCTAAGAGGAGACCTGAAGGGCCAAACATGCAAAGGTGGTCCAGAAAGTATCCCAGACCAAAGGCACAGCATGCACCAGAGCCTGAACTGGGGAAGAAATGGCAGGTTGGAAGAACTGAAAGGTTTGCAGGTTGCATCTAGTGAGTATGGGGAGATGAGCTTGGAGAGGGAGGCAGAAGCCAGACCACGCTGGGCATGGTAAAGGAGTTGACATTTATTCTATGTTCCAGTTGTACCTAGGGCATATGACTGTTTTAAATAAAATTGACAAAATTTAATTTTAATAATAAATGAACATTTTTATTGTACAAATTTTCATACATATAACCAAAGTAGAGAGAATAGCGTCATGAACCCCCCATGTGTAAATCATCCAAAGTCAGCAGTTAGTAGGGGCTTCCTACTTCATCTCTTCCCCACTTTGCTAAAGCATATTTAAGTAAATCCCAGATGGCATGACCTGTCCCTCTGTACATTCTTCAGCATCTCTAAAGAACATTTATTTTCTTAGATAACCACAGTGCCACGATCACACCTAACATAATTAACTATAATTTCTGGTTATCATCCAATATTGAGTCTATAATTCAGATGTCCCTGTTTGTCCCCCAAATGTGTTTTGGTAGCACTTGAATCAAGATCCAAATGAGGTACACATTGTATTAGTTATTACATCTCTAAGTCTCTTTTGATCTACACAGTTCCTATTTTCACCTCCTTTTTTGTTTGTTTTAATGCCATTGACTTGTTGAGGAAGTGGAGGCAGTTATCTGCAGAATGTCCCATCTTGTGGGTCTGTCTCTTGCTTCCTCATGTTGTCATTTAACCTGTCTTTTGGTTTCCTATAATTCCTGTAATGGGAACTTAACTCTAAGGATTGATCAGATTGAGGTTAACTTTTTTGACAAGAATGTCAATGGTCATGATTTCCTTCATATTGTATCATCTCAGGAGACACCCAGTATCTAGCTGTCCTATTCTTAATGATACTAAGATTCATCAGTGAATTCAAGCGTTGGGAGCTTGATTGTATTGTATAGTTCTCCATTGACTTATATAATTATCTTATTTTTTTATATTTTTCTGAATCAATTACTTCATTAGAAATATCTCAATGATTATTTCAAATCTATTATTTCAACTTACTTTTAACCACCTCCAAAATTGAGATCTTACTACCTCCCTGACAATTTTCACTGAAGAAGAGAAAGGTCATGCAGCACCTGGGTGGCTCAGTGGGTTAAGTGTTTGACTTCAGCTCAGGTCATGACCTCATGGTTCATGAGTTCGAGCTCCACCTCGGGCTCTGTGCTGACAGCTCAGAGCCTGGAGCGTGCTTCACATTCTCTCCCTGTCTCTCTCTGTGCCCCTCCCCTGCTCACACTCTGTCTCTCTGTATCTGTCTCTCTCAAAAATAACCATTAAAAAACAGAGAGGCCACTGTGAGTATTCTGGAAAAGTCTTTGTGGAAGAAAATAAATTGGGCATTCAACTTTTCATTCAAATACCATAGAATATTACTTATTCTGGGAGAGGAAGCCAGTAGTTATCCTGAAAGAAGTGAGTTAGTAAAGATAAGAGGTAGGACTGGGTTGTAACAGTTTTCTGTAAATGTAGATAGATATTGAGCCCAAGATTCCCAGTAGAGGATTGTCTTTGGAAACTATGTATACTAAAAGTATCATTTCTCCTGTCTTCTTTAATCACTCCCAGTGGACATTTGCCTCTGTGTAGGACGTGAGGTGCTGATAGATGCTGTTAAGATGTAGGGATTGCCCTATCAGCCCTCTATCAGTGCTAAGCTGCACCTGTTCTCCAACCAAATCCCTATAAGAACTGTTGGGATCATGATCCCACCATACCCCCACTCCCATTCCAGCAGCTGCAGCATAACTGGAGCCAGTTCTTAGTAGGACATTTTTCCATGATGAGAGTGGACAAGTTGTGACATGTGGGCCTAAAGTCCCTGCCTAGTGACAGAAACTGGAGCAGACGGGTCTGGGTAAGGCCTTACCAAACAGCTGTGGACTCGAATGGCCAGGGTAATGCAAGTACATGGGGATCCTTGAAGGTGGCAACCCTGGATAGGAATCTTGACCCTTTAAGAACACCTAACTATACTCTGCCACTGATGGACTGGTGGCCAGGGCAGATTGGGATGGGAACTGCAGAGTGTGGAAAAGCAGCATGTGCTCTGGGGAGGGGAAGCAACTTGGTCCTGGCACTGCCGATGGTGTCCCCCTCTGCTGGAAAAGTCACCCACAGGTGGCATGCTTACCTCACTGGGCCTCACTGTCACCCCATGGTCCAGAAACTCCCCTGTTCTGTCCTGGGAGCCATGTTCTCAGACTTAGCCATATTGAGACTGAGCTATAATTTTTAGGTAGTGATATCTGGTAGACGGATGGAGGTGCTAGACTAGAGCTTGGGGGTAGGAGGAGATTAAGGTTTAAGATAGATTTAGTGTACTCTGTACTGGGCGTCTCATTGGTTCTCACGCTGTTTTAGTATGTATTTGCTCTTTAAGGTATCTGGGAATATGCATGGAGATGGAGTAGGAGGGTGTTCTGTTTTAGTAAATGCACTGGCAGGAAAGTTACCAGGGAGACTTCAGGATTTAATCTCCTGACCTGGATTGCCATAGTATCAAAATATGTTAAAAGCAGGTTTGGCGTAGCATCAAGGGGCAGAACAAAATAGGAAGCAAGTGAAAAGTCCAACCTTACAACTAGAGGGAAAGTTAAAGGTAGAATGGGTCCAAATTCTCTGTTTAAGGAAGACTCCATCTAAGCCTTTGCAACAGCCTGTGACTTGTGACCCTGTGAAGGAAGAACAGCATCACCCTGTGTTCCCCCCTCCCCCATTTCCCACTCCTGAAGTAGACCTTTGGGCTTTGTTGCTTCTCATCTAAGCAGCCCAGGGAAGAGGAGATGGGGTGGGGAAGAAAAGGGCAGTGCATCCAGCCTCCTGCTCAGTGCTGCAGGAAGCCTGAAGCGAGCTCTAGCTAGGGCTCCGGCAGCACCCTGCAGGCGGGGGAGAAGCAGCTGCTGCTGCTGTTGCCACTGCTGCCACTTGCTGGGGTCCCAGCTGCCCCAGGGATTACCTGGGCATAGCATGTGAGGCTGAGATTCTGAGACTAACACCCGATCTCGGAAGCGGATGAGGTCCTGGGCACAATGTGAAGGGTGGAGCTATGAGCTGTGGCGGTGATATTGTGAAATCCATTTACCAGGCAGGCACTCCTTCTGTGAGTGAGTGCCCTGTACGATCAGATGAGCTTTTCCGTTCTGAGCTGTGGGCAAGTCTTCTAGGAACCCATGCTGATCAAAATATAACCTGGCCTTAGTGGCAGAAGTTCAGCAGGTGAGGGCGAGCCTCTGGACTGCACATTGGGAGACAGGCCTGCCCCACTGCGATAGGCAAATGGACAGGGAAGGTGGGCTTTCCCAGGCAGAGTCACACAGGCCAGAGAAGCCCCACCTCTGCTTTGACAAGGGTCTGGTGGGTTGGGAGAAGCTTCTTAGGAACTTGAGGGTGAACTGGGGAGTGAAATGACAAGGAGCTACGTATGTCCTTTCTCCTGGGTTTGCTGGCAGTGGGGTGAGGTGCAGCTTAAGGTCTAATGTTAGCCAGGTGCTTGCTGTCTTTCATACTTAATGGAGGCCCATTCTAGATGCATAGATGACTTATATCCTAAAAAATGTGACCGGATTACCTGACCCTCAGTTTCCCCTCAGATACCAACTTGTCATTTCCATGACCTTCCAGGCCTTGTTTGGGGTTTTGTTTCTGCTTTTGTGTTCCTGGAATAACCATCTGTAGCTTTCCCATTTTCAGATTTTCTTCTCTTCTGCCTCTCGCACCTGATTCTGTGAGATTCTCCCCTTGCTGAACCACCGAGCACACTACCCCCGCCTCCCTTGGCTCTGAAGGGACGCCATCTGGGCAGGCCACCGGGGTGGGCACAGCTATGGGGCAAGAGGAAGAGGGCTTCCCTTTCATTTCTGCATCTTTTTTCCCTGGTGGTTGCCTTCGAGGACCTGACCTCCTAAAAACAAAACAACCCCCTCGCCCCAAACCCTAGACTTGTGTATTTAGACATACGTGTGAGTTTTATCACATTCCCTGCCAAGCCGCTGCCTGACCGCTCCCTTCTCTGAGCCACGGTGGCAGGAGGCATGGCGTTTTTAAGCAGGATGAATTGCTGTCTAGTGGCTGCTCTTCTGCACCCAGGGCCATCAATCTTGTCTTGAATGCTGGGCCTGCTGGTGTGCCTGCTCAGGCTCATCTTTCTGGGGCAGACTTATTTACGGAGCCATGGCAAAGGTAATCTCACTGACTACCCACCCCCCCCCACCCTCCACCAGCCCATGGCCTGGGCCTCTCTCAGCCGCTCTTAAAAATAGCCTAAGACAAGAAGGAGAGCCAGGGTCCGGTTACCTCCTGCAAGCAGGATCTGATCTTACCTCACCTCCTGCGTCTGGCAGCTCGGCCCTTCTCAGGGGCCACTGGACAGGCTTGCAGGCCAGCAGGAGGTGGTCAGCCTGTCAGTCTCTGTCTTGCTTGGAGCTGGGAGCCAGCAGTCGCTCCCCTTCAGGGAAGCAGGGGTTGGGGGGAAGGCATGGGGGGGATGGAGTCCTTCCCAGCTCTCTTTGCCCAAGCAGTTGAGTGAGAAATCTCAGCCATGGAACTCGTGTGTCCATTTGTGGAAGATGACAGGCTGTGTAAGGGATGAGGGTCTTCCTGGGCACAGGCCTGGAATTGCAGGGCATGCTTTGTTTGGAGTCATGACTGGCTTCCCCACCTTATATCTCCCCTTCCCTGAGAAGCAAACACCTTTGTCAAGTCCTGGATGCTGGGGAATACCTTCTGTCCCCGTGTGCCATGTTCTTCTCTCGCCTAAATCGAATCTGCTTCCCTAAAAATCTGCCTGGTAGAAGGGGATGAATCAGGCTACAGCCTGGCCGTTAGCCCTAGCCATAGCAGTAATTCCCTAGATGACCTTGGGGAGCCCTCATCCTGTGTTAGGCCTTCGTTTTCTTCCTTGTGCAATTAAGATGGATAATTCTGGCTTCTGTCTTACCTCGAAGGGATGTGGTGGGATTGATTAATTGGACTGGGGAAAAAGGAGTCTGGAGTGATTCTGTGTCTGAAAAATAAGGGCGACAGCACTGCATTTACACTTGGATTAGTGAGCTTGCATCATTTCTTCATCAAGCATGCATCTGTTTGTGTGTGTGTGGGATATCAGTACCGGTGTGTGTCTGGGGTGTATGTATACGAATGTGTGAGTGTGCACACGTTCATAGAGGAAGTGGCTTACTTCACAGCTCACTGGTTGTCCACACTTGTCATTTGTCTGCCTCATGGCCTCCCCACCCCATTTTGTTCTCTTGGATATGAAGGCTCTGGGGTCCCTGTCCTATCTTATAGACTTGATCTTGGAATCCCTTTAGTTCCCTGGGGAGATGCCTCAATGGCAGGTACTGGAGAGGAATTAAGGCTGAATGAAAGATAGTCATTTTCCAAAAGCCCACAACATTCAGGCCCTAGCCTTGCACCTCTAGTCTCCCATCTCCCTTGTCTCCCTGACTCTGCCCTCACCCTCTAGTTACGTTGTAAGTTTCCTAAATTTTGCCACGGTCTTTCTCACCTTCAGAACCCTGCACCTGCTCTTTACACCGTTTGTTTGGACTTGCCCCTTTATCCCTTCACAGAATGCTTCTGAGCTTCCTTTGGGAACCAGCTTACGCTTCCCTTATCCTGACATCCAGCTCTGCCATGAGACCCCACAATTCCCTCTTCTTTCCCAGCGGTGGCACACAGCACACCTGACTATAATTGCTTATTTCACTGGGTACCTTACGGCCAGAATATAAACTCTATGAGGACAGGGCACCTCTTGTCTTACTCAGAATTGCCTCGCATAGTGTCTGCCCTCTAGTTGGGCCTTGGTACATATTTTAGTCAATCATGAATGAATGAGCAAACATGATAAATGACAGGCAAGTAAGAACACAGTGCTCCTGATGCCCACGTGCCTTGCATAGATGAACACGCACAGCTCCGCTGTCCGTGGGAGCCCTTCGCCACCACCCCCACCATCATGCTGACAGCCTTGATAGGACAGCAGTCTCATCTGGGCGCCTTGGTCTGTCTTGGGATTCAACCTTGCCCACGCACCTGATTGCACTTCAGAGAAGGTAAAACCAAGAGCTCAGCTTTCTAAATATTTGTTGCTGGGAAAGCACTGGGAGGGATCTTGGGCAGCCTCTGAGAGGAGTACACTTTCTCCAGCACAGCTGCTGGGGCTGGTGGCATCAGTGGCATCTCCTGTTCGTCTCTCTCCCCACTGATTCACGTTTGAGTGGGACTCAGCCAACTTCCAACTTTTCACCTCTCCTTCCTGTCCAGGTTTGTTCCTGGTCCAGTCCACAGGGTTGAGCTGCTCTTCTCCCCACCCCACCCCCACCCCCACCCCGCCCATCCCCTGGCTCCCAGGAGAGCCTCCCCTCTCCGGCTCCCAAGCTTCCACAGCTGCCTCAGCCGCAGGTTTGGAGGAAGCGGGCTTGCTGCGACTGACGTCTCCACCTGCTGGCCGTCCTGACCCTTTCTGCCTGCAGCTCTCCATCCCTGCCGCCACTGTCGCCGTTACAGTGTGGCGGCGGCGGCGACTGCTGCTGCTGCAATATTCTATAACCCAGAGACCCCAGGTGGGAAGCATGGCCCGGCAGATGGCACGGTGTGCTCCTCCTACAAGGACCTACCCCTGCTGGATGCTCCGAATAAGTTTCCCCTGAGAAAAAGTCCAAGGGGGAGGTAGCTAACCCTCTGACTGTGTTGCTGTTCCCCCCTAGGGACCCTTCCATGAAGACTGAGGCAGGCACAACTGCTGAGAGCCTGCTGACATGACATCGGCCACGGAGTTTGAAAACGTGGGCAACCAGCCACCGTACAGCCGGATCAATGCCCGCTGGGATGCCCCGGACGATGAGCTGGATAATGACAACAGCTCAGCCAGGCTCTTTGAGAGGTCCCGGATCAAGGCCTTGGCAGGTACCATTTGGGGCCATGGGGGTTAGAGGAGCCGGTCTCATAGTCCCAGGGTTCAGTCCCCTCCCTGCCTGTGGCCAGCCCTCTGCGTGCATTGGCGTGAGCCCTGGCAGGGAGGTGATGGAGGCATGGCTGTGTGGCTCAGGGAGACTTGGCCCTGTTGGGAGGGAGCAGAGGCTCCCACGCATGCCCTAGTTCGTCCCAGGTGGGAGGTGGTGCCAGGTGGGCCCTGCCCTCTGCCTCTGTCCTGAGTGACCTGTGGCCAAAGTGAGAACTGAGAGAGAGTCTGGGCAAAGGAGTGTCTGAGGGGCTGGATGGCCAGGCAGAGGGGTGTGCAGCTTCATTATGCACCTCAATCTCCTGCCTGCTCCTGGATAGAGAAATTATCATCCTCCTCTCTGTTGTCCTAAAAGAAAAGTGTGATTTGATAGGACATTGAGAACAGATAACATCCTCCCCACACTGGCTCAGGAAGCAGGATTTTCTAGACTAAACCTCTTATCCTTAAACTGGAATTAGATTTCTAC
The DNA here is from genome assembly GCF_018350175.1 of Felis catus. Classification (NCBI taxonomy): domain Eukaryota; kingdom Metazoa; phylum Chordata; class Mammalia; order Carnivora; family Felidae; genus Felis; species Felis catus. The sequence continues at coordinate 110,895,072 of NC_058373.1, read as the reverse complement.
TTAGATTCATAGTAGATTTCTGTGTGTGCGTGTGTGTGTGCGTGTGTGTGTGTGTGTGTGTGTGTGTGTGACAGAGAGAGAGAGAGAGAGAGAGAGAGAGAGAGAAAGGGAGGGAGGGGGAGATCTTAAATCTCCAGCAGAAATAGTTTGTCCTCCCCCTGCTGGCTGGGATCTGATTCTTGGGATTTTTTTTTTTTTTTCTTCTCGCGCCAACCCCTGTGACCACTGCTTCCCTGGAGCCTGGCCCAGGGTAGCTATATTCGGACAGTAAGTTCTTGGCCAATAAAGAAAGTTTGAGTTCTGTGGGATAGCGTGTGGGTGGGAGGGCTGGGGGTAGATTCCATCATCTGCTCCACCAGTTATTAACCCAAATCAGACTTCTTTCCCCATCTTCACCTTGTAAGAAGAACCCAGACTCGCCCATAAGCACTTTCTGGAGCGATTCTCCCAGTGCACCATCATCACTTAGTGGCCCTATCTGAATTTTCTAGTAGTAGTCTTCTACCTTCTCTCCCTCCACTCTGCTCTCAGATACCTCCAACTTCAGCTAACCTTGAGTCATGAGCAGGGGAACCATAGTGACCTTTCACCTTAGGAGTAGCTGGGCTTACCTTACACTAAAAGGAATGGGGTGTCTCATTCCCTTGTCATGATGGGGAATCCATTCACATCTCAGCCATCAGCTTTTGTGTTCTTGTTCTTGTGAGACACTCCCTTTCTTCTTCCTTCACCCCCTCCTCTGCATTCCCTACCCTTAAAAATTCCTTCCTTGGCTTCCCTTGAGGACAGATAATAGCACTAATTCATTCCTTTCTTTGCTTATATAATCTTAACCTCTTTAAATAAGCAAACTAGGAACCCTTGTCTTGCCAGTCTGGTTTTACCTTTTTTCTATCTGCGTGCCAGCTGGGCCTGACTACATTGACCCTGGTTATAGAGGTGGAGGGAGAGGGGTTCCATTTTCCCTATGTCTTGTCAAAGGACAGTATGAGGAGTGGGACTGCCTTTGTGCAGGGATCCTTTCATATGTTTTACAGATACCCTATTTTTTAAGAAACCGAGGAAAATTCCATTTTAATAGTTATTTATTGTACCTCTACTATGTATAAAGCTAACCCCATGACCAGAGAAAACCACGGAGATGAATTCAACACAGCATCTGTCTGTAAGTAGTTTATGATCCACTAGGGAAATGAACAATGTTCATAACGAATTAGCACAAGTACAATTAGAGAAGAACTGTAGGAAAGGCATATAATTAAATAGCAATGAGAGAGCAAAGGAGGAGACTCAGGAATCGGGGACTCATTTGTGGAGAAGGCCCTCAGGAATTGAAGGGTGCATGGGATCTTGACTAGCAGGTGGGGTACAACTTCATCCAGTTGGACTATATGAATGGCAGCCAGGTCTGAGGATCAGGTTGGAAAACTGGTGAAAGTAAGTCATCAGGTTACTGGAGAAAAAAGTTCCACAGCCATGCCTGTGTCTCACCAAGAGTTTGCATATCGTCTACCAGAGAATCTGAATACCCCCCAGGGGAGAGGGGGACCACCGAGCATAGACTTACATGCCTGGACCTTAACAATTTAGAACATCTGGCTGACAAGTAACCATGGAAGTTTAGGATCCATTCAGGGTTTTAAAAAACAAACAGAAACCTGTCAGTCTACTGACTTTACTGAGAGTCCACTCTGAGTGAGCTGTGGGATAAACAAAAGCTGTGGAAGCTTCCAAAGTAGAGAGGTCAGATGGACCCGTTCTAGTGGGTAGACAGAGCAGAGAAAGGGGCTGTCTGTCTCCCTCAGTTTTAACTTCCGGATGTTTTTCTCTTCAGTATTGTCTTTGGGGCTGCCTTGGCAGCCTTTCCAAAGAGGCTGAGGAAGCAGAAGCACCTCTAGTTCCAATCATTTCTGCATTCTCCACAGCCACTCCCCCACACCTAAGCACATGATGGCAAGGAAGGCATTACTGTCCCCTCTAATGCTACTAGTATGGAGGATGGTTGAATCAATTTCCTGTTTTATAAAATGGGGACAGTAGTTCTTTCCCAAGGGTCTTGTGAAGATCAAGTAAGATAAAGTTTATGAAAGTTTTTTATTAGTAATAAAATACTAGGTGAATGTTAGTATTTGCAGGAAATCTTAGTAATATCTTTCTGTCCCTTCTTTTAACTTCAGACATTCATGATCATCAGTCATAGTTCCAGTTATCCTGGCCTGTTCCAGGGCCAGTTTCTTCCTTCTTAACCCCACCCTCCTTTGTTTCTGAAGGCCAGGGTTGGAAGAAGGAGCCAGGGACCAGGGGAAACTCCACTAATGCTTGTGTTGCGGATTTTGGCTCGGTCCCCAGAGACCCAGTGCCCACAGGGATGAAGCCCCATGCTGTGTAGATCTTTCTCTTTAAGGCTGCCCAGCCAAGATCCCAGCTGTGTCTCTGCCATCAGCTGGGTGACCTGGAAGGACCAAGAAACCAAAGGATGATGAGGCTGGTTAGATGTCCTTCTGGGTGTGGCTTCTCTGGGTCCTTCTCCACATAGTGACCTGTGGTTGGAAATCTTGCAGTTTGTTAACAGGACTCCATTTTTTTCTGCCCCTTAAGTCAACTTCCTCTCAGCTCCAGAGGAAATACTCCCTATTTTGCCTTTCACATAATTCCCAGCTCTTCCTCCCTGGACTGAAATAAACAAACCATCTGGTTATTCCATGTGGAAACTGCCACATTGGTATACAAATACCTGACCTCTCTCCAAATGAATCACTGTGGATTTGACACTGTGGGTCAGCCTGACTGAAATGAAGGGGGAGGTGGGCAGGAAAGTGCTGCAGAAGGCTCCTGCAAATAGGGGATGGATTTGACCTCGGCAGTGCCCAGGGGAAGGGTGGGGGCCCAGCAGGAATATTTGCCCAGTAGGTCCCTGGCAGATGTTAGCTCTCAGTGTCAGGCTCTAAAGCTGGCAGCACTCGAGGAGGTTAAGTGATGGGTCACCCTGAGGCTTCTTCCTGAACACGGGCCGTTCTCTGCTTTGATGACTGCCTTTGGTACCTTCCTACGTTTAGAACCTGCTTTGAAAGATTAGAGGAAGGAAAGCAGTTGAAAAGCTCACCTTCTAATCCCTCCAAGAAGTTCCAGCCTTCAGGTTTCGGTAGAAAGGCTTCCAGTGTCTCCTAGAGCCACCCTCATCTTCACTCACACCCCCTTTCCTGTCCTCCCCCCTTTTCATACTGGGAGCCATTTGGTAAACATTTGTGGCTGTCCGGATGAGGGATGAAGCACTGCAGGCTGCAGGGAATTTACCAGCCAGAATGCCTGCCCTTGGTGCTCTCTCTCCTCATCCCAGAAGGGTCCTCTGCCTGCATGTGTACCCTCTTGCACCTGGCTGTGTACCCCAGTGACTTGGGGCAGGTGTGGCCCAAGGGGCAGAGGAGGAATGCAACAGAAAGATGCCCCCAAAAGATAAAACCTTGTGCCCTGGCCTCCCCTGCCTTACCCATGCACTCACGTTGAAATCTGGGCATCCCAAGTGCCACCTACTGCATGACTTCCAGCCCCTCAGAGCACAGAGGCATCTAGAAGGTCATGGTACAGAGAGCAATGCAGGGACTCTTGAGACGATCTGTGAGGAGAGGGCTCAACGTGTCCTTCATCATCTTCTGTGGCCCATTTAACACAGAGCCATCCTTTGAACACTTTTTGTTGCTTTATTTTTTTATGTTTATTTTGAGAGAGCAAGAGAGTGTGCACACGTATGAGCAGGGGAGGGGCAGAGAGAGAGAAAGAGGGAGAATCCCAAGCAGGCTCCACACTATCAGCACAGAGCCCTACATGGGGCTCAATCTCATGACCTGAGCCAAAATCAAGAGTCCGACACTCAACCAACTGAGTCACCCAGGCACCCCAGAGCCATTCTTTTAAAACAAAGTGCACAAAATTGTGTAGCCCACTCTGCCTTTGCCTTTAAGTCAGAATCCAAGTGATGCTTCAAACTAGAAATGCCTTTCCTTTCTGCATTTTGTCTTTGCCTTCTTACTAGATTGGAGATGAGGTCAAGTAGTGAGGTTGGTTGAAGACAATTCAGAGGACACAACAGGGCAGCAGGTGCATGGCAGGCTATGTCCCTGTGCTCTGAAGCACAGAGTTGCTGCCATTTTGAACCTTAAACATCTTCCAGACCCACTTTGCCCAGGCCCCAAGGTTAAGTTCTGTGACTGGTAGATGTTCCATCAGAGCCTTAGGACAGGTGCCTTCAGACCCTGCCGCTCCCTTCCCACCCGCGTTGGCTCCTTGGAAACTTCGCAGAGAAGGTAGTATCGGCTGCTTCCTGACTTTGGTGGCAAAAGGTCATGCTTGGCCTGTTTCTCCACCTGCACCAGGATGACACTGATTCCAGGTGTCCCAGTTTCCTGAGAAGGGCTTTGTGTCCAGAGGGTGAATGATTTCTTTCAGAGAGCAGGATTTCACCACAGTATGTGGTGGGCAGGGTGGGGAAGGTACAGGAGTGGGGATTCAGCAGCTTCTTGGCAGCCTACTAAGTTGACAAGTTCAGATGTAGCTGCTGGAGACCAAGCCATCAGGTGTTAATGGTCTGAATATCTCTGTTAAGCTACGTGTGAGAACAAAGGTGGCATCATTAATGAGGGTTTTCTTTAATGTTTTCTTCTCCAATTTCAAAACACGAAATGGAGTTCTATGTAGAAACTATATATTGGGGAGACATACTATTCATGGAAATATGTATAATCAGCAACAATCATTTTAGTGTACTGTCAGAAGAAAAAATAATTGGCTCAGCAGCTTTTCCTCGGAGGTCAGCCATTATGAGTTCCACCCCCACCCGCTTTCCTGAGACAGGCCACTGTTCAGATAAACCTGCTAGTTACCTGTGCACACAGATCCACAGGAGAGGCAGTGTGCCGTGGTCCAAGGCAGTTTCCCCAGCCCAGGACATAACACTTTCTCCCATTGTCCTCTCTTCCCTCTTGATAAAAGCTGTTCTTCCTCTTTGAAAACACTTTGCAGAACCAAGGCTGTTCCCATTCTCTGGGTGACTGCTATCTATCATCGTGAAGATGCTTTTCAAATATTAATACACTGAGGTTAATAATAAGACTCTCCCCTCCCCATGCAGTGCAGTCTGAGTGAGCCATGGTAATAGCCTCCTCCATCTTTGGGACATTCCTGTGGGCTGTTGGCTTCATTCCCAAGGGCAGGCTGTGACACCAGGCCTTACTGTGCTCATGGCTCCCAGAGCAGCCGGCATCCATTTTCCCCTTCTCCAACTGGGCGCTGTCTGCATGCTGCTTGACTGAAGAGGTGCCAGGAGTGTTGTTTCCAAGCATCTGTAGCAATTGTTCATTTTCCTTTTTTATCGTGTCACTGAGAGAGAATGACAAGGAAGCTGGTAGCAGTTGAGTCTCTAGGAGCATTTTGCCTCCAAACCCTTCAGCCTTCAAACTCTGGAAACCAGATCAACAGGGGATCTCATTTTACAGTCTGGCGAGAAGGAAGTGGATCAAATACTCACACACGTGTCTCTGTACATATAGACATACATGCATGTTGACAAATTATGATAAATTCCATGAGGATTTGTTGAGAATTAGGAGTTTCTAATATAACCTACAGCCTATAACTCATCCAAGGAGGAGTAGGGCTTGTTGGAGTGAGCACATGGGGGGAAGGGTGGGTGGAGATGGGAGGGGCAGGCAGGAGCCACATCACAGGGACTTACAGGCCATTGGTATCTTCAGGGTCCTGGCAGGAAGCAGTAGGAAACTCAAAAGGGGTGGCTGAAGAGTTTTTTAAGGAGATTATTTGCAAAGGGGTGGCAGGGTTGAAGGGTCAAAGGGTGGGAGCTGTAGCAGGGAGAGCTGTAGGCTCTCAAGACAGGATCTGTGGCCTTCAGTAGAAGGCCAGAAGATGGAGCCACTCCCACACCCATCAAAGTGCTCTGACAGGGAAGTGGCATGGTTACATTTGGGTTTTTAAAAGTCACTCTGACTTCAGTGGGGGCAACAGGTTGTGGGGAGACTATGCAAAAGTCCGGGAAAGAGAAGACGGCAGTGTGAGCCAGCTTGGTGGCCATTGACAGAGAGAAGTGGTCCATCCTCACATTATCATTCTTCTGGCCTCTCCTGTTGCTATCGTGGGCTTTCCCAAGTTAGGTGACCTTGGCCAAGTCGCTTTTCTGCTCTTCACCTGTAAAACAAGAGGCTCAAACCAGATGATGCACACAAGGCCTTTCCACCTCTGGCAGCCTGGGAAGAAGCCTCCTGTTATGGTAGCGCTGACCACATACTTCTACCCTGAACCACGGAGCTCTGGTTCCTGGCTTAGGGAAAGGGAATCAGTGATTTTTAGCAAATCAGTAGATTCTCCAGAAATTCTCTCTCCTCAATAAAGGGTAGGTTAAAACTGAGTCCTGGACCATGTCAACTTCTGTGGCCTTGTGTTCTAAGTGAGTGTAATCTCTCCCTGCAACCACCACCTGCATGCATGATAACAATACCTGGTGCTTTTTATCCAGATGATCTAATTGACCCTTAACCACTCTGAAGTAAGCAGGGGATAGGTATCACCATGCCACTTACACAGATGAGGGGAGATGCACAGCAGAAAGTGCCAGGACAGAATCCCAGGGATTTGAAATCATCCTGCTGCTGGGGTGCCTGGGTGGCTCAGTCGGTTAAGCGTTCACCTCGGGTCATGATCTTACAGTTCGTGAGTTCAAGCCTTACATTGAACTCTATACTGTCAGCATGGAACCCGCTTCAGATCCTCTGTCTCCCTCTCTGCCTCTCCCCTGCTCACACTCTTTCTCTCTCTCAAAAATAAACTTAGAAATAATAATAAAATCATAAAATCATCCCAGTGCCATTGGGGCTACAGCACTTGGGCTTTCTTGAAAGTCCTTCAGACCTGCATTGCCTCCTCCTCTGCATCCCACCCAAGACCTCTCTTCTCATTTTCCTTCCACCACCAGCCTCTTAAGCCTCTTTGACCAAAATCCTGAATTCCTTTTTACTTCTGTCTTACAGCCTCTGAATATTCTCACCTGCTGTGGGCCAGCAGACCCTTGTTCTGTGGTTGTCCAGATCAGCTCTGGTCATTTCACTTCCATGGTTCACATGTCAGCTGGGGTCATGTCACCTCAAGCAGAGACTTCTGCAGCTGCCTCCAAGCTGGTGCCTTGACCTCTCCTCATTGAATCCCATTTACACAGGGAAGTTAGAAGCATTGTCCTCTAGCAGATTTTAGTGAGGTGTTGCTTTACTTAAGAACCTCTAGGCTTTTCTTTACCTGAAGTGTAGAGTTCAGATTCCCTAGACTGTCCTTCAACTTCTTTACTCTGGGGAAGTTCATTGCTTTTCACGCTCACCCCCCAAACTTTCACACCTGTGTGCACACACATACAGATTTGCCAGTTTCCATCTTGAGGGCTTTGAGCAAGACCCCCCCCCCTTTCTTCTCTGTCATTCTAAAACCATGATCATCTTCAAACCTCAGATCAAAACTAGCCTTCTTCAAAAACATTTTTTTAAATTTAAACTGGTCTCTGATAACTTGTTTTCTTTTCCTACTATATATAAAGACCCTATTTTATTTAAAAAACAATAAGGTGAGGAGCACCTGGGTGGCTCAGTCAGTTAAGCATCCTACTTCTGCTCAGGTCAGGCTCTCATGGTCCGTGAGTTTGAGCCCCGCATCAGGCTCTGTGCTGACAGCTCAGAGCCTTGAGCCTGCTTCACATTCTGTGTCTCCCTCTCTCTCTGCCCCTCCTCTGCTCATGCTCTCTCTCTCTCTAAAAAATAAATAAACATTAAAAAATATATCTTCAAATATTTTTGTTACACAAAATATATTTAGTATAGAGAAGATTAGAAAAATAAAAAGAGAAAACTGGGGGCATTGTTAATGACCCATATAGATATTTTACAAGCCTATAAATATGACTGCGTGTATATATGTATAAATATTAAAATATTATCTATAATACTGTAATCTTAGAATTTTTGTCACTGAGCACTATATTGTGAATGAATATCGTTTCATGCAAACATGTAGATTATCATCTTCATGGCTGTATAGTCTTCCTTTGTATTACCGTACCCTAGTCTAGTTAACCAGCATCTTAGTGTTCAACTCTGCCCACTTTTTTTTTTAATTTTTTTTAACGTTTATTTATTTTTGAGACAGAGAGAGACAGAGCATGAATGGGGGAGGGTCAGAGAGAGGGAGACACAGAATCTGAAACAGGCTCCAGGCTCTGAGCTGTCAGCACAGAGCCCAACGCGGGGCTCAAACTCACGGACCGTGAGATCATGACCTGAGCTGAAGTCGGCCGCTTAACCGACTGAGCCACCCAGGTGCCCCTCTGCCCACTTTTAAAGTCAGTCTTATGCACTTTGTGCTTGCCTTTGCAGACATGTAGTAAGCATCCTAAAGTTCTCGCTTAGAACCAACCCTAGCTAAGTTTTAAATCTTGTATGTGGGGGAATCCTGCTCTAGCTGTTCACAATGCTAGTGTGATGAAAGCTGGTTGGTTGAAAGAAAAAATTCCTCTCCAAGCTAAACTATAGGGTAGAATTTGTGCCACCAGCATCATTTATGATGTGTCTCTCAGGGTCTGCCCCTATGCTAGGCTTCACGGGATTAGCATCTGTATCTTCAATGTTGTCACAAATTCATGGGAGTTAAAGCATCACTCATTCAGGTTTCTTAAGCTCTTGGCTTCCTGACATGAGAAGTAGAGAAATCCCAAGCCGTAAACCTACAAAGGATTAAATGATTGTTTTCAGACCCAGGCCAGTGGTCCATGGGCCTCCTATGGTGCCTTTTCTCCCTTTTGTCTTTCTGACCACCAGCTTTACCTATACCTTAGGGCTACATGCTGGTAAAAATGCAGGCTTCTGGAAAAAAAAAAAAAAAAAACACAACACATTTTTAAACATTTCATCCGTCATTTATTCCTCAGGATTTATGAGCTTCATATCTGATTTTTCTTCATGATATTTGCTGTTTCTTATTATCAAAGTAATACATGTTCATTGCAGAAATTTTGGAAACTACAGATAAGCAAAAAGAAAAGGCACCCACAGTCTTACCACTCAGCTATAACAATATCTAGCTTAAGATTTTGTTTTTAAATGGATATAGCTCTACAAGACTGGGGTCATATTATACGTGTTATTTTAAAATCTGTATTTTTCCTTAATATGTATTATAATATCCTTTCCTACCATTGAAAGGTCTTCTACAACCTTATTAGTATCTTCACAAATGTACCAAAATTATCATACAATCCCCTGTTTTGAATATTTAGGTTGCTGTTCTCTATTCTTTTTCATTTTTATTTTTTAAGATTTCTTTTATTTTTGAGAAATCTCTACACCCAATGTGGGGCTCAAACTCACAACCTCGAGATCCAGAGTCACATGCTCTACCGACCAAGCCAGCCAGGCACGCTGCTATTCTCTAGTCTTGATAGCAGATTTTTAACAGACAAAAGAGGGAGGGATATGAAGCACACAAGGAATTTTATAGGAAACTAGGGCAGAAATAGATAAATGGGCCTAGAATTGGGTAATTGAGGTTCCAAGATAAACTATTTCAACTAAACCATGTGGCTTAAGAACAGCCAATGTGTAATAGGCTTTTATTTTGATAAATAAAATTTTGATATGGGGATTTTTGATAACAAACTTTCCGGATGCCCATGATGTCAGGAAGTGAAGCAGGTACCAGAGTAGGTGGGGCCAGTGGCAGGTGTGCTGTCGCCAAGGGAGGAGGGAAGCAGAAGGAAGAGCCAAGAAGAAGCCTAGAGAAGGTAGAACACAAGAAAGAAAGGGAAAGAACCTTGACTCCAGGGGAGAGGTCTGTGCTTTAAAACACCTGTGGGGGATATTCAGAGGGCAAGACCTGGGAGAGTAGCTACATGGTGGTCAGGGGGGCAGAGCGAAACCTGCCCACAGGACCCATGGACCTCCCTCCTGGGCTCTGTTCTCAAGGGATGTAGGAAGTGTTCCTCAACTCAAACCTTCTCCCTCTCTCCCTTCCATCTTTCTTGTGGCTCAGGTGGTTAACCATGCTTGTGATTTTTGTCTCGTGAAAAGTCCCTGAAGCAGGACACACAGGGAACTGGGCCATCTTGGAGGAGGAGGAAAAAAAGTTTAATATTTTCTTAAGAAAAAGAAAAATAGATTTCTATATTGAATAAATAACATATACATCCAGGGGATAAAACTCAAAAGATGTATAAAAGGGCAAAAAATGTTTTGTTCCCAACTTGGTCCTTCAGATACCTAGTTCTTTTCCTACAATTAGTGTTCTTAATTTCCCATGCATCTTTCCAGGCGTATTTTATGCATATATTAGCAAATGGTCTATTCTTCTTCCCAGCCTTTTTTTCTTTTTTTACTACACATTGCTGCATGTGTTTTCTTCCACCCAAGATATATTGAAGATTGGTTTGTATTAATACATAAACAGCCTCATTTTTTTTATAACAATTAAGTTTTCTATTGTATGGACATACAATTTTAATTTAACCAGTCTCCTATTGGTGAACATTTTCATTGTTTCCAGTCTTTCACTATTTTTAAAAATGCAATGAATAACCTTATCTATAGATTAATTCCCAAACATATGTTTGTCGGGAGGATATATTCCTAGAAGTGGATTTACTGGGTTCAAAAGTATGTGCATATATAATTCTGATCAGTCTTGCCAAATTGCCTCATAACTTCTCTAGCAACATATGAATGTTTTTTCCCCACACCCTTAACCAAACACCGGATTTTATCAGACTTTTTGATCTGTGCCCACCCAACAAGTGAAGCAGTGTCTTGATGGACTTTCGTTGTACTTTTTGACTTTTAGTGTGAAAAATTTCAAACATACAAAAAAATAGAGATAAAAGTATAATGAATCCTCACCTAGACTTAACAACTGTTATTATTATTTTTTTTTACCATATTTGCTTGTCTATTTGAGGGGTTGACGTATTTTTAAAGTGAATTGAAGATTGCCATGACATTTTACCCCAATACTTTAGTAGGTACCTCTGAAAAACAAGAACATTTCCCACCTAACTATAATACTACTATTACCCCTAGCTTTACCCCTAGCTTACAGCTATGTGCTGGCAAAAATGCAGACTTAATAAAATTAACATCAACTCTAATACAATCTAATAACCCACTTAATATTCAAATTTTCCCAGTTGTCTCAAAAATGTCTTTTATAATTAATCTGTCCAAACTAATTAAGGGCCATTTATTAAATTTCGTGTGTATGTTTATACTTTGAATTTGTACTTCTATGAATAGCTGGGACAATTTTCTACACATTAAAGACCATTTTACAGTTTTTCTGTTAACTTTTTGTTCACATACATATGTCCATTTTGCTATTAGATCGTTGGTCTTTTTCCTCATTAATTTGTGTATGTTCTTTATATCCTAAGGGAATTGGCTCTTTGAAAGATGTGAGTTACAAATATCCTTTGTCATTTGTGTGACTTTGCTTGTGGTATTCTAACCCACACAAAAATTTTTTTTAATTTTAATTCATAGGAGCAGAAATTTTGACTGAAGTTTTTTTTTAATGTAGTTGAAATTTCAATCTTTTATTTTCTACCTTTTGAATTTTGTGTCCTATTTAGGACTTTTTCTACACCAGCATCATTAGAAAACAAAAACAAAAGCATTCAACCATGATTGGTTTTGGTATTTTTATGATTTAATTTTTACATTTTCAGTTTTTATCTGAATGAAACTATCATGGAATGTGAGGTATAAATATAAGTTAATTTTTCCTGGATGGCATCTAATTTTTTCCACACCGCTTACCCAATAATCCTTTTTTTCCCCTTTCTATTAGAAATAACTACCTTTGTCAGTTATCAAGTGCCTCTCTGTGCTTGGGACTAGTTCTGTTCCATCGATATGTCTTTTCATATGCTAGTAGCACACAGTTTTATCATTGTACCTTTATACTGTGCTTTATTATCTGATACAAAAAATGCCTGAGAAGGTCTGTTACTCTTCTTTTTGGGATTTTCCTAGCTATTTGTTTTTCGAATGCATTTTCTCATAGCTTCTCTAGTTTCCCCCCAAATTTAAGTTATATAATTTAAATATATTTAAAATAATATTCAATATGTAAAGGAATTTAGAGTAAACTGACATCTTTATGATATTGAGTTTTCCTAGCCAAGACTTGGATGTGCCTTGCCACCTGTTCAAATCTTTTGTGCACCTCAGGAGACTTTTTTTTTTTAATTTTTAAAAAATTTTTCTTTTAACGTTTTATTTATTTTTGAGACAGAGAGAGACAGAGCATGAACAGGGGAGGGGCAGAGAGAGAGGGAGACACAGAATCAGAAGCAGGCTCCAGGCTCTGAGCCATCGGCCCAGAGCCCGACGCGGGGCTCAAACTCACGGACCGCGAGATCGTGACGTGAGCTGAAGTCAGACGCTTAACCGACTGAGCCACCCAGGCGCCCCCTCAGGAGACGTTTAAAAAGGTGTTCTTGGGGCACCTGGGTGGCTCAGTCGGTTAAATGTCTGACTTTGGCTCAGGTCACGATCTCGCGGTCCGTGAGTTTGAGCCCCGCGTTGGGCTCTGTGCTGACAGCAAGAAGCCTGCTTTGGATCCTCTGTCTCCCTCTCTCTTTGCCCCTCCTCTGCTTGTTCGTATTCTCTTGCTCGCTCGCTCGCAAAAATAAATAAGCATTTTTTTAAATGGGGCACATATTGTAAATCCCTTTAAAAATATATAAAGGTGTTTCTTTATGTAAATTTTCACATTTCATTTTAAGCTGAAACACTTTTTTTATTATTATTATCATTGAGGGCCTTACAAACTAGTAATTCAGGAAATGAACCTCCTATACCTTCAGTGGTTTCTTTTGCTTTTAGGATTAAATCTAAACTTCTTGGCCTTTCTTTCAAGGCTTTCCATATTCGGTTTTAAAACCTATTTTCCACACATTTTCTTCTTTTTTTTAATGTTTATTTTTGAGAGAGAGAGAGCAGATGAGCATGAGCAGGAGAGAGGCAGGAGGGTGGGGAGCGGGGAGACAGAGGATCTGAAAGCGGGCTCTGTGCTGACAGCAGAGAGCCCAACACAGGGCTCGAACTCAGGAACCGTGAGTTCATGACCTGAGCCAAAGTCAGACACTTAACCAACTGAACCACCCAGGCACCCCTCACACATTTTCTTCTCACCTGGAGCTACTCAGCAGCCCCTGAACAAGCTCCATCCTTCCATGTCTCTCTGGGAATATCTCTCTTCCTCCTCTCTTCCTGGCTCCCCTCCTCCTCCACCTGTCCAAAGAGGTTTTCTTTATGAGAAACCCCCTTGCCTACTCCAGTTAGAAATGACTTCTCTCCCCTTTGGCCCATGACCACTTACTGTATGTGCCATTTATCTGGTAACTAATCCAGTGTCACCTTGTGGCAGCTTTTATATGTTCATTTTAAAATGAACTGTCCTTAGGTGCCTGGGTGGCTCAGTCAGTTAAGCGTCCAACTTGGCTCAGGTCATGATCTCACAGTTTGTGAGTTCAAGCTCCACGCTGGGCTTTGTGCTGACAGCTTGGAGCCTGGAGTCTGCTTCGGATTCTGTGTCTCCCTCTCTGTTCCTCCCCCACTGGCTCTCTGTCTCTTTCTCTCTCTCTTATAAATAAAGATTAAAAAACTTTTTTAACTAAAAAAATAGTAGTAGTAGTGACGGTAAGAGTGATGGTAACATTTAGGCTAGCTTTCTGTGTGCCAGGTACTATAAACTCACTTATTAGTGGACAAATATTTGAGTCCGTGTTTTGTGGGTCTGTTTGACCTCAAACCAAACCTTGGAAAAGGAATGTAAATGAAAGATCACCCAGTCACAGTATCCAGACACTTGTTCTAGCCAGCTGGTCAGAGAAGGTGAGTTTTCTAGGAGAAGCCCTGACATGTAAGAAGGACTGAAGATGGTCCCATCCTGGGAGGGAAAGGGAGAGGAAGAACAGACAGGAATGGAGGGCCCTACCCTTGAGGGCAGCAAAGGCACAAGGGTTTTCTGAGGCTCTGGTGGCATTGAGTCAGACCATGCTGGTAGACTTGTTCCCTTTCCTGCACTGGAAGGGTTAGGGATCTGGAAATGAGGTCTGGCCCCTAGCCAGCCCTTGCTGAGGACTCCTTTCCACAGAGGGTCCATGCAAGATGGCCCAGGCCCCCTGGGGACAGCAGGCCCAATACATGGCCACTGCCCCAGCCTGTCCACACCACCGGGGTTCCCAGCCCAGCTGGCCCTGGGCCACCCGCCTCTCCTGTACTTGGAAGGCTCCTGATGGGCGCCTGGGGCATGCTGGGAGTAAATTTGCTGAGCATGCCGACGTGGAGCAGCCAGAGCAAAACAGCTAATGGAAATTAATCCCCACTCCTGGGCTTTCTCTCCTTATGATCATCATTAGCCTCTCAGAATCCTTCCCATGTCTCAACACTGCAGAGTGTTTCAGGGTGCTGGTGAATCTGGGCAATTTCACCCCAGTCTTCAAGTAAAAAGCAGCCAAGAAGCTGCCTGCCTGAGCTCTAAACCTGTGGCTCCAACATTTTGGGGTCTACGAGGCTTCATTTGTGTGTTGAAAACTGGGGAGACCTAAGGGTAATTTATGATATATCTGTTCCAATATATATGTGCCAGCCCAGCAGCCGAGAATTAAATCCCATGTCCCCAGCTAAAAGCACTTCCTCACTCTTCGCCAACCACAAATAAATGGGTCTCGTTACCCATGTGATGAAATTTTGGGATTCTTAAAAACAGGAAAAGGAGAAATGAAGAAAGGACTTAAGTTTTTTGACACACTTCTCTCTAAGGGGGCTAAAAATTTTAGCCCTTGCTCAAAGCTCCATCAGTTAGAAGAGCTGGTTTAGGGGCACCTGGGTGGCTTAGTTGGTTAAGCATCTGACTTCGGCTCAGGTCGTGATCTCATGGGTTCGTGGGTCCAAGCCCTGTATCGGGCTCTGCTGATAGTTCAGAGCCTGGAGCCTGTTTCGGATTCTATGTCTCCTCCTCTCTCTGCCCCTCCCTTGCTCGTGCTTTCTCTCTTTCTGTCTCTCAAAAGTGAAGAAACATTAAAAAGTTAAAAACAGAACAGTTCTGGTTTCTAGGGAAGGCATCACAGGGTCATGGCGGGTTCTATTGAGCCCAAACATGCCCCAGAATAAATGCAATTGCTTCTTGTCCAATATATCTTTGAAACTTTAGTTACATTTTACTGAACAGTCCTTGAAATCAGGAAAGTGGTTTAACTTGCCAGCAAAAGAGTAAGGAGGGTTTTTTCACCTGAAACTTTGCCCAGTGGCCTGGTATGAATGGATGCCATTTTAATTTTTTATCTGAGACTCATAGAATCAGTAGTAGTATTTTTCTTCTTCATGGAAGTCTTATTTAGATGGCTGCCATTGAATTCTTCATATAGAACTCCAGAGCCCATCTTATTTATAGCAGAGTATGTCTGCTTCAAGGAAGGGGCTGTCTTTCCTGTCCTTGATTCCCCATCTCCCCCAGAGCCTGGCACCTAGTGGTTGTGCAGTAAACATTGGCTGGATGAATGAATAAGTGAATGATGTGTCTGAGTTCCTCACACTAAAATAGCAGTGCAATAGGAAGGAATTCGATGCTGTGAGCCTCCAGAACCGCCAAAATTATACCCTTGAGGCCGTGCTGGCGGGGCTTCTCTTTTTGTTGTTGTTAAATCAGGTATTTAATAATTTAAAAGGCCAACCTTTCCACGGTTTGGGCTCAGCAGAGCGGACATTGAGCCTGCCCCCAGGGGCTGACATCTCTCCTGGCTAGGCTGCTCTGAGTTGCCTTGGCTGTGCCCAACCCCCACGCACCCTCCCCAGGCTTCCTCTGCAACTGTCAGGCCAGCCAGCTCCTGCACCGAAACGCCCGAAGCCTGTGGTCACAAACTGTTCACTAGGGACAACAACAAGGGTACACCCTCCTTCCCTCTTCTCCCCCTTTCTCTTTTCTTCCACTCTTCTGTCTTCCGCTCCTCCCCCATTCTTTGTGCTATCCCAGCTTCTCTCTCTCCAGCATCTTGTTCAAGGCCCCCAGCCATAACTGTGCAGGTTACCAGAATCTGGTTTACAGAGGTGCCAAGAGGTACCTCTCCTGAACTGGTGCGGCGAGAAGCCTGGTTAGGGCTGATGCTGATTTCGAGTAGGGATGTCTGTCAGCTTCTCAGGTCTGAAGAGGGAGAACCTCTGCCTGGTATGCTGGGGGTGAGAGAGGCAGCATAATGCAATGGACGGCCCCCAACCCAAACCTCCTGTATGCCTAAACTTGTGCGGATCATACATTCCAACTTGCCTTGTTCACCATTCTTCTCTGCCTACCAGGAGCTTCTTCAGGGCAGGCAGTTGGTTTGCTTTTATGTATTATCAGGCCTAGCATGAGCCTCCACCAACAGGAGCTGAGTAAATGTGCACTCAATACAGTACAGCTCTGGAATACCTACCATGTAGCGGGCGCTAGGCCTTCGGGATATAGAAGTGAACCAGATAGACAGACTTTGCTTGCAGGAGAGACAGGCTTTCAACTCCTATGAATGTGAAGCAAGACCTAAATGAGAAATGTATACGCAGGGGGTGGGGCACACAAGGGGAGGCCTAAGCCCGGCAAGGGGTTGGCAAAAGCTTTCTGGACAAATAGGAGTTAGGTGGAGGGGGTGGGGTGGAGTGGAAGGGCCAGAGAGACCATTCTAGGCAGGGAATGTTCGTTGGATGGGTAGACGGGTGAACCTGGCGTTGAAATCTGAGTTTACTGGTACAAAGGGACAGAGCATTCTGCCAGGCACAGGAAAACAGGTGGCTGAATTAGGCATGCCTAGCCACTGGGCATAGAATGTGGTAGTAGAAGTAATCTCTTCATTGCCCCAGTCCATGGACCCATGTTGCCCAAAGGCTACACTCTGACCGCCAATGTTCCTAGGAAAGGGATGAAATAGGTACCTCAGCCTCCTCTACCAGGGATCAGGGGACCCTGGGATTAAGAAATCCCCTCAGCCCTATGTCACATTGCACACTGACACTGTCACCCCGGGCACCTCACCCAAGGCTCTTCTCCCCACTCAGATGAGCGGGAAGTGGTTCAGAAGAAGACCTTCACAAAATGGGTGAACTCAAACCTGGCTCGTGTGCCCTGTCGCATCACTGACCTCTACAAGGATCTGCGGGATGGACGGATGCTCATCAAGCTCCTGGAGGTGCTGTCTGGAGAGATGCTGGTAAAGCCCCTTTCTGTGTCGTGGCCTCTTTCCCTGCACCGTGTGGTTGTGCCATGTCCCCTCTTCAGGAAAGACATGGTCTGTGGGTATCTCCAATTCTCATGGCCTTCCAAGGTTTCTCCTTATTCTTTTGGGAGGTTTCATTGCTTACTGATATGAGATGTCCATGTGGCTTCCTGAGTTCTCTGACCTCTACTCAGAATTCATTGCCTAATGGCCACTCCTACCTCTTCATGCTTCTCCCAGAAGCCATGCAGAGCTCTTGACTTTGTCCACGTGGGGCCTGGGCATCTGTCGCTGGCCTGCAGTGGACCTACCATCTGTTGCCTCATGCAGGCTAAGATGGGTTATTACCCAGTTGGAGAAATTTGCATCCTTCTTGGAACCCAGAGGAAAGCATGGAAGATATTTTCCTGTGTGTTCTGTCACTCTTACAAGTGGAAATTTATTACATGTCCTCTCAGTTGTAACCCACCTGGCAGTAATGTTGTCTCTGAGGGAGAACCAGATGAAGGTTTGTGTTTTGTTCAGTGACTTCCATTATGACCTTGGGCCTATTAGTCAGGATCTTCTTTGCCTTGTTTCCCCCATGGATAAAATGATACCTGTGCCTGATGAAGCACTAAGATCCTTGGGGTTTGAATGAAAAGGTACCACATTCTTCTGTTGCCTTTTCAACTCCAGGCTGCTGCCTTTTACACTGTATTGAAAGCCCACTAGAAAGAGTTACCACTGGGAACCCTTCACATGATGTGGCTACTCCTCAGGGGTGGTCCCCTTAAGTTTTGGCTGGGGCCATTCAGGGATGGAGGAGGAGGCTGGATGCTGGAATAGACCCTGTTATATCAATCACCAAACAGAAAGCCACTCTTATCACCAACCAACAGTAAATAGTTCTTAGAAATGTGCCTGGCACATAGTAAGTGCTCAATTAACTATCTGTTGTGTTACTGCTCTTGAATGTCATTTATTACATACTCAGAAGGCTTTGTTCAGACCCTGGAACTGTACCGACACAGCCAAATTGCAGAGCTCTGGATGCTCAAGGAAAGGGGAGCTTCTGAACTTTGCTGAAAGGATGGGGTTGAAAAATGGCAAGCAGTGAGCATGAGGGTTGGAGTTTGGCCAGGAGGGTGGAGGGTGGATGCTGATGGCAGGAACTGGTCTAGGCTGCAACCACCTCTGGGGGTGACCGTGAGGTCCCTCTGTGCCCATGGGGCCAATGCTGTCCTTCAGCCAAAGCCCACAAAGGGGAAGATGCGCATCCACTGCCTGGAGAATGTGGACAAAGCCCTGCAGTTCCTCAAGGAGCAGCGTGTGCACCTGGAAAACATGGGCTCCCATGACATCGTGGATGGCAACCACCGCCTGGTCCTGGGCCTCATCTGGACCATCATCCTTCGCTTCCAGGTGGGTGCCAAGGGGGCAGAGGGAGTGGAGGGAGCCTTAAGGGGCCAGATAGGGCTTAGGAATCTTATAAAATGGTGAATGAAGTACGAGTATGCACATTCTGGGAGGCTAGAAACCTGTCTTGTGGGACAACGTTTATAGGAAGAAGGGACCGTCCTCTACATTGCCTGGTCACTGAAGCTCAAGGTGAGCTGTTCAGTCAACAGTGTAGTCTTTTGAGGGAGAAGATGGAAACTAGTAGCTGGGCAGAGATCTGACCACAAGATCTGCTTTTGTCCCCTTCCCCCCACATGTGTAACTTTTTGGTTTTTCTTAAATAGTTTGATTCACAAGTTGCAAAAACAATACAGAAGATCTATTTTATGTTTTTCAATCAGAAACTTTTCTCTTCCCACCCTGAAATTCAAGGTTCATTATCTGTAAGGAAGTTGAGAAAGTGCAAGGGAAGGAAAGCAGGGCCTTCCACATGCTGGCTTGGGGACAGAAAGAATCTAGTCCTGAGGCAGGGAAGGCAGGGAGGAAGAAGACAGCACACAATTCCCAGACTGAAGAGCTCATCCAAGGGGTCTTGGATATCCCACTTCACTCTCTGTCGGTGCTTATAGTTAAGCAGTAATAATGGCAGAATTGGGGAGAATGAAAGGTAAGAGGAGCTACTAATCAAACATACAGTCCCTTTCAATATTCATGTTGTTCCTTGTAGGGCACTGTTACTCAGAGGAGGATTTGGGGTATCTTGTTTATTCTCAGTACCCCATTAGTCATCAGGTTAGAGCTGTCTCCTCCAACATGAGGAAGCCATCCCCGTCCTGTGCAGCTGACTAAGGCAGAGAAATGGGCCACTGGGATGCAGGGCCTTAAGCTGTGGTGTTGCTGCAGGGCTGACAATGCAGATGGGTGGCTAAGAAGGAAGAAAGAGGGAGGGAGAGAAGGAAGGCACAGAGCCAGATGCAAATCTAATTCCTCCCTCTCTTGTTCCTGCACCCCTAGATTCAGGACATTGTTGTCCAAACAATGGAAGGTCGTGAGACACGCTCGGCCAAGGATGCATTGCTATTATGGTGTCAGATGAAGACAGCAGGGTATGCCCTGGGAATCAGTTCATTACTACATTCCCCACCACGCCCTTACTTCCCCCAAGTACTGCCATACCCAGGGAACACCCATATCATCACCCAGAACTGTAGCAGCATTGGGGTAACTGACGCAAAATTTATCCTGACCTGACTCTTAGAGGCTTGAAATTCAGCATTCCTTTCCAGAGTTGCCTGGGCTGCACTCTGTCTGGGGTCTGTTGGGTGTGTGAGTCTCTTGGGCCCCCCTTACGGAGGAGCCTCTTCTTGTGACTTAACTGCTGTCTGTTGTTGAAGGGGCTCAAGAAGGGATGGATACATTTCTGTCTTGTGTATTAGTTTCTCGGTGTAGACACTTTTTGAGACCCCCCCAAAGAATCAATTTCTTAGGTCTTATTGTTTCTTTTGGATGCAGCTACCCCCAGGTCAATGTAACCAACTTCACCTCCAGCTGGAAGGATGGCCTGGCCTTTAACGCTCTGATACACAAACATCGGTAAGGGTGAGGAGAGGGCTGTGGAAATGACACTGAACACCTGGGCTGTTTGGATACATTTTACTCAACGTGTAGGTTCCTGTTCAAGCTTCCCTGGAATGTTCTCTCCACTAGGCCTTCTCTCACCCTCAGCATCCCTGCCTCCCTGAAATTCAGTCATGCCCACTGCCCCCTCCCCTTGTACTAGTGTTCACAGCTGGCCCCCTCCTGCTCCTGTCTCCTTTGACTTCTGCCCAGCATCCTTGCTTTGTGCTGGGGCAGCTCTCTTGGTGGGGGATGCCATGGCCACTCCCCTTTTAACAGCCTGGCCTTGTCCCCAGGCCTGACCTGATCGACTTTGATAAGCTGAAGGACTCCAATGCACGACACAACCTTGAGCATGCGTTTGATGTGGCTGAGCGTCAGCTGGGCATCATCCCGCTCCTCGACCCTGAAGGTGAGCTACACCTGCTCCAGTCCTCCGCTGCAGTGATGGGAGCCAGTTCTCAGGCTGGAGGGAGCCCCAAACTGGCAGGGCACCTGGAGGAGTCTAGGCCTGGTGCTGGGCCAGGCATGGACACAGCGAGGGGACAGTGGCTGGGCCAGGGCTCTGCTCCGGGCCTGCTCTTCAGATCCAAGGTGGTTCCCCACATTTGCCTGGCCCAACTGGGGGCCCACTTGTAGTCTTTGGATCCTTCTTTTTACTTCTTTCATCATTTGTGGTCCTAATATGGATTTGATCCTCTCGCTAAAATTGCAAACACTTATTCTTTCATTCTCACCCCTCTGTTTGTCACTTGGGTCCTGTAGTTGAATTTTATGCTATAGGAACAGGGAGATAAGCCCTCTGAGCCTGACATTTCCAGCATCCATTTGGGTTCTGAGAGCACACCCTTTCCTCTTGCAGATGTCTTCACAGAAAACCCTGATGAAAAGTCCATTATTACCTATGTGGTGGCATTTTACCACTATTTCTCCAAGATGAAGGTGCTGGCAGTGGAGGGCAAGCGTGTCGGCAAGGTACAAAGCCGTTTCATAACCAGAGTGTCCCCCGTTTCCCTGTTTGTCACACCGAGATGCTTCTTTTCTACTCTAAGAGCTTTGTGTATAGGCCCTGGCTGCAGTGGGGGGGTTATAGATCACTCCCCACCAACTTCCTCTGAAGCCAAACATTGCCAAGTTAATGGCTCCCAAGCTGAATTCCAAAGCAATTTGATGGTCTGTCCTGAAAGATGTCCTAGCCTGCAGCTCTGAGCCCATCTTCCACCGGCACCCCCAGATCTCATGAACATTTCCACAGGAACACGATGGGCTTTTATTTATTAGTTTATTGTGGTTCTGGGCCTCTTAGCTCCTGTGGTGTATCAGGATCCCATCACACTGTATGGACCCTCATGCCAGACTCCTTTCCCCTGCTGGTCCACAGCTCCCCAAGGGCAGAGACCATTTCTCATTCTTCTTGTGTGTCTGGCATTTAGCGAAGACAGTGCCTCTAGAAACCCTGGACTCCTAATAATGCATTTTAAAATAAACGAGACCTTGGTCTTTCTGGTAGCTGCTGTCCTGGCACAGCAGGCTTTACTAGTGTTTTACAGGGTCAGGGGTAGGGCAGAGCTGCCCCTGAGCCCTAGCACAGCTAGCTTCCTACTAATGTTTCCAGTCTACTTTCAGTCCATTCCTCCTGCCTTAGCAGTGCTGTTGGGCTCAGGGAACAAACCCAACGTGGAACATTCCAGTTTTGGAGAGGAGGACCACCTTCACTGTGGTCCCCATTGGTGGCCTCATTGATGTCATTGTCCTTCTGATAAGGATAAGTAATAAAGTGGTTCCCTAGGTAATTGACCATGCCATTGAGACTGAGAAGATGATTGAAAAGTACAGTGGGCTGGCCTCTGACCTGCTCACCTGGATTGAGCAGACCATCACTGTCCTGAACAGCCGCAAGTTTGCCAACTCCCTGACAGGCGTCCAGCAACAACTCCAGGCCTTCAGCACCTACCGCACCGTGGAGAAGCCACCCAAGTAAGGGCCTTGGCACTTGGAGGGTGGGCATCAGTGCTAAGAAACTGCCAAGGTAGAGCCAGTCTCTGAGCCTTGAGAAGTGTATCCAGGAGGTATATCCTAGAAACTAGAGAGCTTCACATCTGTCATCTACTTCATCCCCACCCTGCCTCCCTGCTCCCAAGCCATCAGCCTGTAGGAAATGGGCACTGATGAGTAACCCTTAACTCATAGCCAAAGAAAGTACTTTCCCAGATCCCTGAAGGGGAGCAGGAGTGAAATCTCAGACTTCTGAGTCTCTTCAAAGAACCTGTGCTGGAATGTTCCTCTCCTCTGTGCACTGAGCCATGCTTTTGCTATCTGCTAATGACCTCTATATTCTCAGCCCCAGAGCTCTCTGTGTGGGGTCCTGTTGGTCGTCAGGTACATCCTGTTTCTCATCTGTCACTGCTCATCAACACAGCATTTAGCCTGCCTCTTGAGACCCCTGCTTCACCCCAGTGTGTGCAGGGCCTGTGCACATGTGTGCATACATAGGCACAAACAGAACCATATGTGCACATACAGACACACCCATAAAAACATGCGTGCAGGTACGCACAGACACGGGGACGTTCCATCTCACCTGCTGTTCGCTGGTCCAGCTCTTCTGAAACATTTCTAGCTCACTGGTGGTGCCCTCTGCCTCGTTCCTCCCCCTCACCTCCCACACTCTTCATTCATGACTCTCAAACAGAGAAAGATGAGACTTGGAGTCTAGAATGTACTGTAAACAAGCATCTGGTTTCTGGCCTGACACTAACCCACTTTTAAAGTCCTAAATCCAATACGGATAACATCCCCTGTGCATCTACCAGACAGTGCACCACAGGGGTGCTGTCTCTTGGCTGAGCAGATGGTGCTCTGGGCTATAGCCCTCTTGAAGTGACTGAGTGGTCAGCTCTGTCAGGCTTGCCTCAGGGTAGGGACCTTGTTTATAGCCAGTCTTCGACTGCTACGTGGAAGATGCAGAAGTAGGTAGATACTTGTGTACATACGGAAATGTAAAAGTACCCAGTTACCTTGAGCTTAGACCTTCGGTTCCAGACATTCGCCCCGCTGTCAGTTCTCATCTCCTATACCTATTACCACCCTGGAGCCCAGTCTTTCCTCCCCACTCAGATGCATCTGGCCTTTAGGACTTGTCCAGAGGGCTGGTTCATTAGTACTCAAGTGAAAGTTGCTCTCAGTACAATATGTTCTTACATGGATAATGAGGCTTCTAAGGTTTATTTGGCTCACTCAGTAAAAAGCTGACTAAAGAGCTAGTCAGAAGCCTTCATCATTTCAGAACAGGGAAGAGTTTTTTTGTGTCAATTGGTAAAGCTTGGTATCTGCAGGAATTATTGGAATACTCCAGTTAGCCATTCCCCTGTAGAAGCAAATGATAAGCAAACACTGTGGTGGCTGTTGTGTTTTTTCTGGTTTGTGTTATAAAGACTCAACCCCAAGCAGATCACGGTTGGTGAGTATGATAGATTTCTTAACAGGTAAGTAAACCTACACATCCTCTTTACTTTTTGTTTTTAAGGAAAACATGCTTTGCTATCCCAGCTCCAAGATGCCAGTGTTCCATTTTGACTTCAGCAAAAAATATGGGGACCTCGACACTAATTTCCCTACCTCTGTTTTCTCAACAGGTTTCAGGAGAAGGGTAATTTGGAAGTCCTACTGTTTACCATCCAGTCCCGGATGAGAGCCAACAATCAGAAAGTGTATACACCTCACGATGGGAAACTAGTGTCTGACATCAACCGGGTATGGCGGTGTTTTCGTTACACATTGCCAGTGGGTTGACTGAGTTTCTGATAAGGGCACAGGGAATGGTTACTGGGCAGGATTAAACCAAGCCACCTTCTGTAGTGTTATTAACTGCACATGCTGGCTGTTTGGGAATGCTCTCTGAACCTCGTTCTGAGAGGTCCGACTCCACTCACTGTCCATTAATTCAGCCCCCTGTTCAGATGCCCAGAGTCCATTCTTGGAGCCAGTTTTATAGCTTAGTTACTCTGACTATGGGATGAATATGAACTAATTAGAAGGGAAATGCTTTCTGGTACTTCAGAGGTTTGGAGGCTTAGCATCACTTGGACATCCTAACAGAATGAAAGTAGCCATTTAGTCAGTGAGAATTTACTGAGCACCCACAGAGGCGAGTAACATTATGTTAGGCCAAGAGTCTAAGGCAGGTTTAGTGGAGGAAGGAACTGCGAGGTCAGGACCAGTGCTCCCCAAGTCTTTGGTAGCCAAAAGATGGACTGAACTTTAATCTAGGCTCTGCTTAGATTCCTGCAATCACTCCGTGTCGGGTGAAAGAGACAGAACCCTCAAACCTAGGTGTTCCCCTATGCCCCAAGAGTTCTCCTGTGTCCCTCACACAGGCCTGGGAAAGCCTGGAGGAAGCTGAGTATCGGCGGGAGCTGGCCCTGAGGGAGGAGCTCATTCGGCAGGAGAAGCTGGAGCAGCTGGCCCGACGCTTTGACAGAAAGGCCGCCATGAGAGAGACGTGGCTCAATGAAAACCAGCGCCTCGTGGCTCAGGTAGTGGGGGACACACTGGGGATGGCAGGAGGCAGAAGCTTTCCAGAGCCCCAGCGGTGAGCTGGGCTGGAGCCCCAGCTGGCCTCTCAGTGGCAGTGGGATAAGCCCCTCCACAGGCCTTGCGGCCCTGCTCCCCATGACTGGGTAAATCGGCATTCACGTTTGAGGAAGAACTCTCTGTGGAAGCTGACCTCTGGGATCATGTCATATTTCACTAGCCAAAAATTGACCCCAGGGCTGATTCTCCATAAGAGCATCTGTTCCTTTCCATTTAGAGCTTGGACTCAAATGTCCAGGAAGGGGAAAGCCAGCATTCTGAGAGAATTGGAGAGTGTGCGTGCACCCTAGATAGCATGGGAGTGAGCCATCTGTTTACAGCTGCATGGCTTCCAAGTGAGAATAGAAGCAGCCCCTTCCTGCCCAGAATTGGGCAGGTCCATTCAAGGCAGGGCAGTGAGTGCCAGCAGGCTGCAAAAGGGCTTGGTCAGTCACTTAGACACGGCATACCCACGTGTATGGCACAGTGGATAAAATTATGAGCTTCTTTTAAAGGCTCTTGTAAGACATTTAGTCTTTGGAACTTGGCTTTGATAAGATAGGCTGAGAAAAACAGCAGAATGCACCCCTCGGACGGGCTTTCCCATCCAGCAGTTGTTCTGAAGGGACCCGCCATTTCTCTGTGCTTGGGGACTGGCCAAGGGGAGCCTGACTGAGCCACCTGCTTTCCTCCGCACGGGACAGGACAACTTTGGGTATGACCTGGCAGCCGTGGAGGCCGCCAAGAAGAAGCATGAAGCCATCGAGACCGACACAGCTGCTTACGAGGAGCGGGTGAGGGCCCTGGAGGACCTGGCCCAGGAGCTAGAGAAGGAGAATTACCATGACCAGAAGCGCATCACTGCCCGCAAGGACAACATCCTGCGCCTGTGGAACTATCTGCAGGAGCTGCTGAGGGCCCGGCGCCAGCGACTGGAGACAACCCTGGCCCTGCAGAAGCTCTTCCAGGACATGCTGCACAGCATTGACTGGATGGATGAGATCAAGGTGAGCCCCGGAGGCTGCCCACCCCCCACCGCCTCCCACCCCTCCCCACCAGCCCTACCTCAGCACTGGCCCTTCAGTTAGCTGTGCTTCCTTAGATGCCTCCCAGCCGAACATGCCTCTGGCCCAAAATGGAGAAACTGAGGCAGTATGGTGTCTGGCTGCATCCACCTATCAACTGCTTGTCTCCCTCTGCTCCAGACAAGTCACCAACCCAGGTCCACTGTATTTCGGGTGATCAAAACATCTTGGGTTTATGGTAGCACAGGTGCCAACCTACAGGACCTAGAAGTGATAGACATGAATCAGGAGCTTGGAGAATCCGGCCCCAACTAATCCCAGTTTGAGTCTGGTTAGAATCCAGACTTCCCAGCATAGGAGCAACCAAGAAGTCTGACTCTCCTCTCCCTCCACTGCAGTGGGTCTCGCTGAGGATGCACATCAGACCAACCATGGAGCTTTCTAAAAATACACATGCCCAGGCCCCAAACCTTGAGACAGATGCAGGAGATCAAGTGTGGGGCTTGAGCTTCTGAAAACCGTTCCATGCATGATTCTGAAAGGCACTCCCACTAGGAAGTCCTCTATAGCTTCCATGCTGAGCAGCAAGCATCTTCCAGCTGCATCTGACTCCCAGGCCCCCATACCATGGATGCTTCCTTTGGAGGGGTCTCTTCTCCTAGCAGGTATGTGACTTCACCTCTCCTTTTCCCCTCTACCCGGTCTGTCCTCTTTGCCAGGCTCACCTCTTGTCTGCTGAGTTTGGGAAGCATTTGTTGGAGGTCGAGGACTTGCTACAGAAGCACAAGTTGATGGAAGCTGACATCGCCATCCAAGGGGACAAAGTGAAGGCCATCACTGCGGCCACCCTGCAGTTCACTGAGGGGAAAGGTGAGGCCACGGATGTCTCCCTGTTGAGATCTCTGAAGCCAGAGCCCTATGCTCTGGCCCAGCGTTCTAGCACCTCAACTTGGATAAATCCTCCAGCTTTAGAATTCTGCTTCTTTCATCAACTAAGGTGCAAAGGAGAAGCTTGAAGGAGAGCAAAATTCTCCAGATAGCAGGCAACTGCTTCAGTAATCTAGAATCAGAAGGTGTTCCTAAGCACCAGTAAGGCATCATCTGCCTTCCATTCACTCTGCTAGTTCAAGATACAGCAGAGACCATTTAGAATTATAGCTTTGGGTCTTAAAGATCCTGATGCCTCCTTGAAGAATCATCTTGAAATCTGTGCCTGGGCCTTTTAAAAAAGAATTTCGTGTTACGCGTTTCTACCAAGAGCCGACCCACCTTATTCCTGAATTGTTAATGGGAACTAATTATAAAGAACTTGGCCTGTCCTCTGAGCAACTGGGAACTCTGTGTCCACTTCCAAAGCCCCAGTGAGATGGCAGGTTCTAGATTGTGTGGTTCTAGCCTGGCAACTGATCCAAGGCTTGCCCACAAACAAAACCCTTACCTCTTTTGCCTTCCCTTCTTTCATTCCTCCCAGGATACCAGCCTTGCGACCCCCAGGTTATCCAGGACCGTATCAGCCACCTGGAGCAGTGCTTTGAGGAGCTGAGCAACATGGCAGCTGGACGGAAGGCCCAGTTGGAGCAGTCCAAACGGCTCTGGAAGTTCTTCTGGGAGATGGACGAGGCCGAGAGCTGGATCAAGGAGAAGGAGCAGATCTACTCTTCCCTGGACTATGGCAAAGACCTGACGAGTGTGCTCATCCTTCAGCGCAAGCACAAGGCCTTTGAGGATGAGCTCCGAGGGCTGGACACCCACCTGGAGCAGATCTTCCAGGAGGCAGAGGGCATGGTCGCACGTAAGCAATTTGGGCACCCACAGATTGAGGCCCGAATCAAGGAGGTGTCTGCACAGTGGGACCAGCTGAAGGAGCTGGCTGCATTTCGCAAGAAGAACCTCCAGGATGCTGAGAACTTCTTCCAGTTCCAGGGTGATGCTGACGACCTAAAGGCCTGGCTGCAAGATGCCCACCGGCTGCTCTCAGGTGAAGACGTGGGACAGGATGAGGGGGCCACACGGGCCCTGGGGAAGAAGCATAAGGACTTCCTGGAGGAGCTGGAGGAGAGCCGCGGGGTGATGGAACATCTGGAACAGCAGGCCCAGGACTTCCCCCAAGAGTTTCGGGATTCCCCAGATGTGACCAACCGGCTGCAGGCCCTTCGGGAGCTCTACCAGCAGGTGGTGGCCCAGGCAGACCTGCGTCGGCAGAGGCTGCAGGATGCCCTGGACCTGTATACGGTGTTTGGGGAGACAGATGCCTGTGAGCTGTGGATGGGTGAGAAGGAAAAGTGGCTGGCCCAGATGGAAATCCCAGACACACTGGAGGACCTGGAGGTCGCACAGCACAGGTCAGAGCCTGGCTTTCTCTCCCTCAGGTCCCCGCACTATGGCCCTGCACTGTAGGAACAACCTCTAGATCAGGAGAGCTGTCTCTGAGAGGGGACGGGATACCCTTAATTGCTCAGGCCATGCACCAGAGTCATGGGTTTTAATCAGGCTCTGTGGCTTTGGGTACTTTGCCCCCTGGGGCCTTCCTTAAAATAACACAGGGGATCTTTCTAGTCCAGTTATTCAATTACTTTTCGGCCACAGCAGTCTTTGTTCAAATGAATTGTATACAGAACCTCTGACATATAACACAGAGGAAAGTAGAACTGTTTGGTTAAGGGGGAGGTGAGAAGTCGGAGCCTCACCACCTCTAGCTCTCTCTGGCAGTCACTAAGCCACAGAGCCCCAAATGGCCACAGGGACCAGTTTGCAAACTACTGGTCTGTAAGGCCACTCTCCTGTCCAGTATTCTGATTCTATCCGCACTCGGGCATGGGGGAGCATGCCCCCAGTCTGGACGGCACTCCAAGTGTCTTAAGTACAGAACTAGAGAGTTGAGGAGGAGAGGTCACTCCCTAGAGTGTGCTGGGGTGGGCCCAGGGTGCTAGAGAGACCTGGTCTCTTATCCCAGAAGGGTCAGCTTGCATAACTACACCCTGCCCCCAGAAGCTCCCCCTTCTCCTACCCGGGGACAGAGCACCTGGCTGGGGAGGGTATCCTTCAGGTCAAGGTATCAAGGCCAGTGGAATTAGGGCCAAAGAGTAGCAGCTGTGGCAGTGGAGACACGGCAGGTGTTCTTTGAGGTGATCAAGCCCACCCCCACCCCAACATACACACCTCTTCTTTCCCCTCTGCCTCTCCATTGAGCCAATGGCCTATGTGGTAAGCAACCAGCTGTTTACTAGCCTGGTCCAAGAAATGCCAAACTATGAAATTGGACCCATGAATCAGAAAATAGAGTCTGTCAGCATTACTTTTTCCTTTCTGCCCCCTCACCCGGTCACATGTATTTAGGAGATGGAAGGAGAAAGTGAGAGTTCCAGGTTCCAGAGACAGGGCAGTAGGCCAAGTGCCCAGGCTGCCTCCCCAGTCCTCATCTTCTCTGTCCCTATCAGGTTTGACATCCTGGACCAGGAGATGAAGACGTTGATGATACAGATTGACGGCGTGAACCTTGCTGCCAACAGCCTGGTAGACAGCAGCCACCCTCGCAGTGGGGAAGTGAAGCAGTACCAGGACCACCTGAACAGCAGGTGGGGTGTGGGTAGGGCTGGGGGCTGAGGGCATCTTCTCTGGGCCACTGACACACCCTTGGGGTATGGCCCCAAAGTCAGGATTCCTGCTAGGCACTGTTGGGTTTGTACCCTCAGAGCTCCTGTCTTTCTCAGTCACAGTCTCCTTCTGACCATGGACTGTAGCAACAAGGGGTAAACAGCGCTGCACTCACCACACAGGGTGGGGTGTATCCTGTGTGATGGAGGAAACGTTCTGAGCGCACTTGTAGTTAGAATCAGGCCATAAGGCACTCATGCCACATTTCCCCAGACATTCGTAGGCAGGAAAAATTGCTTTCTGAGAGCTCTTAAGTACTGTCCATAAAAGAGAGCTCCTGCCTGTGCCAAAATGCAGCATCAATAATGAGGCTGGCTTGAATGAGCAGGAGAATTAGCAGGAAGCCTTGAGCTCGCTTTGTGGCTGGAACAAAAAACAGCCCCTAAGGAACCTTTAGAGAGGGGGTGCTTTCTGTCCAAGGCATAATTGCCATGAGTTCCTCAAGGATCTCTGAGGATAGCACACGCCTGTGTTCCCTTTGTTACCTTGGGCCCTGCACACACAATACCACATGTTTACCACCTCCCTGTTGCCCCAGTTCCTTTCCCCACACTTATGTCGGGGCTTTGCTCTGCCTGAAGCAATCTGGGAGGTGGAGTTAGGTAAGACCCCGTTGTACTAAAAAAAAAAAAAAAAAAAAAAAAAAAAAAAAAAAGGCTCAGCCTAATAGAGACTCTGGTGGGGGCCCAGTGGGAGGCGGAGGGTGACAGAGATACTTCAGAGTCACTAGAACAGGACCGATTATAATGACAGAGACTGAGGTCAGGAGATTCCTCTGTAATGTGAAGTTTGTGCAGAGGAGGAAGATGACTTTTTGATCTTCTTTAGGCTTGGACATAATGAGGGTGTGTGTGTGTGTGTGTGTGTGTGTGTGTGTGTGTGAGAGAGAGAGAGAGAGTGTGTGTGTGTGTGTGTGAGAGAGAGAGAGTAGAGTGTGTGTACAAGTGTGTGGGTGTGTGTGTGCGTGCGTGCAAGACAGGAAGAACTTGTCAGTTATGTATCTGTTGCCTTCATGAGAATGATCTTCATAAATCCTGAAGCTGTGAACCATCCTAAGTGAAATACGTCAAGGCACTTGCCATCCTTAGGTGAGAGAAAACTTGAGGCGTGAAATGGTAAGATGGTTTTCTCGTTAAATCTGAGAGTTGAAACGTACCTGCGAAGTCATCTAATCTGGCTGACTACTCCAGACCGCTGTTCTTGTACAGACACTTACGGGGGTGGGTAGCTCACCCCTTCACCATGCAGCCCACCCCATTTGGAGGCAACTCCCTTGGTTAGAAGGTCTGACCTCCTAGTGAATGGAAATCTCCTTCCTTGAAATTTGTAGACCTTGGTTCTGGCCCTGCCCTTTAGAGAAATAAAAACTTATTATGAGTCTTCTTTCACATGATAGCTCTTCAAATATGTATTTTTTTAAACTGTGATTCTTCGCCTCTGCCCACAGCCTACCCCCATGCCACTGCCATTCTCCCTACCAGAGAGCATTCTCGTCCAACTCTACATTCCAAATCAGGCCCATCCTTTAGACCAGTTCAGGTGCCTCTTTTTCCCAGTGTCCAAGATGAAAACCGTTCTTTCCCTCCTTTGTACTGGTTCAGAGCTTTATAGTCTACCTTTCATTATAATTACTTTTATCCTGAAGAACTTTCCTGCTAGACTAGAAGCAAATGAAGAGCAGTATCTTTACTGCCCACAGTGCTTTGAGCACCAAGCATATAGTTGAGCTTTCCTCTGTTTGGAATATTCTCTTTCCAAATATCCACTTGGCCACTACTAGGAGTTTATCCAAAGGATACAGGAGTG
The DNA here is from genome assembly GCF_018350175.1 of Felis catus. Taxonomy (NCBI): domain Eukaryota; kingdom Metazoa; phylum Chordata; class Mammalia; order Carnivora; family Felidae; genus Felis; species Felis catus. The sequence goes on along the minus strand of NC_058373.1, from coordinate 110,863,737 downwards.
CTGATGCATAGGGGCACATGTACCCCAATGTTTATAACAGCACTGTCAATAATAGCCAAATTATGGAAAAAGCCCAAATATCCATCAACTGATGAATGGCTAAAGAAGATGTGGTTTATATATACAATGGAATGCTACTTGGCAATGAGAAAGAATGAAATCGTGCCATTTGTAACAACATGGATGGAACTGGAGGGTATTATGCTAAGTGAAATAAGTCAGAGAAAGATATCCTATGTTTTCACTCATATGTGGAGTTTGAGAAACTTAACAGAAGACCAGGGGGAAGGGAAAGGGGGAAAAATAGTTTCAAACAGAGAGTGAGGCAAACCATAAGAGACTCTGAAATACAGAGAATAAATTGAGGGTTGAAGGGGGTGGGGGGAGGGGAAAATAGGTGATGGGTATTGAGGAGGGCACTTGTTGGAATGAGCACTGGGTGTTGTATGCAAGTTATGAATCATGGGAATCTACTCCCAAAACCAAGAGCACATTGTATACTCTGTATGTTAGCTAACTTGACAATAAATTATATTTAGAAAAAAATAAGTAACAGGATGCTTGGGTGGCTCAGTTGGTTAAGTGTCCGACTTTGGCTCAGGTCATGATCTCACGGTTTGTGGGTTTGAGCTGTGCTTTGGGATCTGTGCTGAAAGCTCAGAGCTTGGAGCCTGCTTCAGATTCTGTGTCTCCCTCTCTCTCTGCCCCTCCCCCACTTGTACTCTGTCTCTGTCTCTCAAAAATAGCAAAAACATTAACAAAAAAATTATTTTAAGAAAATGAATAAATGTTAAAAAAATAAAAAAGTAAAGAATAAAATGACAAGAAATAGGCAAAGTGAATGTGAAGGAAGCAGAACAAAACTTGAAAAAGAAGAGAAGTATGCCATATTCTTTGATAGAAGGACTTACCATGATAATAATGTCAAAGCAAAGCCTTATGTATTTAAGGCCCAAAAATCCACATACACACACACGCGCGCGTGCACACACACACACACACACACACACACACACACGGCTTACTCCCTTATATTATTCAGACTCAGCTTATTGGAACAACCTTCACTGACCACCCAGTTGAAAACATCGCTACCTACTTCCTACCCAGCCCCTCTGCCTCTATCTCATTATGTTGCTTTACTTTTTCATTGTACCTATCACCACTTGATGAATTATGGACTTACTTATCTGTCTCTGCTCATTCAAATGAGAGCAAGTACTTTGCTTTGTTCATTGCTACATCCCTAGAGCCTAGAACAGTGCCTGGCAAAAGGCACATGACAGTTGCATGATAAATATTTAGTGAATGAGTGAACAGGGACACAACTGAAATCTCTTCTGCCAGGCTTGGCCCATATGAGTCATTCAAGCACTTACTGAATAAGTGATTACCTTCATACGCTGTATACATTCCATTTTTTTTAATGTTTATTTTTGAGAGAGAAAGCGAGAGCGAGCTGGGGAGGGGCAGAGAGGAAGACACAGAATCTGAGGCAGACTCCAGGCTCTGAGCTGTCAGCACAGAGCATAGTGTGGGGCTCAAACCCATGAACTGCAAGATCATGACCTGAGCCAAAGTTGGAGGCTTAATGGACTGAGCCATCTACACACCCCAATTCCATTTTTTTTTTAATGATCTTGGCCCAGGACCAAACCTGAACTTCTGACTGGCCTCACCAGGGCTGACTGGAGTGGTTCTGTCAGCTTCTTCCATCTTAGAGACAGTGCAGCAGGAGCAACTAGACTTAATTCCCAGCCCATCTTCTCTGTGGTCTCTGCTGGTGGCTGTGGTGAGGCCACACCAGGAAAGGCCTAGAAAATCACCACAGAGCTTCTTGCATGGAGGCACAGAATTTCCCAGGAATCAGGGACTTCTCTGTCTAGGAGAGAAACTGCAAAATCTTTGGGCTCTTGCTCTTCTCTGTCCTGGTATTCCCAGTTCCTCCTAGCCTATCTCCCACTTCTCTTTGCAGACCTCTCACCCCTCTTTAGCAGCTGTTGTCACACCTTGGCAGTACCCACCTTGCCCTCTCCCCAGGCCATTTGCCTCGTTGCTCAGCCTCCTTCCAGGTTCTGAGGGTACAAAGAGGAGTAAGATACTCAGGACCCAATCCTTAGATAGATCAGTACAGTGGTGGTACTGGAGAGCTGCTTATTGGGATTCAACTCTGATGTCCACCACAAAACCTGCCCCCATCACCCCCATCACCCTCACAGTGTCCTTAGTTCTCTCTGCCTGGTGTACATAGTACTTTATACCAGTTATTTTGTGAGCTTGTCTTAATTTCTCTCTAAATCATACACTCCATAAGGTGAATTCTGACTATGACTATGTTCTCCCAACAGCTAACATAATACTTATTATACCCTGTGGGTATTCAAGAAAGATGAGCTCAGCAAATGAGCACTCAGCACACTCTTAAGTGCTTCCATATTACTTATTACATATTACTCAGAATGAGTAAACTTGGGTCCAAGGAAAGGGTCTCTGGTGGCCCCGGCCCATGCTGATGCCCAGCTCTTTAGAAGAAGCTTACTGGGGGCTGCAGACCAACCCCAGGTTCCAGAACATCTGCCAGACCTTTGCATATTTCCCATTTTCATTCTGGCAGTGCATCTTAAGGTCAAGATTATATTATCCACTTCTCAATTATAATCCCAGTTTCTCCCTTCCTCTTCCTCCTCCTCCTCCATAAGGCCACTTTTATTCTCTTTTGAGAGAGAGAGAGAGAGAGAGAGAGAGAGAGAGAGAGAGTGTGTGTGTGTGTGTGTGTGTGTGTGTGTGTGTGTGTGTGTGTGTAGGAGAAGGGGAGAGGAAGAGGGGGAGAGAGAATCTTAAGCATGCTACATGCCCAGCATGGAGCCTGACTCAGCGTGGACCCTGGGATCATGGCCTGAGCTGAAATCAAGAGTCAGATGTTCAACTGACCCAGCCACCCAGGCACCCCAGGCCTCTTTTCTTTTAGAAACAAGGTGACCTTTGGGGCGCCTGGGTGGCTCAGTTGGTTAAGCGGCCGACTTCGGCTCAGGTCATGATCTCGCGGTCCATGAGTTCGAGCCCCGTGTCAGGCTCTGTGCTGACAGCTCAGAGCCTGGAGACTGTTTCAGATTCTGTGTCTCCCTCTCTCTCTGCCCCTCCCCTGCTCCTGCTCTGTCTCTCTCTGTCTCAAAAATAAATAAACGTTAAAAAAAAAATTAAAAAAAAAAAGAAACAAGGTGACCTTTTTAGGCCTTGGGCACTGTGAACATGGTCTTAGGCATCTGTATGGTTCCTTTAGGGCCACTGGCACCTTGTGTCCTGAAATTGCCTTTAAGTTGATAAATGTAAGGTTTCTAATTATTTTCAGCATTTCAAAAAATCTGGGGAGGTTATATGTTTGCCCAGAATTCAACTACATAACCAAACTAAGCGTCATGGTCGTTCCTTAACTTCTGGTTGGAATCTTGCCTCCTCCTGATGGAAATATCCGATTGGCAGTCTATATTATCTTGGGTAAAATTGGATAAATAAATTTTACTCATCACAGTTTGTTGGGTAGATGATTTTCTTTGGTGTGCAAGATCTATGGAGAGAGACTCTGCTGGGAATCTGGGTAGAGATGCCCTGTGGGAAGGGTTAAGGAAGTGGGTTTCTGTGTTCCCCTTGGCAGGTGGCTGGCATTCCAGACAGTAGTGTCAGAGAGGCGGGAGGCAGTAAACTCAGCCCTCCGGGTGCGTAACTATTGTGTGGACTGTGAAGAGACTAGCAAGTGGATTGAGGACAAGATGCACGTGGTACGGTCCACAAAGGACCTGGGCCAGGACCTGGCAGGCGTCATTGCCATCCAGCGGAAGCTGTCGGGGTTGGAGCGCGACGTGGCCGCCATCCAGGCCCGCGTGGGTGCCCTGGAGCGTGAGTCGCAGCAGCTGATGGCATCTCACCCCGAGCAGAGAGAGGACATTGGCCAGCGGCAGGCATGTGTGGAGCAGCTGTGGAAGGACCTGCAGGAAGCCCTCCAGGAGCAGGAAGCCTCGCTGGGTGAAGCCAGCCAGCTGCAGGCCTTCCTGCAGAATCTAGATGACTTCCAGTCCTGGCTGTCCATGGCCCAGAAGGCCGTGGCCTCCGAGGACATGCCCGAGTCCCTCCCGGAGGCCGAGCAGCTCCTTCAGCAGCATGCGGCCATCAAGGACGAGATTGATGGGCACCAAGAGAGCTACCAGCATGTCAGGGTATCCGGAGAGAATGTGATCCGTGATCAGACGGACCCGGAGTATCTGCTTCTGGGCCAGAGGCTGGAGGGCCTGGATGCGGGCTGGGATGCCCTGTGCCGGATGTGGGAGAGCCGCAACCACTCGCTCGCCCAGTGCCTTGGCTTCCAGGAGTTCCAGAGAGATGCCAAGCAAGCTGAAGCCATCCTCAGCAATCAGGTAGAGGGAGGCATTCAGGATTGGGAAGTGGGGTTATCTCTCAGGGCAACAGCACTGGTGAGTCTGTGAATGTTCTCAGAGAACAAATTTTGGGGGACTCTCTCTGGCCAATTGGGGGGAAATCCTCTTTGTTCCTTATCATGTGCCTTTTCCAGCCCTGTGTCCTAAACTTTGCCTTCTTCTTGGGTCAGTTACAGGCTGGAGTTGTAAATTTTCCCCTGAGCCATTACCCTTCCATGTGGCTTTAGGCACACTGTTCCTCGGGTGCCGGGGGCCAAGCCTGGGGTTGCCTCTTCCTTGCACAACTCCAGCAGGTCACCATTCGTGCTGTAGCCTATATGGCTGCACACGGTGCTACTGCTTGGCAAGTGTCCTCACTGCCCTCTCAGCTTGTCTTCATCCCTTATCTGGAAACTTGCTTCAACAGGAATATACTCTGGCTCACTTGGAGCCCCCAGACTCCCTAGAGGCTGCAGAGGCTGGGATCCGGAAGTTTGAGGATTTCTTGATGTCTATGGAGAACAACCAGGATAAGGTCTTGAGTCCTGTGGACTCTGGAAACAAGCTGGTAGCTGACAAAAACCTCTACTCAGACAAGATCCTAGAGAAGGTGCAGCTGATTGAGGACAGGTACTCTCCACCCCCAAGGTCATGAGGCCAGAGCCAGGTAGGGCTGGTGGTGTTGTGCATGATTCCCAGGCTTAGCCATGTTGTGAACCGCAGCATCCGGCTTCCCTTCCAGGCACAGGAAAAACAAGGAGAAGGCTCAGGAGGCCTCAGCAACTCTGAGAGACAACTTGGAGCTCCAGAACTTCCTCCAGAACTGCCAAGAGGTGAGGCTGCAGCAAGGCAGGTCACTTTGCAGGAGATTCCATTCTAAGATCAAAGTGCCCTAGGAAGTCCACAGGGAGTACACCAGGCTGGCTCAGTCAGAGGAGTGTGCTGCTCTTGATCTCAGAGTCAGGGGTTTGAGCCCCACGTTGGGTGTAGAGATTACTAAAAAATAAGTAAATAAACTTAAAAAAAAAAAAAGTCCACAGGATTCCAAGTTGGGAGTCTGGAATTTCATGAGGGAAACTCTGGGTATTTGATAGCATAGGTCATCTTCTAGAATCTTTGGTTCTACAATTCTCTTTTTTCTTTTTTTTTTTTTTTTTAACCCTGAATCTACAAAGTCATCTTTTAATTTGCACAGTCTAGGGCAGGGTTCCTCAAAGAGTGGCCCTAGGGCTATCTATATTAAAGTCACCTAGGGCCCTAGTCAAGGCCAGCTTCAAGAACATGCAACCTGTGCATTCATACAGGACCTGTGCTTAGAAGGGCCCCATGCTTGATTTAATGGTCTGTGGTTGCCATCTTGAAATTCTTAATAATTTTGAGTATTTCCATTTTGCAATGGGCCCTGAAAATGATGGAGCCAGTCCTGGCCCTCATTAAATGCAAAGTCCTGGGCCCCACTGAGGCCCAGATGAATCAGAACCTTAAGGGGTGAGAGAGAGAGAACAGCATTTTCAACAAACCTCCCAGTTGGAGAACTGACTCAGAGGTCCTTGCTCAGCCTGGTGTAAGCCACACTCCTGAGTCCCTCCATGAGCAGTACTTCTGTGTGGAATGGTGCTTTCTCTGACTTCTCTTTTGCTCTCATCCTCATACCCCTTTCCACCCTGCCCAAACAACTTTGTTTTCATCTACCTCTGCCCTTGGCACCAACCAGGCTTGGTATGCTGCCAGGACATCTTGGAAACATTGGATGCTTATCACGGTTCTTCCCTCATTGTTAAATATAGGATCTGCCCTTGACTTCTTCCTCAGATAACATTTTCTCTGTGTTTATTAATGATTTCTCACCCTATTGCCAAAGGATGGATTTATCTGTCCATCCAGTAAACACTCACTGAGTTCCTGTAATAGGCCAGGCCCTGTCCTAGGTCCTGGAAATATGGAGAGAAGTATAGATATCCCTGGAGTCATACTGCACACAATCTACTAGGGAAGACACTCAGGTGCTTATGTTTTAACCCTGAGACAACACAGGTTAAGTTGCCTGTGCTGGGAGTTAGGAACCAAGAGCTTTGGAGAGTAGTACTCTGCTGTATTCCTACTTCCTCTCCTTGGCCTTCTTCTGCAGCCAGAGGTGGAGATCAGGGCCTGCCCTGAGCCCCTGGCCAAAGAGGTACACTCAGAGATTGTTGGACTCCCGCTTTCTGTCCACAGCTCACTCTCTGGATCAATGACAAGCTGCTAACATCTCAGGATGTCTCCTATGATGAAGTGAGAAACCTTCAAAACAAGTGGCTGAAGCACCAGGCCTTTGTGGCAGACCTGGCTTCCCACCAAGGATGGTTAGATAGCATTGATGCAGTAAGTAAAGCAAATGGTGAGTGGTGGGGGGCTCTCTGCTCAGATGTGCTTACCTGAATAAGCTTCACTCAGGGCATAGACACTATCTGAAGCTTACTGGATGGTATAGACCCTGGAAGTGAAAAACTTCTCTAAATAGTAGCCAAACCTTCAGAGCTCCTGGTATATCCAGCCTTGTAGGGTCTGGTCAGAATTGGTGCCTCCTCTGGGTGGCCTGAGTCTAGAGACAGTCCAGGACAGTGAGAAAACCCGAGTTGGTGCCTCAGCATCTAGTGCCAGGACACCAGTTATCTCTGTTTGCCTTCTGTTATTCTCACCAGGACACCAGTACCGTCCTGGTATATGAGATGAGTAGAGTGGCTCAGGGGACCATTGACCCTCATTATTTGGATGGGCAGGACAACCCCTCATAGATGGGGAGCCAGGGGTCCCCCCTATAACAAGCTTGCCCAAGGACCCAAGTGAAAATGTAGCTGGTGGTAGATCTGAGAATCAGTTGCATTTACTCCTCCCTACTGTGGCTGTCCAGGAAAAAGTAGGAAGAAGCCATTGTGGTTGAAGGTGCAGGCTCCAAGCCAGACTGTCCAACTCCTCAACCTCTCTGGGCCTCAGTTTCTTCATCTGAAAAATGAGGGTAATAACAATACCTAGCCAAGGGATGGTGAGCATTAAAGCACTTAGAATAGCCCTTAGCACTTACTGGGCATACAGTAACTATTGGCTATTATTAGCAACATCTATTTCTAGGCCTATGTCATATTATACTGTACTCACCTAAAAGGGTACATTTATTCAGGTGAAAACCAGGTAAGACACACTCAGTAACTAAAACATATCACAAAGGTTAGCAGTGCATAGCCTCTGGGAAAACCATCAAGAGAGAGTAGAGTCCTTTCCATGCTGCTTGTACCTGGATGGATCTTGAATCTTTTTTAATTAAAAAATAATTTAGCATCAGTTGATCCTGGTCTGCAACTCCCCACACTACAATCTCCCTGAGTCCTTTGCCCCAGACATACCCCTCCCTGTCACACCTTCTCCTGAAAATAACTAGGGGGGGGGGGGTGCAGTCTTTGAGATGAGCCTCACCTGAGTTCCAGGCAGATTCTTTGCCTCCCTGACCTCAGTTAACCCCTGGCAACCACTTGGAGCAGGGCTGTTCCAAGGCTGCCTGGCCTCAAAGGGTGAGCCCTCCTATTTCCCCCACAGGAAGGAAAGCAGCTGATGGAGGAGAAGCCTCATTATTTGGCCCTGGTGTCCCAGAGGCTGGAAGATTTGCACCGGCTCTGGGATGAACTTCAGGCCACCACACAGGAGAGGACCCAGCACCTCTCAGCTGCCAGGAACTCCTACCTGCGCTCACAGACCCACGCCGACCTCAACAAGTGGATCAGTGCTATGGAGGACCAGCTGCGGTCCGATGACCCTGGCAAGGACCTGACCAGTGTCAACCGGATGCTGGCTAAGCTGAAGGCACGTGAGTGGGTTGTAGACTGGGAGTGTTGGAATAGGAGATCTTAGGAAGCAAATGTGCAACCTGAAAGTAAGTACTCCTGTTCCTCTTAAGTGGGCTTGCCTTTATCAAGCAAAAATGTCTCCTGGTTCATAACTCATCTCCTACCCCTTTGTAGTGAAGACAGGGATCCGGGGTTAATAAAAGCATGCACCACAAGTATAGGACAGGCGCTTGTGAGGCAGGAAGGATGAGTGGGGACACCCAGGGAGACTTCCTGGGGGAGGTGGGGCCTTTAAAGATGAACGGGATATGGATGATGATGAGGATGAGGGACTATCCAGGTGCCAAGGTTGGTACTGACACTGTCCCCTTATGCCCCAGCGTGTGGAGGACCAAGTGAATGTGCGGAAGGAGGAGCTGGGGGAGCTGCTTGCCCAGGTGCCCTCACTGGGAGATGAGGCAGAAGACACAGACGTGAGCATCGAGAAGCGGTTCCTGGACCTCCTGGAGCCCCTGGAGAGGAGGAAGAAGCAGCTGGAGTCATCCCGAGCCAAGCTGCAGATCAGCCGGGACTTAGAGGATGAGACGGTGAGTGGGTACAGACCCCCCCTAGAGGCAGGATGGCTGGCTGCAGCCCTAGGGAGTTTTTAAAGATTTCTGGTCCCCTCATCTCCTTATCTCAGAAAGCCAATGTGATTATTGCATTAAATATGATAGTAAAACCAGTGATTTTTTTTTAAGGGTTTTTTTTAATGTTTATTTTTGAGAGACAGAGCATGAGGGGAAGGGACAGAGAGAGAATCCCAAGCAGGCTCCATGCTGTCAGCACAGGGCCCAATGCAGGACTCGATCCCACAAGCTGTGAGATCATGACCTGAGCCGAGATCAAGAGTTGGATGCTTAACTGACTGAGCCACCCAGGCCTTCGACCAATGCTTTTTGAATGGTAACTCAGTTATGGACTTCGGGGCAGACAGACTTGGGTTCAAATCCAGCTATGTTACCTGCCCCGTGTGTGACCAGGAGCAAGTCATTTGGAACCTCATAATATCAAACTGTCCCCATCTATAAAATGGGGGCAAAATCCTCATGGGGCATTGGGAAGAACCGGGGAGACACAGCAGGAAAGAGCTCTGTCTGACCCAGGTGAGTGTGTGGGGAAAAGTTGACCATGACCATCATCAGCTGCCCTTGCCTTCTGGTCTCTACAGCTGTGGGTGGAAGAGAGGCTGCCTCTGGCCCAGTCAGCAGACTATGGCACGAATCTACAAACTGTACAGCTGTTCATGAAGAAGAATCAGGTGAGTCCTGCTTCACCTGGTTAGTGTCCCCCCCACCCCACCCCCACCACCTTCTCCCTGCCCCTGCCCTTCCCAGGGAGGAACTCCCAGCCTTGACATGCAGAAAGCCAGCAACAGCAGATTATTATTCTCGTTGGTAGCGATGAGGCTCACAGACCCCATAAAAAGAGAAGCTTTGGTGATGGCAGAGAGAATTCTGGGAAGTCCATAGCAGAGCCGGGCTGGTCAGGGGATGTCCAGATGTTTAAGGATTTGGGGGCATTTAGACCCATCAGAGCATACATGAGTGCAGGACCCAGAAGCCCTGGCCCAGGGTTTATTGTGCTTTATGGCTTCTGTATCCCATGGCCTCCCTGAAAGGAAGCCCATAGTTCCTGATTTCTTTCTCAGTAATGACTTGCCCCTCTTCCAGGGCTGAGCCTGGCCCTCAGGGTAACACATGAGAATATTTGTGGGGCTCAAGCCCCATTAGGAACCCACTAAACTTGGTATCTGAACCTTTGGAACAACATCCACTTGCTGTTCTGCTCTTTCTTAAGCCTGATGACCCTAGTTACTTCTATGGCCCTGGTGAGACTCCTGGAAGTGAGCAGATGCCATATTTCCTCCTATATCAGGAATACAAGTATGCTCTTGTATCTTCCAAGAAGATACAGCTGCATGGGCTCAGGGTGTCTCTGTGTCCAGATGGGCTGGCCACAGACCCTACTCTTGGGCAGAGAGTTGCCCCTGCTGCCCGGTCTCCTCTCTGGGTCAGGGAGTGGGGGCAGCCACAGCCAAGAGCAATGAGAGCCTGGGAACTTATCCCAGAGAAGAGCAGTGTGTCCCAGAATGCCAGTCAGTATTGCAGCTCCTTGGGGAAGAAAGGTCAGGACAGATAGTACTTCCTCCAAACAATAGCAGCTGAGATCTGCTCACAGAGCCCAGCTGCTGTGCAGGGGTCTGATTTACATTCAAAGAGGTGTCTGAAAACTCTCAGACCCTTTGCTTCCAGTTGACACAACCTAGTCATAAAGTCTCCAGTGGGCACAGGGAGGGACTTGGGCCAGAAAGTAGTAGGTGGGGATTCAATTAACGTCACAACTTCCATTTAAAAGAAGGACACTGACAGAAGAGTGTATTCTTGGGGCCTCAGTTTCCTCAACTGTAAAATGAGCCAACATCGCTCCCTGCAACACTAAAGATTTTGACTCTGTCTAACCTTGGTGTTATTGCCAAAAGACTCTGAACTCCCCTGGATGAAGGTTGCTATTTCAGGAAAAGAGCAAGACAAATATGGATGGGGTTCCCCTAATCAAGAAGGGAAAGGTAGTCTCCTGGGAGAGCATGGCTGCCCTAGTAAAGACAACTTTAGACTAGACTCGCTAAGGCTTAAATCTCCTTTCATCACTCCCTCTATTGCAGTGGTTCTCAAAGTTCAGTGTGCATCAGACTCCCCTAGAGGGCTTGTTAAAACACAGTTGACTGGGATCCACCTCAGGTCTACTGATTCAGACTCTGGGAGTAGAGCCTCATAATTTGCATATCTATCAAGATCCTGGGTGATGATGCTGCCATGGGTCTGGGATCCCACTTTGAGAACCACTGCTCTAATGGCTGTCCATTGCAACTAGAACAAATCCTGCAAGGTATGAATGGTTCTCAACTTTGGCTGCACATGAGAATCACCTGAGGGAACTTTGAAACCTAAGAATGCCCAGTTCCTGTGTCAGATAAATTAATTAAGGTCTCTGGGGATAGGGCCCTGACTCTGTATGTCTTCCCCGCTTATTCAATGTGCAACCGGGGTTAAGAACCACTGTCCCACCTGATCTGGCCCCTGCCTTCCTCTAAAGTCACCTCTCATCACTTTGGCCCTCCTCATCACAGTATTATAGCTTTCCTGGCCCTGTCTCTGGCCTACAGATAGTGCAGGCTTGCTTCCACCCCAGGGACTTCACACTCACTCTTCCGTCTTGCCGGCAACACTCACGCCCCAAGTCTTTGTGAGGTTGCCTCCTTCTCGTAACTCATGCCATCTCCTCAGGAAGGCCCTTTCTGACACCCCGGGCTCAGGTAGCCATCAGCACGCATCAGTAGACATTCTTCATCTCATTGCAGTATTTTCCTCATGGTACCCATTATCCACATTTATTCACTTATTTGCATGCTCACCTTCTATTCCCTCTACAACAGCGTAAGCTTTATGAGGGCAGGGGTTTTATTTATCTTGTTCCCAGGCTGTCCCTAGAACCTGGAACAAGGCCTTGTACCCAGGAAATAATAAATACGTGTTGGTCACGTGAGGTACGAAGAATACATCATAAGTGAGCACACTGCATGGAAGCCGATAAAGGAATTGCTTAAAAGGAGGGAGCGAAATACCTTGTAGGATCCCTTGCAGAGGTCGTAAGATCTCAGGAATAGTAAAGAGGCACACGGAGCTGACACCATGGGTTGTTTGAATTCAATTAGACGTACCACAAAAAATTGTCAGAATTGAGATTTCGGGTCGAAAGGGTAAAAAGGCATTTCAGCAAGTTGGGTGACTTGTGGATAGTGCTGGGTCTGTAGATTTTAAATGCTGACAGTCACTGCACTACTTGTGTGTACAGCTCTTGCCCCCGCCCTCTGGGTGGTTTTAAAGGCCACAGGCAAATTGTACAAAGGGAGGAGAGGAGGTGTAAGGAGCCGAGAGCCCACACACAAGAAACAAGTAGGCTTGGGGCTCCAGGACCCAGAAAGTAAGTCCCACGTGGGTCATGGCCCCCTGAGGAAAAAGGTGACCTAGACACCAGAGTGAGAGGAGAATGCTATTTTGGTGGCTAAATGCTTAAACAGGAAATAATACAAAGTTCACAAAAGATTTGAGGCATGGAAATGGGGAGGCGGGGAGCCCAAATCCTAAAATCTGAACAAGGAGTAACTGTCAACTGTTGTACATGGAGCCAGAGATGCTAAAATAAGATATCAAGGCCGTTTAAAAATTATTTTCCTTTCCTCCAACAAGTACAGCTAAGAAGCAAGCTCTGCTGAGACACAGGAAGCACAGGGAGCAGAGAGGGCCACGTTCAAATGCCGCGCTGCCACTCTTTGCCCACATGTTACCTAGCGGCTCCTCACTGCCCTCCGTGCTCCTCTCTGACGGCGGGCGGAGGGTGCTGGGTGGTGCCTAGCGCCGCGCCTGGCACGTGGTCAGGGGCAGTTTTTACGGCCACCACCTGCTCGGCACTAGCTTTTCCGTGCAGGAGCCTGCCTGCGAAGGTGCCAGAGTGCAAGCCTGGCCCCCCTTTGTGGCGGGAGAGCCCCGCCTCTGAGCCCTTCCCCTCCGCCCACAGACCCTGCAGAATGAGATCCTGGGCCATGCGCCACGGGTGGAGGATGTGCTGCAGAGAGGGCAGCGGCTGGTGGAGGTGGCGGAGGTCGACTGCCAGGACATCGAGGAGCGCTTGGGGCGCCTGCAGGGTCTGTGGGACACCCTGCGGGAGGCAGCGGCCGGGAGGCTGCAGCGCCTGCGGGACGCCAGCGAGGCACAGCAGTACTACCTGGACGCAGGCGAGGCCGAGGCCTGGATCAGTGAGCAGGAGCTCTACATCATCTCCGACGAGACCCCGAAGGTCGGCCGGGGCTGGGGGGCATCAGGCTGGGGCAGTCGGGGGGCAGTCACACCTGGTACGTCCGGGTGTGTGAGGATACCCGCTACAGCATACACACTGCAGTCAGGTGCCCTGTCTGCCAACTTAGATTTGACCTAACCCAAGATTTCCTCACCTTTCTCATGCCATGGATTCTGTACTGATGGACTGCCACGGGAGGGATGGGAGATGAGGTGTGCGGGATATCTAAGCAAGTTCTCCTGGGGTCAGAAGGGTGGAGCTGGGCCTGGGAGGGTAGGAGTCAGAAAAGAACCAAGAGAAAGGTAGGATGTCGTGGGAAAGGAATCACAGGAAGGAATCATGCACAGTTTTCTTTGTGTGTGTGTGTGTGTGTGTGGGGGGGGGTCCCGTGAGCCTGGCTACCCCCCCTCCCCCCCCCAGTCTCGAGCACCTCCCTGAGCAGGTGCCCTGACAGCCGCTGCCTCCTAGGATGAAGAGGGCGCCATCGTGATGCTGAAGCGGCATCTGAGGCAGCAACACACGGTGGAGGAGTACGGGAGGAACATCAAGCAGCTGGCCTCCAGGGCCCAGAGCCTGCTGTCTGCAGGCCACCCTGAGGGGTGCGTGTGCACCAAGAGCGACTTGGCCGGGGCCCCACCAACCGGGATCCCTGCGGGTCCAAGTGGGAAAATAGCAACAGTTTTGGGGAAAATAGCAACAGTTTTCATGGAAACTGTGGGTTTGAGAAAACTGCTGATTGGCCCAATTCCATTTCATGTTTCGGTTTTGTGTGAGTAACTTCAAACGGGGCCAACTAAAGCCTGATTTGCAAAAAGATAGAAAATGCAATAGCAAAATTCCCCTCTTGGTGAACCAAGAGACCTAATCTTTCGTAGAGTTAGATTATGCTAAGAGACACTGAAGAGTAACTTCGCTTTTCTCTTTATGGTCCAGAGGATACTTCAGGATCTCACAGTGTCTCAGCAAAATCATTGTGTGGGCATGAAGGTAGAAAACCGACACCCATCTAGTTGGTTCTGCACAGATGGGGGCCCACTGGGTTGCACACCTCAGGCTGCACCTCCCACCCCGGGCTCAGCCCTGTCCTCGGCTGCCCACAGGGGTTTCAGCATCCACCGCAGCATCTCTCAGGGGAGCCCCAGGGGTTGAGCGCCTGGGACCACAGGCCCCTCCCTGCTGGTGCTGGAGCCCGCTCATAGTGCTGCTCCTTCAGCCTCCTTGGAGGAATATGGAGGGGCTTCTTTTTTGTCTCTCTAAGCTTCCCTGGGTGATGGATAATGGTGGGAGGCACCTTGAGGCATTCTGGTCTCAGGGACGGTTCTTTTTTTCTCCCCAGCACTTCCCCGGGGAAAGCTGCTGTCATTTCTCCTGCCTTCCCTCCCCATGTATCCCTGCCACAGGTGGGAGGAGTACATCAGCTCCCCTGCACTAGCTGCTCTGGGCTCTCTGCCTCCATCTCTGAGTGCCTTCTTATTTTGAATTCCAGGGAACAGATCATCCGGCTTCAGGGGCAGGTGGACAAGCAGTATGCAGGGCTGAAGGACATGGCGGAGGAGCGCAGGCGGAAGCTGGAGAACATGTACCACCTGTTCCAGCTGAAGAGGGAGGCGGATGACTTGGAGCAGTGGATTACGGAAAAGGAGCGGATGGCCTCTTCCCTTGAAATGGGGCAAGACTTCGACCATGTCACTGTGAGTACTCACAACTGCTTTCTCTGTCTTCCTCGAATGCCATAGTTGCAGGAGCGGTCACTCCGGGCGCGCACGCACGCACGTGCACACACTGCTACCCGGAGATGCAGACACCACTGTGGACTCAGGCTGCCCTGGGCAGGTGTGGGACTGTGGCTCCAGGTGCTCTGGCTGCCACTCAAGAAAGTCTGCAGCTGGGGTGATGACACCACCCCACCCCTGGGCCCCATAACCACATTTCTGTTTACCCCGTGTCCAGCTGCTCCGGGACAAGTTCCGGGACTTTGCCCGGGAGACTGGGGCGATTGGGCAGGAACGGGTGGACAACGTGAACATCATCATCGAGCGGCTCATCGACGCAGGCCACAGCGAAGCGGCCACCATCGCCGAGTGGAAGGATGGGCTGAATGAGATGTGGGCGGACCTGCTAGAGCTCATCGACACACGCATGCAGCTGCTGGCCGCCTCCCACGACCTGCACCGCTACTTCTACACGGGCGCCGAGATCCTGGGCCTCATCGATGAGAAGCACCGTGAGCTGCCCGAGGACGTGGGGCTGGACGCCAGCACTGCCGAGTCTTTCCACCGGGTGCACACTGCCTTTGAGCGGGAGCTGCAGATGCTGGGCTTGCAGGTGCCTTCTGTCCCCTGCTGCCCACCTGCAGGCTCCAGGGACCTGCCTTTCACATCTTTCCCATGACCAGGCCCCCGGGGGCGTCGAGGCCTCTCTGGCTTCTAGAGGTGAAACCTCTAGAATGGACACCAGGAAATTTCACCTCCCAAGAAAGGCAACAGCTCGGGGCAGAAAGGCAGGGAGCTGCGGCTTTCAAACATTCCTTAGCTTCAGAAGTAGTTCTTCAAACTGAATCTTCAGAAAAGCCCAACGCAAAACATATCTTAAAATGTTCTTTCTCTGGTCGTATAACAGTGTTATGAGCGAACATATATGTATATTCCTTTTCTAGCACCAGGTATGGGTATAAGCAATCTATTTAGGCACTGAATCCTCATTGCCACCCCCTGAAGTAGCTTCTAACATTATCTGCATTTTATAGATGAGGAAAGCAAGGCATAGAGAGAGTGAACAAGTTGGCTGGGAACACATAGATCAACAGTGGAGCCAAGATTCAGATCCTGGCAGTCTGGCTATACACACCATGCCCTCAGCCACCAGGCTGTTTGGTCTTTCTATATGGGAGCTGGAGGGACCCCAAGATCTGCTTAGACCCCCTCTTCCCATCACTGGAAGGCCTCCAAGATACCTCTGAAGGTCCATAGGGCTCCACAGAACTTGATGTGATCGAAAGGGTGAGAGCAAAGGATCTTAATGCCGGGGCCTCGGCGGCCTTCCAGAGAGACTGGGAGAGAGGCTAGCTATGGAATCCTGCACCCACCCATCAGGGTTCAGGGATGGGACGCCAAGGCCAGTTGGGCCCTGGTTCACCCAAGAGAGGACCTCCCAGGAATTTGTCCAGCTGGAGGTGGGGTCTGTCATGAGGCTCTTGTGCCTTGTGGATGCCAGAGCCCCTGAGGTGGGCACAGCCTGCTGAAGTCTCAGGAATAAGGCTTCATTGTGCTGGGACTGGCCTTAGACAGGGGGTCTGGTACAGCCCCTTCCTCAGAAAGGCAGCATGTTGAGTGGTTAAGAACAGGAACTCAGGAGCATACCCCCAGTCTGCACCCCTCTTCTAGTGTGAATGACCTCAGGCCAGTCACCAAGCCTCCCTGTGCCTCAGTTTCCTCATCTTGAAACCAGGGATCACAATAGTACCTCTTTCATGGGACGGTTGTAAAGACTAAGAAAGTAATAAATAAGAAAATGTTTAGAACAGTGCCTGGCACATAGTTACTCCCATTAATTCTAGGGAGATCAAAGGGCATAGGGTCCCTTCCACTCCTGCATCCTCCTCAAAGCCCCAGGGATAGCATGGGTCCATAGAGGCCAAAACAAGGTACCTTTTCCCCCAGTGTTGGTGGGAGGCTGAAGATCTTGCCTTCTAGAAGAGCCCTGGGGAGGGAGACCAGGAGGAGACAGATCCCTTGCCCCTTGCCCATCAGAGGCCCAAGACATGTCTTTCTGGCGAACAACGTCCAATTTCGCCCGACCACAGGTACAGCAGTTCCAGGACGTGGCCACCCGCCTGCAGACAGCATACGCTGGGGAAAAAGCAGATGCCATCCAGAACAAGGAGCAGGAGGTGTCTGCTGCATGGCAAGCACTGCTCGACGCCTGTGCGGGACGCCGTACCCAGCTGGTGGACACGGCAGACAAATTCCGCTTCTTGAGCATGGTCCGAGACCTCCTCTCCTGGATGGAGGGCATCATCCGGCAGATCGAGACCCAGGAGAGGCCCAGGTAAGGGAGACGTCCTCAAGGCAGCCCCTCTCCTCAGCCACTTGGTCCCAGAGGCTGGCGGACCAGTGTGCTGCCCTCGGGGCACTACTCCTCCTTGGAGAGACAGTCCTGGACTGTGGGGGCACCTGAGGCTGGGCCTGGGCAGAAACTGAGTAGCTCAGCTTCTAGTGGGGGGGGACCAAGCACTTCAGAGTGAAGGGAGCCCTGAGAATGGCAAGAAAGACCTCTGCCATTCAGATCTGACGGCAGGGCGAGGACCACAGCTGTCAGTGAAAATAAGCACTTCACGTACCCGAAGCTGGGCAGGTCCGAGACTGTGCACTCTTCCTCCCAGTGCTGGGCTGGGGAGCTCAGGAAGGAGCTCATTGTCCATGAAAGGCAATGGTCACCAGCCCACCTCTGTCCCTGTGTCCTAGGGTGCCCATCCTGATGGCCAAGCCTTTATATTTAACATTGTTACCCTGAAGTAACTCACATACCATATAATTCAGCCTTTTAAAGTGCCCCATCCAAGGGTTTTTTTTGCAACCATCACCGCAATCCAAGTTTAGAAGATTTTCATCACCCCTAAAAGAGACCCTGTACTCTTCAGTAGTCATCACCCCATGATTTCCTCCTCCCCCAGCCCCTGGCGACCACGAATCTGCTTTCTGTCTCTCTAGATTTGCCTATACTAGACTGCTCATAGAAAAGGAATTCTACATTATGTGGTCTTTCATGATTGGCTTCTTTCACCTGGCACAATCTTTCTAAGGTTGATCCATGTTGTAGGATGTGTCGGTACTTTATTCCTTTTTGCTGTCAAATAATGTTCTCAGGCTTCTTTGGGGGTTCCCAAATCCCCCACCTATCCCCTGCCAACTGACCAACGGCAGACACCAGGGCATCAGTGTTCCTGCTGGGGCTGGGCTGCCCAGAGAGAGAGGAGGAAGTGTGTTCAGACTCTCAGGCAGGCAGGGGGTGGCCCTCTCCAGTCAGGACTTGGCATCAGGCAGGCCAGAGTCACCCAGAGTTTCCTTCTTCCCCCAAACTCCCTCCTCGATTCCTGACCCTCCCCCCTTCCCCAGGGACGTCTCCTCGGTGGAGCTGCTCATGAAGTATCACCAGGGCATCAAGGCAGAGATTGAAACCCGGAGCAAGAACTTTAGCGCCTGCCTGGAGCTGGGCGAGTCCCTGCTGCAGAGGCAGCACCAGGCCTCGGAGGAGGTGAGAGGGACAGTGGGGTGAAGATGAGCCCCTCCGTGTCCTTGCCCTCACTCTTGCTGGGCCAGACAGCTTCCTGGGGAAGGTGCTGGGGGCCATGGTTTCTCTGAGGAGACTCCTCTTTCTTTCACTCATGGAGCATCAGGGCTGTGTGCAGGCCCAGGGATTAGAGCCTCACCAAACCCATCCAAGATTGGCAGCTTAGTAGTGCAGAGCAGTCTCACAACCCGCCTAACCAACCATGACATACACACATGTGGGATTGGCAACACCCATTTCCTAGGGTGAGGCACATGTGCCTCAGAGAGGTTAAGTAACTTGCCCAGGGTTGCACAGCTGGCAAGTGGCAGGGCCAGACTTGAAGTCAGATCCATGTGACCAAACCCAGCATGCTTTGCAGGATCCATTTGCATACCATCCCAGACAGGGGAAAGGTTTCCCAAAGCCTGAGTGATTCTCCCTTCCTTCCCCCAGATCAGTGAGAAACTGAAGCAGGTGCTCTACAGGAGGAAGGAGATGAACGAGAGGTGGGAGGCCCGCTGGGAGCGGCTCCGCATGTGTGAGTACCTCTGGGACCCAGAACCTGGGGGAGGGGAGGGGGTGCAGATGCCTGCTGAGGTAGGGGCATGGAGGGGTGACTTTCACTGCCTGGAGATGAGCCCCCGCCCCCCGCAGCACCACTCATCTGCAAGGTTCTGGGGTCCATACAGACCTGTGTGGACAGGCTGCTGGAAGCCCACCTCCCACCCGCCAGCATGCCTTCTCCCTGCTCACCCTCGGGCTCGCCCAGGTCTGGGCAGAACCTGAGCTGGGAAGATGCTGCCGCCTCGTGCCAGGCTGGTATCCCTGTAGAGCTGTAATCTGGGGGTGGGGGGTGGTCACGGGGTAAGGCTCTAGAGCTTCCTGCATATTTGATCTGAGGCGTGTCAGGCACAGAAAGAGCTCTGTCCTCCTCAGCTGGAGACAGGAGAGGTGGAAAACCCTGCCACTCAGGGAGGAGCCACGCACAAGCCAGGAAGGCCTACAGGGCCCATGGCTGCTTGTGCGTGATTATGTGAGATAGCCGCGGGCTGGGAAGAGAGGGTGTTCAGCGCAAAAGGCTGCTCCTCAAGAGGAGACCTCTAAATTACATTTTGTTTTCAAATTCGAGTTCTGATTACCGTGTTTTTCAAATGTAACTCTGGGTAGAGATGAGGAAGGGGCCTGGTGTGGCGTGGGGATAGAGTGGTTTCTGGCGCAGGTCACCACGGAGCAGGGTGTCCGCGTAATTCACCAGCACCCGTGCGGGCCTCCTGCCTGACCACTAGCTCCCTGTCTGCTGAGCAGCCCCCCATTGGGTGCTAACAGGCCCCTGGGTCCTGTGGGGGTATCTGTGGCTTGTTCCCCGTGGCAGTACTGGAAGTGTGCCAGTTCTCGAGGGACGCCTCTGTGGCCGAAGCGTGGTTGATCGCCCAGGAGCCCTACCTGGCCAGCCGGGACTTTGGACACACGGTGGATAGTGTGGAAAAGCTTATCAAGAGGCATGAAGCCTTTGAGAAATCCACAGCCAGCTGGGCAGAGCGCTTTGCGGCCCTGGAGAAGCCCACTACGGTGAGCTGGGAACGGGCACTGGGAGGCTCTCAGCAGCCATGCCTGGGGGGGGGGGGGTGGTTATCTCAAGTCAAGAACTCTGAGCCCATTATTAGGCACCCATGGACAGTGTCAGAGGCTTGGCAAGGGGGAGAGTGGGAAGGAAATGGGAGAGGTAGAAAGTACTTTTGAATGTGAAAGGCAAAAGGGGTAAGTATTTTCAAAAGGAACAAACGCCAGGTGTATTGGGAGCCATCTGTAGAGAAAGTTGGTCTAACGGCAAGCTCTTCTCTGTGACTGCTCTGATACTCTGGGCCTTTTTCTTCCCCTAGCTTGAGCTAAAAGAACGCCAGACCCCAGAGAGACCTGAGGAGGAGCCTGGGTAAGTATGGCGAGGGCCAGGCAGTAGACCCAGCAGGAGCACTCTGCCAAGGAGGATGGGTGGGAAGGGAGAGGGAGGGTACTTTTTTAATCAGAAACAGGCCCCCTGATGTTTTAACAGCGCACATGTGACCTCTCACACCTGGGCCACTAGCCAGAGAAATCTGGAGTGTCTGTAGCTTAAAGGCAGAGAGGAGCTTTTGTTTCCCTCGAATCTAGGGGTACAGGCAGAAATGGGTAGAGAGCAGTGGCTGCTGAAGAATCACCTCCCCTGCTCTGGGCACCACCTGCACACGTGCCTGAGAGGCCATTTTGTGCACGACCATGTCCGTTTCTGAAGTATCTGCCATAACTCTTCAGATTAAGCGGCTCCTTGCTAAGTGCCTGTCGCCAGGAGGCCTGGACCCGGAGATAGCTGATGTGTGTGCCTTGGGGGTAGGCATCGGCCTCAGGGAGGTGGTTTCTAAAGAGGGGCTGTGTCCTCTCTAGGCCTCAAGAGGAGGAAGGCGAGACAGCAGGGGAGGCTCCCCGAGGTCCGCATCGCGCAGCCACCGAGAGAACGTCCCCGGTCAGTTTCCTGTCTGGTTTGTCTGGTTCCTGGGAGTCATTGCTGCCAGAACCTGCTCATCCCTACTAGGCTCAGCCGAGGCAGAAGGCGAGGACAGGCGCACACCACCCAGCCTTCCAGACTCCTCCTTCAGATCAGTCTTCCTTTTTAACTTAGGTTTCCTTAATCTCTAGAATAATTGGCCTCCTTCCTTCAACCCAGAAGAAACTGACATGCCCGCCCACTCATATGACTCTATTAGTTTGGTATTATCTAGTCTAATAAATTTTATTGTATAAATACATCACCATCTACATTAGGAGAAACAGTTTATCCAGGGAAGGTTTATTTTTACACATCATTCTTTTTCCCATTTTCCCTCTCAGTCCATCCTTCACACAGTAGGCCCTGAACACACACACACACACACACACACACACACACACACACACACACTCTCTCTCTCTCTCTCTCTCTCTCTCTCTCTCTCTCTCTCTCTCACACACACACACACACACACACACACAAATAGACCATCTGATCCCGCCTGCGCCAGCCACAGACATTTAGGGCAGTGGAGCGGGGACAGCCACCCACTAGCAGATTCCTCCCTCCTACACAGAGCCTCCTTCCTTTTGCTGCTCCCAGGCCTGATGCCTGTGAGTCAGTGAGTTTGGATACGGAGCTGGCTCTGAAGCAGGAGCAGACTTCAAGGAGCTGTGCAGGAGCGAAGGAGAGCACCAGGGCTTCTGGGTCACAGGGCCAGTCCCCCAAACTTGTAGGAAAGTAAGGTGCATCAGAGTCCTGGCTGGCGGAGGCGTTGGGAGGGTCCAAGACAAACCAGCTGCTGGAGGCTTGGGGCACATGTCTTCAGGAAGGAATAGGTCCATAAGCTGAAAAGACCCAGGGTGTCTGTACAGGGAGCCGGGTAAGGCTGTAACCTAGGTTTTGGAGAAACGCCCTGGGGAGCGGCTGAGAAGAAGACAAGACTTCGGCACGTGCCTTGCATGGCTCACCAATGCATGTACCCCACCTCTCTGGTTGCCCGGTTAAGCTTGCCTGAACCTTTAAGGGAAATTGGCATTCTAGGTGGAAATTTCTGATACGTGCACCACCCCAGAAAAATGCACATACATGATTATTTCCTGTGCAAAATCCCTGTCAGGTCTGTCAGCCCTTCTCACACCCCTGAGAGCCACACACACTCACACTCACACACTCTTCCACACTCTGAGCTCCCTCTGCTGCCTCCAGCCTGGCCGGAGTCCCTTTCTGAGCTGCACCAGCCCTTCATGTCCAGCAGAGGGCATTCCTGGGCTCCCAATGGAGGGTCCTTCCCAGAAGTGCCCTCTGAAGCTCCCATCACCGCATGTGGGATCTCTGGCGGACTTGGTCCCAGCCCCTTTTGCCTGAAACAGCCCCCGCCGGAAGGAGAGAGAACTTGAGGGCTGCCCGAACTGTGGACACTGGGGCTGGGACTGTCCGGCACTTCCTGTGCTTCGGCTGTGCGTCCCTGTGTGTCTTTACGTGCAGTGGTGTCCCCGGTCTGCGGGCTCCTTTGTGGCCACCTGAGCAACTCCATTGTCCGTGTCATGTACGTCTGTGCAAATGTAATTACGTGTGCGTCAGAGCTGCCTCCATCCAACACCTGAATGTCCCTGGGTTTGGGGGAATAAAACTTGCTTGGACCTGAGTATCTCTGGAAGGTGGGAATGAACCCACATCTGAGACCCTTCCCAAGAGCCAGCCACTCCGTCAAATGGGAGGATGCCTGTGTTTGCTACAGGAAGAATCCAGATGGCAAATCAAGTGAATACCAGGCCTGAGGCCTCATGGAAACAAATTTCCTGCCGCTTCTCCTTTCTGAGCCCTTTGTTGGGTTTTATGAGGATCTACAAAAGTCCAAGGGAGGGTGTGATACCCAGTCGGTCTTTGATATGAGGAGAGAGGAAAATGGGTCCCACGCAGGCTGGGACACCTTTTCAGAAACCACTGGCCTCTCCCAGGAAGGGCTGGCAGTGTGCCGAGCCTTCTCCCCGGCCGGGCCTGGGTTAGGGTGGCTCTCACGCTGTCCCATGTGTGTGGTCTGGTGTGGGTGCCCTGTAGAATCGATCCATGTGGTGCTGCTTTATGTGAAACCCATCACTAGTGCATGCTGGCTTCCTGCTTGGGGGAACAGATGGGAGTGGACCAGACACCTGCTACACACCACGGGTGGCCACCCTGCAGGCCCCAGCTCGGTACCCCCCCTTTCCAGGTGTTTGCAAAAGCACACGCAGACACACACACGGACTGGAGTGCATTCCACGTCCATCTTTTCCTCAAATACATCATTGTACAATTGATTGCCTCCCTCACCACCTTTCCACATCAGAGCACGTTCTGGTAAAAAAAAAACTGGTCCTTTCATACAGGTAAGTATGTAAGTGTGTGCGTGAGGCCAAGCAGAAAAAAATAAGGTATCACAAAAGCCAAAACTTCTGGAGTGGAAGTCAGGACATTGGGTTCTAGTCCTTAATGCTGCTAGAACCTTCCTGTATGATTTTATACAAACCACCTAATCGTCCTGGGTCTCCTCACCCTTATAAAGCCCTCTTTGGGATTGCAGAAAGTCCGGAACGTTCCTGTATATCAACAGTATACTTAAATAAAGGGAGGGGCTGGGAGAGATGGGTTTCCCCACTTTCCTCTGGTCCCATCCTTAGTTCTAAGGAGCCTGTTAGCTTGTCAGGTGCTAGCTGGTATGAGGCTGGATGGGAAAGAAGAGGCAAAGGGCTGGGGTGTTTGCCTTTGTCCTTGGCTTGGGAAAGAGAGGCAGGGTTGGGCCTCAGCTCCTGCCAAAGTCTATGCCCTGAAGATGGCCCCGGGGCACTGGATGGGGGCCTGGCAGCAGGCTGAGCGTTCCCCTTCCTCTCAGTGCCTGGCACTGTCACCCCAGTACCCCCTGCCTGTATGTGTCCCTTCATCCTGGGGGTGGCTATGGGAAGGGCCTGGGGTTCTTGCTAAGCATTCTCATCTCCCAGGCCCTGGGTATCTCAGAATCCCCAGTGCATCTGCAGGGAGGTGTTGATTGTTGAAAGGTTGTGACTGATTTCACGGGGGAAAATGGTACTGCAGAGGATCCAGGTCATTTCAGATCACTCCAGGCTTAAAGGTCCCAGCCAACAGTGCTGGGATGTCTTCTGTGCATGGCATCCAGTTCTTGGCTTTGGGGTGGGAATTGGGGCCTGCTTGAGGAATTCTCCCAACGGGACAGCTGTGACAATGTGAATGGCATCCCTGAGAGGTACTGGTGCTCTGAGGGGCTGTGACAACAAGAAAGAGGCAGTCTTCAGTGTTCACCACGTGGTCGTGCCCTGTCAGCCTCTGGAACTTGAGGCTACTCTGGAAAGCAACTGCTGGGTGCTGGTCATTATCAGGTCCCTTCATCAGGTTGTCAGGAAAGATTCTTACCCAAGTGCAGCTCACAGACGTCACTCTTACCATGACCTTCCAAGACTGCCTGCAGCTGGCTGCCTGGGAGAGGACAGGCATCTCATTAGGGGTAAATGTGGGGAGTCTAGGTCCCTCGCCTCTCCCTTCCAGAATTTCAGAGGTTGCCGCAGCTTGAGGGCAGTAACCAGCGCTTGGAAATGGGAGGGACGTGCCCCAGGAGCTGAGCGGGTATACCTTTCGGAAGGTGCCTGGCTGGCTCCAGCAGCTGTCGCCCCTACCCCCACCCCCACCCCCCAGGCTCTCCTCAGAACAGCCCTCCTGGCAGGCAGCCTGAAGCTGCAATCAGCAACCAGAGGCCAGGTTCCACGTCCTTGGATGGAAGGGATGTGGGATGTGTGGAGCAGCTGTGTCTCTTCTTGCCCGAGCAAGTGTTCCAGTCCTTTCTCCCCGCCCCGTGAGGCCCAAAGGAACTGCTTGCTGCTTCAGGCATTTTTCAGCCTGTGCGAATCCTATTTGTTCCTAATGAGCAGAAGGGACCTGGAAAGGTCTCTGTTTTCCCCTAAACCTGGGCGTGGCCCTGTCTCCCCAGGATGCCTGAATCAGTGGGTGTGGGGGGCGGCGGGGAGGGGTCTGCCTACAGTCTGGCACTGCACCCTGATACTCCAGGCTCTTTCTGGACCTGTGTCCACCACTGGGTGTGCCCAGCTTTCCATGCTGTGGCCACATGTGATCTTCCTGGCCTGGCTGCTCCAAAGGCTGCCTCTGCATTCTTCCTTCCAAGCTGTGTTTCAGAGCATCCCAGATACTGATGGACTCAGGACGGAACTCCGTTAACATTGGAGGCATCTCAGAAAAGGGGTTTGAAGCTGCCAACTTGACCACTGGGCGTAAGATCTGGATGGGGGGGGGGGGTGCGGGCATCTTCTAACTCTTTTTAGTCTTTCCGAATCACAGCAGGATGGAGGAGCCACCAGCTTCTCCAGGGCAGGCCCGGAAGAGCCGGTGGTAGGAATGGTGAAGACCGCTCCCAAGGAAGCCTCCCATCCACGAGCGCGGTGGACCAGGTCCTCCCCTCCCTGTTTGAGGGGACCCTGCACACTCCCCTCTCCTTTCCCCTCATTTCACCTGGTGGCTCCTCCTGTCATCTTCCCTGGTTTCCCAGTTGTCATCTCAGATGGACTGATGGCTCATCCCATCTCTTCACCCCAGCTGCTCCTGCCTTCCCTCTGGAGGCATTCCCTCTCTGCTCGCCCTGAGTTCCCATCTCTTGATTTCTTTGGCTGCTCTCAACTCAATCTTTTTCTTCTCTTGTAAACAGCTGTCTTCTGAACAGTCTTCCCAACCTGCCTGCCCACAGTCCTTCCCACCCCTTACCCAGAGGACAAGCATCCAGACATCAGACACTGGGGGAGAGTGCAATTCTCGGCTGCAGAAGTGGCCAGCTTCCCCCCACCCCAGTTGAAGCACGACTTGGTTGCCTAAGGCATCCAGCAGTAGGTGTCGTCCAGCACCAAGCCCCTCTTCTGGCCCGTTCAGGTGTTTTCTGACTCGTCTTACAAATGTAGAGCAGGAACCACATTGGTAGGTGCTCTCCTCTGGAGCAACAGTACCCTGCCCCTTCTGCAGCAGGATTCCGTAGGAGGAAGGGACCAGACAGCTCTGCTTCAGCTCCTCACTCACCAGATGTGTGGCTGAAGAAGTTACTCCTCCCTGACCCCACTTTTCCGAATCTGTTAAATAGGGATAGGGATGATACCTGCCTCAGACTGTGAGGATCGGAAGAGAGAATGTAGGTAGAACATCTGGCACCTAGTAGATTATTTCCAGTCTTCATTTTTTGTCTGTTCCTCACTACAGTCCTTCATCTTCTTAAATGAAGCATCCTCCATGTGAATTCTAACACCCATTGCCAGAGCCCTCCCAAGCCAGCCTTCCTGGAGCATCTCTCCCTAGATACCCCTACGTATACACTCTGGGCTGAGTCCCTGCCATGAGATCAGCAGGCAAGACGATCGCACCACAAGGAGGAATGGCCTCTTCCTGGGTGCACCCTCACACCCTGGTTCTCGCTTATCAACATCTCCTTTAGGGACAAGCCCCCTCACTTGCGTTTCCTTGCTTGTTAATACATCTGGGCTCACTGAGCATCTTCTAGAAACTCCAAAACACCCTGTGGTCACAGGCCAGGTTAGTTTTCTCCCGGGGACTGGAGTGTTAGTTGTCTGTCTGCTGTCTTCTACACCCCCGTCCGGGCATGGAAGCACACCTCCATCTCCTTTAGTCCAGAGCAGAAATGCACCCATCTTGTCCCCCTTCTCCTATTCTTGAGCCTCCTTTGTGGAGAAGACCCTCAAGGCTCTGCCTCCTTCCCCTGCCCAAGCCAGCTTCCTAGGAAGGCAATATGCTAAAAAGTCAAGCTGAAAAGACCTTGAAAAGGTGGCCATTTCCTGCCCGTCAGGAACCCGGGCCTCTCCCTGTTTGACTGCAATCCTCAGACATCCTAAAAGCCTCTCCTGCCTGTGCCTTTCCTCCCCTGATGTCCCCTACCAGCAGCCAATGCTGCCTGCCCCGTGCCCTCCTCTGACATCATGATCCCAGCAGCCGGCTCACACGCCCTCCTCTCAGATGTCCCTGCTTCACCCACCTGTTCCCCAAACCTCCATGCTACAGGCAGCACCCTCCTATATCCCAGCCCCCGCCTTGGCCCATTCTCCTGCAGGCTGTCACCTCCACTTAAAGTCTAGACTCCCAGCTGCTCCAGCCTGACACCTAGAATTTCCTCCAGTCCCCCTCTTTGAGTGTCCCCAGCTCCGGTGGGTGGTGTTTCCAGGCTAGGCACCCTCAGCACTGTAGCTATAATCTGTGCATCTTCCTTGTGATCTAAGGGCTGAAGCAGCAGGCTTTCCACCTTACAACACAGAGGACAGAAGGGACTCTTAGACCATCTCTTCAGGGCCCTTCGGCAGAACCTGCCTCTCCCTACAGCCACACAAGTAGCCAGCTCTGGGCCACAGCCCCTCCCCTGTAGGGCAAGGCAGAATCTCCATATGAAAGTATGGCACGGTTTTGGGGGGCAGCAGCAGGACGACAGTCACCACCTCCCCTCCCTTCCCCAACTTCCTTTTAGAAGACAGCACGAAGATTTCCTCCTGGAGCCTGGGAAAGGAAGGTCCCTCTGGCCAAAACCATGCCCCATCTTTCTCATCTGTGGCTCCTTCCTTAGCCCAGAAGAGCAGCGCTGCCAGCTCTGGGCCTGGGAGGCAGCCAGCAGCCGCCAGACACTTCTACCCCTCACCCTCACCCTCAGCTCCTTCTCAGCCTTGGCCTTCAGGGCAGTCTATTCCACATGAATAGTCAAGGGCACAGAAGAAATGTTTGCATACATTGGAAACTCCCATTTTCTAAAACCCGTAACCTGGCCATTTAACTTTTGATCACACAGGCCAGGTCCTCTGTACGTACCTGGTAGGGGATGTGGGTCAGGCACTCATTAGGAGGAAGCAGAAGAAAGGTTGAGATTAAGTTGGGAGGCAGTCCTGGAAAAATCTGCCTTTTTTTTTTTCCAGAGGACAGTTCAGAAATGTTAAGAGAATGTAAGTATAGGAAGAATATGTGGACAGTGCCTAGTAAAACCAGTCCTAGGAGGGTAGAGGCTGAGAGGCAAACGTGGTGGAGGGTCTTCTCTGACACCCCATGGCAGGTGCAAGGAACACCCTGGCCCAGGATGAAGGGGAGCAGTGCAGCCAGATGGAGAGGTAGGGGGTGGAAAGAGGCTTTACCTTCTGCATTAATAATCCGCCTCCCAACCTTTATACCCAAGTCAGAGGTTGGCTTGAGTCCAAAGAAAAAGCCCACTCCCAGGCTCATCCCTGCCAACTTTGCCCTTGTACCCTGCTAGATGACCCAGGCAGTGCTTTGAGGCCTCTAAATCCCTGTGGCCAGTGCTAGCTCACTGCAGACACTTGAACATACAAGTACTGCAGATGTGTAAAGAGGAGTGTGAACCAGTCACAGCGCTCAAGGGGCTCTAAGGAAAAGATGAAAGACCTAACAATGTGATAAAAACTCAGGTTTTCTAATTCTGGAGTGCATGCTCTTTTGATACCTGTCAGCTGTGTGACCTTGGGTAAGTCACTTAACCTCTCTGAGAATAGATTTCCTTGTAGATGGAAGGCAGTAGACTAGGTTAGTGGTTTTCAAACTTTTCAGTCCTGTTATCCTTTCTTTAAATGAGATCTTTCTGGACCACCAACTTAAAACTGTTTATTGGACTGTCCTAATTTGATGGAATACAAACATGACCAGCTTTACCTTTCCTCCAATCACTGCCTCAGACCTCTCCATTGAGCCTCTCCTTCCATTCCTTCGTACCATCTCAGGCAGTCCTCGGTCACTTCCATCTGCTGAAAAGCCTACCCAGTCTGTTTCAGTTTAAACCTTCAATCTGCTATCCAGGGTAGTGTCCACATTCTCTCATCCTCCATTTCTCTATTTCAGGTTTGATCCATGGTCTAAAGGACCCACAATGGGGAGCACAGGGTCTCTGCTCTTCTCTGGCTCCTCCAGGCCTCCACCTTCAGTTGTGGGGCAAGAAGTAGGGAGTAGAAAAGGGGGCAGTCTCTACTGCGTGGGGAGGTTCTGATCCTCCTGGGTGATGTCCTTGGTCCTTCAGGCATCCAGACGTGGCATAGGACCCTTCCCACCTGGTGCTGTAAGGTCTCCAATAGTCAGGCCTTGGAGACAGGGTCCTAGCCAGATGGCTCAAGCTAGGCTGCCTGCATTGGTGCCCGTTTGGCACACACTCCTCTGTGCCCTACCTGGTAGGGAGAGGCTGGCTGCCCCCCTGCTACCCTCATCCATCCTCCCCTCTTCTGCAACAGGGCACAAAGGCAGATCACCAATGCCTCTGCGTTGGTATAGGTCGGCTGGGGTATAGGTCGGCTCCCCTTCTCCTGGGCATGGAGGCCCCTCGTTGGGCTAGGTAGGGGCAGGAGCACCCCACCCTGCAGACGGAAGTGCAGAGAGGTGAAAGCCACAGCTTTTCCCTGGAGTGATGGCTCCTAACCTGGGGATTCTCCACTTCAGCTGCTCAGTAGAGAGCATGAAAAGCTTATTCAGAAATACCAATGTGCTGACCCCACTCCAGGGTGTATTTTGTTGAAGTTGGGGACTGTAGAAGGCAACCAGGGTTAGGAAGCACTGCCCTACTCGCAACAAATCCCTGTCCAGTGCTGGGAGCAGGGCCAGTTGGTCCTGCACCTTGACCCGGGAGGATCTAGGTTCTCCCTTTGTAAGGTGGTAGGGGGACTGAGGGCCTGGCCCCTTAGCTCCGGGGCCTTAGCCAGAGCAGGTACCAGCAGAGTTCCCATTCAACGCTCCAGTTGAATAGCACCTTTCTTATGCAATCTTGCCAGAGCCTATATACAACTCAGTTGGAGTCGGAGCACCTCTGCTGAAGCAGGGGTGGGGGGCCTGGAGCCAGCAGTGATCCAGGGCTTTGCCAGCTGCATTGGAAACCCCCAGCAGTGAAATCATCACCTAGGCCCCTCAGCTCATTCTAAGAACCTCCTGTCACTATGTTGAAAGGTGAGGGAGTGGGAATGGAACCAGAGGCATGGGCGGGGTCTAAGAGAAGCAGACCAGGTGGCTCAGCAAGTCCAGGGAAAACCAGGAGGCACACAGCAGTAAGGAAGCAAGGTCAGGAGGGGACCTCAGACTTCCCAATCCTGCCGAGTAGCCATCCCTGGGTCTGAACCCCCAGCAAGGTGTGCTCCTCCCATATGACCCTGAGCAGGGGGAAGAAGAGAGGCAGTGGCCTCAGGACCTGCAGCCGCCACCCCCTCCAGGGCAGGAGGAGAAATCCAGTGGGGATGAGAGGCCCACCACCGAGCCTCTCTATAAAGTCCTGGACACGCCTCTGAGCGAGGGTGACGAACCTGCAACGCTGCCAGCCCAGCGGGACCACGGGTACAGTGTGCAGATGGAGGGCTACCTGGGCCGAAAGCATGACCTGGAGGGGCCCAATAAGAAGGCATCCAACAGGTATGTGAGGCAGGGGCCACCTGCTGGTAGGGGGGGGCGGCTCCCAAGGACTTCTCCACCAACAGAGCCTCAGCAGCATGGGTATGTGTTGGGAGAGAGGGTGCCCTTTGTCTCTGGTCTGAGCACCCCTTTGGGCCAGCCGAGGGGCTACCTGGCACGATGGGAAAAGCCTATCTTCAGTTCCAGTCCTGAGTTCAAATCCTACGCCCTCGTACAAGTCACTCAGCCTTCGTTTCCCCGTTTGCAAAACAGGGATAACGATGATGATAGCATGCCTCTTGGGTACAGATACTGAGCCTGACACAGAGTAGGTTCTCAATAATACTAGTTTTTCTTAATCCAGGGCTGGGTAACAGGTAGGTACGTCTTGGCAGTAACAACATATCCTTGACCAAGTCCCACTTTTTAACAAATCTGGGCCTCAGTTTCCCCCGCTGTAAAATAGGAAGAATGGGGTTGGCATACATGCCTTCTGGAGGTCCCTCCCAGTGCTGTCATACAGCAATTCTGTGACCCTGAGGAACTCATTCGAAGGCTGTGCCCTTTCCTGGCCCTGAGGCAGTTATGTCCTTGAATTCGGTCTGTCCAGAGCTGCTTCTACCCAAGGTCCCTGGGGGCCTCTGTTTTTTGGGGAGCTTTCCAGGGTCCCAGGGACACAGGACAGCTTTGAGAGGTTGAAGCAGCCACATTCCCAGGGCTCCAGGGCTGCATACAGAGCCCGTACTGGGGAGACAGGCTAAAAAAACGAATTCAAATTTCAAAAATGAATTTGGGGGACCAACCACCCTGAAGAAGTCTATTGTTTATACAGAGTCCACCAGAAAAGGAGAAACTAGCATTGACTGAGCACCTACCATGCTAAAATCTTCACAACTGCTCTGTGCTATTGAAGATTCTATTTTCCAGATAGAAAAACAGAATTTCAGAGAAGTTAAGTCATTTGTTTAAGGCAGGGTAAGACCCAGCTCCTTCTCAGCAACTGCCTTACTTGGGCTACAAGCTCAAGGAAGGTGGTGAGGGCTAGAGGAAAGGTCCCTGACCCTTCCTGGAGGATCTCCCTCTGGGTGTCAGAAAGCTGGGCTCTGTAAAAATGGCTCTGCAGCCAGCTTGTACAGTACAGGTCAAGTTCTCTCTCTGAACTTGCAGTCCTTCTTCCTTCCCCACGTGCCCCCAAATTCTTCACCTTCCTGCTTTCCAAAGGGAGGGAGGAGAAAGAGAGCAATGGGGGTTGGGAGGCGGGCGGGGGGTGGGGGGGCGAAGGAAGAGGAGGAGGAGTAAGAAAAGCTTAATGTTTCCCAGCAGTCATTACTGTGAGAGGTAAAAAGGCAACCTGTTTCCCATTGGCCAGTCAAGGAGCTCAGGTCAGCCCACACATTAGCTTATGAGCTCATCTCCCAAACATCAGCTGAGTCTTGATTTGCACAAGTGTGTATCTTTAAAAAGTGCTGGTGCAGTATACCGTGCATATTTCCATTGACAAAACCCTGCTCTGTTCACTTCACAGTTGTGTGGTAAGGATCAAACATGCTAATGGATGCTCAAGTGCTTTTGCAAGGTTAAGTTTACACTATTGGTCTTAGACTCAATAATCCTACTTTTAGAAATTTATCTCGAGGTAAGATCAGAGCTATAGCAAACATTTATGCATGAATGTTTATCCCATGGCTGTTTAAACTGCACTGTTTGAATTTCCAGTAATTACAAGGCCCACCAATAAAGGGATTATTTGTATATATGGTGGGATACCAGATAGCAATTCAAAATTATTTTGGGGAAAGATTTGAAGGATATGGGAAAACACTCATGACCTAGTGTTAATCTTAAAAGGATATAAATAAAAGCAGGATATGAAATTAAATATTCAGTATAACCCAATTTTCATTATATATGTGAATAGAAGAAAATGTGAATGTGTGAATAGAAAAGACTAGAATATGTAAAATGTTAACAGTAGCTTGTGATGGTGGAATTACAGGCAGATGATTTTTATTTCCTTTCTTAACCATAAAATGTGTTACTATTTTTTTTGTAAGTTTATTTTGAGAGAGATTGAGACAGCACGAGTGGGGGAGGAGTAGAGAGGGGGAGAGAGAGAATCCCAAGCAGTCTCTATGCCGCCAGCACAGAGCCTGATGTGGGGCTCGAACCCATGAAACCGTGAGATCATGCCCTGAGCCAAAACCAAGAGTCAGATGCCCAACGAAATGAGCCACCCAGGCGCCCCTAGTATACTAATGTTTTACAAAATGGTAAAGCTAGAATTCATTACAGAGCTGTCATAACCGGACCGTGGGGGACCGGCCTGCCTGTTTCCACAGGTCCTGGAACAACCTGTACTGTGTTCTCCGGAACAGCGAACTGACCTTCTACAAGGACGCCAAGAACCTGGCCCTGGGGGTGCCCTACCATGGGGAGGAACCCCTGGCCCTGAGACACGCCATCTGTGAGATTGCTGCCAACTATAAGAAGAAGAAGCATGTCTTCAAGCTGAGGTGAGGCCCTCCTGGCCCGTGCCCATTCCCTGCAGGCTTAGTTTGGCATCAGTGGCTGGACAGGGGCCCCTGTAGGAGACCAGCTCCAGGCCTAGCATTTTTCAAATCAAAGAGGCTGATGGTCCAGATTTTTACCTGCCTCTGAGGGTTGTGGTCAGGGGGAGGCTCGGGTCTGTGGGATGAGCCAGCCCTCTGTCCAGGCAGAGGTGGCCACATGGCAGGAAACCTTTTTTTGTCCTAGGCTGAGCAATGGCAGCGAGTGGCTCTTCCATGGCAAGGATGAGGTAAGTACAGGGCAGCCTAGCCCAGACTCCCGCTGACAAAGCAGCAGGTGGCTCCCTCAGAAGTCCCGGGGCACCCCCCTCCTTTGTGGCCCATGACCCTTCTGCGTTGCAGGAGGAGATGCTGTCCTGGCTGCAGGGCGTGAGCACCGCCATCAACGAATCCCAGAGCATCCGCGTGAAGGCCCAGAGCTTGCCCCTGCCCTCCATCACCGGCCCCGACGCCAGCCTTGGCAAGAAAGACAAGGAGAAGAGATTCAGCTTCTTCCCCAAAAAGAAGTAGCCTCTCTGGAGCCCCGCCAGCAGGACCGAGCTGTGCAGGGACTGGCGGGGCGCCTGGCGCCTGGGGCCTCGGGCCTCAGCCCGGGCCGGTCCTCCCCGCAGCCCACCGCCCGGGCCACCCGCTGCCTGCGCCTGCCTGCGCCTGCGATCCGGTGGCCTGGGCCCGCTGTGCCGCGATCCCTGCCTCCGCCCTCCGGCTGACGCCTGCCTCCGCCTTCGTGCAGTCCCGGTCCGGGGGGAAGGCCAGGGACCCCTGTGGCAGGAAATGGTTTCCCAGGCACAGGCCTTCCTCTCCCACACCCCTCCTCCAGTATGAGGGCCCTCCAACCCCCAAGCCCCATAAAAGCTGGAAAAGAGAGAAGAGGTTCCTCAGACGCTGCCCACTCCCAAAGCAGATCTTGCTTGGGGCCACCTCCCCTTTGGTCACAGCCAGGGAAAGAGAAGAGGACACTGGAAACGCCTGACCTGCCCCTTAGGGGCATGAGGAAGGAGCTTCAGGTAACCACACAGGGCTCTAGCTCCAGGCAAGGGGCCCCTGGGGACCCAGAGGACACAATGGGCCTCCTCCCCACTGGGCTTCCTCAGAACTGGGACTCTCACTTCAAGGGCCACCTGATCCCTTCCCTCTTCTTTCTCTCACCAAAACAAACAAAAAAACGGTGCAGTCCAAGGTTGGTGGGTCTTATATGCAAGGGCCTCAGGCTGCCTCCGGTGCCCTCTGCTACCACCACAGGTGGTAAAAGGGAGGTAAAAGCTCTCAAGCTGGTCTTCTTAAAACAACAGAGCAGCGTAAGGCTCAGAGGTGAAGGAGACAGACAGACCTGGACACTGCCCAGGGCTCTGCCTCTCCACTCTAGGACCCTCCCCACCTCCCCCACCAAACCAGCACAGTACGATTCAGCCCCAGGGCCCCTCAGGGAGACAGTACAGATTCCTAGATACAAGAAAAATGCCCCAGCACCTACAGCAAAGCAGCCCAAAGCCCAATGCCCAGTGTGTCTTGTCTGCAGCTGGTACCATCTGAGGGTGCTGGCTGGACGGACAGCAAAGTTCATGACCTGTCACTCTGGGGTGGCAAAAGGAACCATACCTGGGTATTACCTCCCATATAACACAACCCCTGGACAGCTGGGACAAATGCTGGGTTTGGGCCCTGAGGGTATGGCACCCCTTGCTCCGCTTCTCCTGAAGGTCCTGGCCTTGGGTCGTGGGAAAGTCACATGGGTGCAGAGGTCACCCAACGTCCAACACCCCTCCCCCCTTCCCAAAGCATAGCCTAAAGGAGGCCTGCAACAACCTATTTGCCCAGGGATAGCCTTCCCCATGCTGTTAAGGTCAGACTTCTGGAGGGAAGAGGGCACTCGTTCCAACAAGGATCTCCTCCAGCACCCTGAAAGCAATACAGTGCCAGCCCAGCGTCCGGACTGGGGTTAGGTCCAAAAGAGGGGTCATGCTGGGGGCAGCAGGTGTTACCCCTGAAGAGACCATAAAAGTCCCAGGGGCTGCTGTTCCATTACCTTCCCCATGAGGAGGCTCAGACACACCCAGATGATTCCTCTGGATGTGAGTGAGGCCCACGTAGCAACTCCAAGGGTAGGCATCCAGAGTCACTAGGCCTTCCCAGGAGCCCCTAGTGCAGGCACAGCTTAGAGATCAATACCACCCTGCCAAGGGGAAGCTAACTTCAGCAGACAAGAACAGGAGGGAAGTTCTCCAATAGAGCCCAGCACCCCCAGATCAGGTGGCCCCACCTTTAGAGCCAGGGTCTTCACTTGGCCTCTCTGCATCTAATCCTGCATCCCTCTTTGCATCTACAGGAAAGCTAGTATATACCATTCACCAGCCTCTTTCTCCATCTGGGGAAACCAAGGCAGGAGGCAGTGAGGTGACCATACTCAACTGGTGATGAAGAAGGCCTCTAGTGCATCTGAGGGCATGTCCTGCTCCAAGGCAGATAGTGGCAAGAATCTTCCTCCTCTCCCTGGGCCAATCTTTAGGGAGACCAAGGACCACCCTGTCCCCTCCATGTGTGCCAAAGCTGCAACTGAGGTGAGACATTTCCAGCAAGTGACTCCATAGTCCAAAGAATGGAAGGATCCCAAAGGAAGAGGTAGGATTTCACCACCCCGGGTCCCCCAGACTGGCAGCCAGCTGCATGTGGCCCCTCTATTGCCAGCTCCCCACACATCCCTCTCCCATCACGCAAGCCCCAAGGCACTCAACCAACAGGACTGAGCCTACAGGAGCCCAGCTTTGGGAGACTGTGCCACCTGGGGCTAAGCTCCTGGTGCCCTGGCAAGGTTTCTTTTTCCTCTCCTTACGTTTTCTACTTTGCAGTCTTTTAATGGTATTCCCAAACTAGGTTGACACAGCTCCCGTCCACACCAGCATAACAGGCTTCCTCCCCAGGGCAGCTTACACGAAGCTCCTTCTGGGCATGGTCAGGCAGTCCTCCTTCCCTCTCTCTTTCCCCTTCACCCCCTGCCTGAACTGATTGGCTGAGGGGGGTATGGAGGGTCCTCAGGCCTCCCCCCAGCCCCCACAACTAGCACCAGTAACAGGAAGCTTGTGGAAGGCCCAGCGTCCCCACCACACCATTTCTCTTTCCTGCCTATTGGAGGGCAACCAGGGTCCCCGAGGTTGGTCCTGGATCGCTCTCCCCTCCCTTTAGTGGGAGCAGACAGGGATCCAGGACCATATGACTTGGTCCTTTGGACAAGCAAGCTCAGGGAGGACACAAGGGAGGAGGAGGCAGCTACACACGACTGCAGCCCTGTTGGGCACAGACCACGCGATCTGGGGCTGGCCCTGGGGCCAGCGGGGCCTTGTCCTCCACCTGCTCAAATGTGCTTCCACCAACCAGAGAAAACCCATTTACTAGTTTTTCTAATAAATCAATAATGCTCCATCTTTCTCACTGATTTGACTGGTTTTGTTTCCCTCTGAACTGGACCAAGGAAGGGTAGTTGAGCAAGGGGGTATCACCATGGAGACAAAGGGACAGATTCTCTGGATTGTCCCTGGAAAATCCTAGGCCACCACCCAGGAGCTGTGCCTTGCCTGAGACCGAGAGCGCTTGCTCATTCATGCGTTCAGCAAGCCTTTCCCCCACAGAGCTCTGGACAGAGATCTTGGCCCTCAGCCCTCACATGAGGGAGGAGATGTGGCCCTCACATCTCCAGAGGGGCGAAACAGGCATCGCCATTTTTCAAAAGGCTCCACTGACCATTCTCACTGGTAGTGAGAACCAGTGAGCTGGTTCAGGGCTCACCATCACGCCTAGATGGTTACGGATCACCTGGGGAAGGTGTTCACTGCAACTTCCCAGACCCTACCCCCTGAAAAGTCTGAGGGAGTTTGACAAGCTGTACGTCATCCGTTTCCTTCGATTTGTAGATAAGGAAAAAGCAAGAGTTTCAGGTGACCCGGCTAGTTAATGGCAAGAGGTTGGGACCAGAACCTGGGCGTCCTCTCCAGTAAATTTATAGCTACTGAGCGTCATACCCCAACACACGCCTCTATCCTCAGCAACTGTGGAAACCGCATAACATTCAGGACAATGGGTAGAACACAGGCTAGCCCTGTCTGCTGCTGCTTCGGAGAGGCCTCCCCTGGCTCCACTCTTCCCTTGGCCTCTTTAGACTCTGCACACCTGCCTTCAGGCCGAGTCTGTCCTCTGAGATCAGAAGCTCACGAAGCCCTGACCCACAAGACCTGTGGGAACACACGCCTGCGGGAACAGGGCCAAACAAGGCTGGTGCGCCACAGAGAAAGGGCAGAAAGAAAGCCCAATTAGAAACAGGCAGGCATTCCTAGCCCTTTCAAGAAAAGACCCTTTGAGAACAGGATGAAAACTGAGGTTCCATCCCAGAAAAAATGCACTTGCTCTCTTTACACAATATTGCAGGCCACCTCAAGACATGTCTAGGCTCCAAGTTTAGAATCCTTGCCTTTTAGGATGTCTCTTGGGAACTAGAGAGGGAGAGAAGAGTAAAGGGCACCAGACATTGGAAACTTCCGCCTGTTAGAAAAACGTTCCATTCATTTCCCCCACCTTGTTTAGTCGAACTTTGGTCCTTGAGGAAGCTAAAACCTGGCCTGGTCCCTCCACCCCCAACTCCCGCCACCGACAGGATGCCAGGCTGGGGTAGACAGAAAACAAGTTCCCTCCTGCACATGCTGCTGCCCCAGCCTCCCCGGCGAGCACCCTGGTGCCTGATGCTCTGTGAGCACAGATGACGAATGAGTGACTGTGACAGCAACAACGCCCGCAGCCCGCCTCCCTAAGACATCCCTGGCCTTGATCAACCGTCCCCACCCCAGTGAGGCCCAGTGAGGAGCCACACACAGGCCAGTTGGTCAGCAGTGGTTATTGAACCATTGGCAAATAATGAAATGTATATACATTAGTGACAACCACAGGATCAGCAAGACAACCTACAAAAGTACCTGAACTGAGCGCGTTACATTCTTCACGGGAGAGGAATCCACAACAAAAGAACACACACAAACTCTCACGTGCACACACAAATATACCGCGGAATGGGAAGCAATAAATTATGGGCCTGGTTCCTGCCTGGATCCTAAGAAAAGACACAAAGAGGAAAGCCTCCCCAGGCCACCTCCCCACGACTCCTCCGGGTGGGCGCCTCAGCCCGGCAGTGGTCAGCCCAACACTGGAGGCCTGAGCACGACTTGCTCTCCCTGGGAAGAGGAGAGCTTAAATATTCAGCTTCTCACCAAAGAACTATATACAAGGGAAGTGGTCACACTGGCCTCGGTGGGAAGAAAGGCTCAGCTGGGCCTGTGGAAAGTCACCCCGAGCCCAGGGGTGCGCCAGCCGGTTCCCAGTGAAGACACTTGCAGGGTACACCGGAGCATTCTTCCAGGGGCCCTCGTGAGCAGGGTGAGCCAGGCCTGAGGGCAAGCCTGCCGTGGTCCCTCCCCGTCCCCCCCGCAGCCACACGGCTCCTCCCTCTCCTTGGACTCAGAATCACCCTACGGAGTTCAAGGCCTGGAATTTCTCCCTCAGGTTTCTCACTCTGCCCTGCTGGCCTGGGTCCACTGGGTCCCTGGGACCCTCTTCCTTTGGCCAATACTCTGGACTCCTGGAAATCCCAGACTCCTGGAAATCCAGCCCCTGTCCCACCGCGGCTGCTGGCGAGCTTGGTCTCTGCCCACTGCCCTCCTCCAGCCCCGCAGTGGGGCAGGGCAGAGGCCCCTTCTCCATGACGATCACCCGCCCGTTGTTCTCCAGGGTGAGGTCTGCGGTGACATACAGGGCTTCCTCTCCGACCGGCCTGCTTTGGGGCAATCCCCCAGGGGGCTGGGGCTGAGTGGCCTCTGGGTCTGCCCGGCCCCTCTTGGCGCCCACGCTGCAGCAGCGGCCCACCTTGCCCGCCAGAGGGGGCTCCACCATGTTCTCCGGCACCGAGCGGCTCCGGTTGACAGGCTGGCCACGGGGCCGGCCGCCCTCGGCCTGGAATGCCTCGTCGTGGGAGGTGTACTTGGAGCAGAGCTCTCGGACATCAGGCCAGTTGAAGGTCTCAGTGTCGAAAGGGCTGAGGGGGCTTCGAGAGGAGGGCCGGACCCCAGGCGAGGCGGTCCTCGGGCTGGCAGCAGTGGGGCTGAAGGAGCGATGCCGAGGAGAGCAGGGCTTGGGCGGGCTGTGCTCCGGGGCCACCGTCTGCTCATCGTTGAGGAGGGACAGCACCGGCTTTCTCTTACCTGTGGGGAGAGAGTGAGCTGACTGACCCACTGGGCAGGAGGGGAGAGGGCAAGTGAGGACTCAGAACTGCCTTCTGCTCCCACTCCAGGCAAGGCTGCTTACTGGGGTTTGGGTTGCGATGGCAGAGAAGTCACATTCACCATCCACGGCCCCTTTATCGGAGGGCAATGGGAAGAATGAGGAAAAGGCAGTTGGACGTGGGGTCAGGAGTCACAGGAAAAGACGAGAGCTTCCTCCCCTGGAAGAGTGGGCCCCTGGCCACGTTTCCCCCAGGTCTCTGCTCCACAGGAAGGGCCGGGGGAGGGCGGTGAGGGTGTTACAGCAGGGCCACGCACCGCCCTGCGTGTGGAGTCCAGCCCTCTCTTTGGTCATGGTTCTACAGGGTCACCTTCCTCCAGGAGCCAACCTGCTCCTCAGAAGCTCTTCCACCCCAGACTTTCGGGAAGGGCCCACTCCCCACCCCCTCACTGTACCTTTGCCGCCCGAGGGCGCTCCAGCCTCCTCCTGCAGGCAGGGAATGGTGGGAGCCGCCTTTCCCCATTGGAGCGGTGGCCTGGCTGGCACAGATTTGCTCTTGATCCGCAGGCTGTACTGGCGGGCCAGCTGGTAGACCTTGTTCTTGACTCGCTCGCTCACGCGGCCATCCATCACGTGGGAGAGCTGGACGATGCGCGGGTGCAGTGGAGCCACCAGCTCCCCCTGGACGTCGCCACTCAGCTCCTTCACGAGCTCCTTCAGCTCCCGGGCCAGGTGGGCCGGGCTGGGCCGCTCCGTGGGGGAGGCACTCTCAGGGGAGGCGGCGGCCGACTCCTCGGTGATGGCCCCCAGTTCGTGCTCCTCCAGGATGAAGAGCGGTTCGTGCAGCTCAAAACCATTGGCCTGGCCTTGGCCAGGCCCCTTGTGAGAGCTCTCCCCGGGAGACTCCATTCCCTCCCAGATCTTTACAATTTCTGAAGACGGCCTGAACTCAGCATCTGTGATAGGAGCTGGCTCCCCAGCGCCCGCCTGGCCGGGGCCTGGGAGGTCAAACATAGCCCACGAAGCCGGCCGGGAGCCCACCTGCCTCCTGTGCCCCAGCGGAGCCGTGGGCTCTGGGTCCGGCCTGGGAAGGCTGTTGAATCTGGAAACGGAGTTCCTCACCAGCCCTTTGGGGATGTAGGAGAGGCTCTCTCGGCGCCGGATGCTAAAGCCCGCGTCA
Organism: Felis catus; assembly: GCF_018350175.1. Lineage (NCBI taxonomy): Eukaryota > Metazoa > Chordata > Mammalia > Carnivora > Felidae > Felis > Felis catus. The sequence continues at coordinate 110,823,409 of NC_058373.1, read as the reverse complement.
TGGTGCTCCGCGTTCTCATAGTAGCTCTTGATCTTGTCCAGCAACAGCCGGTCTCGGGTGGAGAGTGCCGATTCCTTCTTCTTACAGGAAGACCTGTCGGGCTCTGCAGGGCAGCCTGGGCTCGGGGGCTCCGTCCCGTTGACCGAAGGGCTGCTCTCCGTGGCCACGCCCACACCGCTGTCCACCTCTGGGGGCGGCTGCGAGCCGAGGGCGTCGGTGGTGCTGCCACGCCGGGCCGAGCCCTTCTCGCTGCCCTCTAGGCTGAGCACGCTGCTGCTCCGGCTTGTCAGCCTCGGGCTCCCAAAGCCGCTGGCCTTGCCATCCTCCAGGGCCAGGCTGCTCCGCCGAGAGAAGCTGCTGACGAACCGCTCGGCAATGATGCTGGCCTGGTCCAGCACAGAGGGCGGCAGGAGGCTCTCAGGCTCCTGCGTGGCACCCACGTCCTCCTCCTCCTCCTCCTCCTCACTGCTCAGAGTCTTAAGGTCCTCGGTGCTCTCAGCCACCACAAAGTCCACCATGTCACCCGGGGGGGCCATCCCCAGCAGCTCCTGGTGGGCATCAAGCTGTGTTTCCAGGACTTCTGGAGACTCCATGTCTGAGGGCACCTCCTCGATGCTGGCACCTTCCACAGCAGCAAATACTTCCTGCTCTGTCTCAGGCTCAGGGTCTGGCTCCACCTGGGATAACAGAACTCATGTGAGCCAAGACCCTCCCTCATGAGATCCAAAGGATAAGCAGACAGCATGACCTGCTCTCTCGGTTCAGTGAGAGGGCATGCAGTTTAGGACCAAAGGCAATGAGAATGAGCACAACTCAAGAGTGGAAACAGGTCCTTAGAGAGAGGAATGTGGTGATGACCCCCAGCCATCATGCAGCGAGGGGGCTTGGGTCGTAAAACCCAAGAACAATTCTAAGAACACATATTGGGTGGTGTTGGCACCTCTCAGCGGCAGCCTGCCTGGGAGCCAGAGGGACAAGGTGGGAGCATACAACACAGGGTATGCCTGATGGAGAGGCAGCTCCCTAAGGCCCTAGAGGCCACATGGGGGTTGTTCTGGGTTCAGACCCACCTTCCCTGAGGGGTAAGGACCTCCTGTGTGGATGAGGATCCACAGCGCAACAGGACCCCATGCTAGAGTCCTGTCAGAGGGTGAAGACCGGCATCTGGCTCCTACCAGCCAGCCTCTGGCCCTATGCACAACTCTGCAGATGCCCAGCAGACAGGCAAGGAAGGAAGCAAATTCAAGAACTTCCTCCTGACCACCTTGAAGGTGATCTGAACCACGAAACCAGCCAGTACAGGCAGCCTTTCACAGGGACCTTCGGGAAAAAGAGCAAACATGCTACATTCTAAGGAATCAGACCCGATTCCAATGGTTCTAGTCCCAAGTCTGCAAAGCAGGACCCTGGCCTGTGTGCCAGGAAGTGGAAGGGGGGCTTCTGAGTCACAGGTTCTGAGCTCAGCTCTGCCCCTCGGCAGCTGCCCGATGTCAGGCAAGTCACTCAACTTCTCTCAGCCTCTTTCTACCTGAGCTGTTGCAGGCAACAAAAGGGAGAAACAAAACATCGGACAAGCAGGAAGTGCCCAGTAGATGTCAATACCCAGGTGGGCACAGGTGTGACTTAAATGTCTGGCACGCTGGTGGGGGCAGGGCCTTACGCCCTATACCAGGAGTCCTGGCTGAAGGGACCTAAAATCTGGTCACTTCCACGAATATGGCCCTTGACGAGAGTCTGCATCTGCCCAAAGAAAGGAGCTGCCCACTCACACTACCACACGCTCACAGGCCAGACAGGCTTCCTAAAGGGGTAAAGAGTCCTGGGCGTGGAGGAGGGAATCTGTCCCCACGGGCCCAACAGGAGAGCCCGTGCCTGGAAGCCCCACCTGCGGACCAGGTGCTCCGGGCACTCCCGCACCGTCCCCCTTCTGCCTGCCGGCCACTCACCTCTGGCAGCGAAGAGGTGGACTCAAAGCTCATGCGCTTCTCAGCACTAGTGGGAGACCGGCCGCCGGGCCTTCTGCGACTCTTGGGGCCTTCGGACTCCCTACGCCCCTTCTCCTGCAGGAAGCAGAGGGCCATCATCAGCTCCTGGGACAGCTGGGAGCTCGTCCCTTCTGCAGCCCAACATGGGCAAAACCTTCTGAGCCCCCAAGGCGGCTGGGCTGTATCGAGAGCCAGCCTGGGACCTGAGCCTTTCCACAGTCAACCTGAACTGCAAGGTCTGGGGATGCAGAAATCCCTGCCAGGTGCGCAGCCTCAGGAAAGTCCAACCCACCTGCCCCTTCCAGCCCCGCTGTGTGCTGGCTTCTCCCCCTTCCCCACCGCCCCCATCCCATTAGTCATGCTCACTGGGGAGTAAGCTAGTTCACGCCCAGTACTGGAACAGCACATGCCAGGGGCTCACCGGGGCGTGACAGCAGGCAAGGGGTTAGGTGCTGATGGCAGGAATGAAGGAACAGGACGGAGGGGTGGGAGGGCAGGGGAGAGAACTCCCGGATGGGCATGCACTTGCCAGGGAACATGCAAGGAGGAGGGGAGATCAAAGAGACACCTCACCATAGCGCCCCGGGAGAAAAGTAAAGCGTTGGCCCGATAGTGCCAGCAGTGGAGGGCGGCCAGCAGGGAGCTGGCAAAGTCGGCTACCTGCTCCGCCACTGCCAGGCTCTCCTCCTCCTCCTCCTCCTCCTCCGAGCCTTGGGGCTCCAGCCTGGCCCCCTTCTTGCTGCCTTCATGCCCTGCCAAGTCTTCCAGAGACACCTGAAAGGCCTGCTCCTCCTCCTCCTCCTCCTCCACCACCTCCTCCTCCTCCTCCTCTTCCTCCTCCTCCTCCTCCTGTTCCTCCCGGGCAGCCCCTTCAGCCTCTGGCTGTATGCCCTGAGCACGAGGAGGCCGCCCAAAGTCCAAGAGAGCGCCGGCACTGCCTGCATGCTGTTCAGAGCACAAGACCCCCTCGTGACCAGCCTCTGGGCAAGCCCCCTCCTCCTGCCAGCGGCTGGGGGTGGGGAGGCTTTACCCAGAGAAAGCCACACTTAAACACCCAACCCCTGGTGTCCACCAGGGCCCAGTGAGGGTGGGGGTGGGGGTCCTCAAGGTGGAAGGCTGGGACCTGGAGCCTGGTCAGGAACTCAAGACCCAGCGAGGTCTGCCTGCCCCAGAGAGAGAAAATGGAGAAGATCCAGGCTGGGCCACCACCAGGGTACCATTCCAGGAAAAGGGTGCAGAAGGGTCCCCAGGGCAAGGACCATGGCTTATTCGTCTCTGTGACTCTCAAGACAGAGGCCAGCACACAGGAGGTGCTCGATAGGTATTTATGGAATGCATGAAGACAGTGAGAGCTGAAGGGGCGGGGGCGCTGACCCGGCAGCCCCACCCCCCTCCGTCAGGCCAGTCCTCTCTGCCCATCGGCCTTACCTTCATTCCCGCTGTTCCGCCTGCTGCCACCACAGGGTCCCAGCACGCAGGCAAGGGGGAGGGGAGAAGAGATGGGTAAGCAGAAGGAAGAGCCTCTTTACAGAAGCCAGGAGCCCCCTGGGGAAGGGCTCCCACTCCCAGAACCCTCACCCGGTCTCCTGGGCTTTCAAAGGAATGACTGGCAGAGCAGAGGCCCTGGGAGATGCAGAGCGGCACAGGCCTGTGTGTGTCACTCTCTCCTGCTGTCCCCCGAGGACAGGGTGCAAGGAGTGTGTGAGGGGGGAGGACTCAAGCCCCCTCCCCAGACAGCAAGGGATGAGGCCCACCTCCAGGGAGGAAGGAGGAAGGGAGGCAGCGTCCCCTCTAAACTGTCCTCAGTACCCCCACCCAGAAGGCTACCTGTGTCACCTCCCTGCCCCTACCCTAGAGCTTGCCGGGAAGGCCCGGCCATGCTCACACTCACCTTTCTCACTGAGTTGCCTGAGCAGGTGTCTGGTGGGCTCTGAGAAGGGAAGCGAATGGACAGTCAGTGCAGGCCTGGAAACAGCGGTGCCTGGCCCTGGTCCCATGCTCACAGCGCCACCGACACCACCAGCTCAAAGTTCCCTCCAGCTTGGCTGCCATTCAGCTCTGGGGCTCCGTACCTACCGCACAGGGAAGCAGGGCCCGGGCCACCCCCAGCCAGCACCAGGAGCAGCTCTGCCCACAATCGCTGCATTAGTGCACCTCGCCCAGGGCCCTCAGTTCCGGAGCCAGAGCCCCGTGCTGCCTCCTAGGACCAACCGGCCACGTCTCTGGAGATGCCTGGCTCTACCTCAAGCCCCACCCTCCCTGCAAGAAGCACATCAGCGCATTAGCGACACCCGAGGCCCGGCCCCCTCGCAGCACCCCTGGCTGGAAAGCAGAGGTCGCACCCGACTTCCTACGGCCCTTAAGGCCTGGCTCCGTGAAGCCTCGCTGCCCGCTGGGGAGTGATGCCCGGCTGAACGGGGGCTGACCGGGCTCTGGGAACAAGATACAAAACACACCCATTAGGCTGATGGTGTCAGCACCGTGTACCCCAGCCTTTCTGGAGACAGACCTGAGACAGACAGGCAGGGACGGGAGGACATGTGTCGAGGGACCTCTCCACGCAGTCTTGACCTTAGCCCATACTGTTCTTGCCCCACTGGTGTTAACTGGGCAGCCCACTATAAACTTGGGGGGCAGAAGGAAAATCTACCGAGGTCTCCAGGCTGTTCCCGAGCAGGGGAGCACGCTGAAGTTTTTTCCACTGAGGTGTGGGTGTGGGTACACAGACAACATAAGTAAATGTTAATCCGACTGTTTTTTTAAGTGAGAAAAGTAGAATGCCCTACTCTTTCATCTTAAAGCTTCTAATCAAGAATATTTCGTAAGTGACAAGTAATGACAGCAGCACCTTCCGTATCCAGAGTGTACTTCTCTGCCCAGCTCAGCAGTCTGGAAGGAGGAGGCCCGGAGGCAAGAGAGTAGGTGGCTCCATGCGTCACGGCAGTGCTAGCACTGGGCCTGTGTCTCCCTCTCAGCAACTTCCTGCCCCCCCACTCCTTTTTTTTTTAAACACTTTTTTAAAAGTAATCTCTACACCCAGGGTGCCTGGATGGCTCAGTCGGTTAAGCGACCGACCCTTGATTTAGGAGTTCAAGCCCTGCGTCAGGCTCCGTGCTGACAGTGTGGAGCCTGCTTGGGATTCTCTCTCTGTCTCTCTGTCTCTCTGCCCCTGTCACGCACGCTTTCTTTCTCCCCCTCAAAATAAACTCAAAAAAAAATTATTTTAATAAAAAATAAAATACTCTCTACACCCAACATGGGGCTCAAACTCATGACCCCAAGATCAAGAGTCACATGCTCCACCGACTGAGACGGCCAGGGGCCCCTTGCCGGCCTGTCTTTACCCACACTTCTTACAAGTTCAGTCAGCTGATTTCAAACAACACAAGTGGGGAGAAGAGCTACAGGCGAGCACACTACCACAGACGAGAACCAACGCTCCGGGGTAAGGACGGACACCACACGACGAACGCCATTGCCCTAGCGGTTCACAGGCCGCAGCAGTCTCCAGAAAGGGGAAAGTTCAACTGTGGTCAGCATCCTCTACCCTGAAAGGCTCAAGAGCCTTTGTTTTAGAAAGATGTTTGTTTCGGGGTGCCTGGGTGGCTCAGTCAGTTACGTGTATGACTTCAGCTCCGGTCAGGATCCCAGTGTTTGAGCCTCACGTCGGGCTCTGTGCCGACAGCTCCGAGCCTGGAGCCCACTTTGGATTCTGTGTCTCCCTCTCTCTCTGCCCCTCCCCTGCTTGCACACTGTCTCTCTCTCTCTCAAAAATAAATAAACATTAAAAAAAATTTAAAAAAAAAGATGTTTGTTTCATAATGGTTGAAACTAAAGTATGAACACAAGTAAACAGAACACGACCCTGTCCGTGTTCACGGGCTAAAGTCTCGGTCTTGTGGAAACTTAGCTCTAAAACAGCTCATTTCCCGAGTGCCTTGATAGCTGCAGTTTGGACACTGATGTTATGACAGGCGGTACTGCTGTTTCAACCACCACCACCATCATCACCTCCATGATCCAGAAGCTTCCAATGCAAAGCTATGGCAGGTTAAAGGGGAACGCTAGAAGGGCGGAAAGAACATTACAGAAAAAAAGGAAAACACAAAGGGCCAGAAACGTACGAAGTAACACCCTCAGTCTGGGGCTTTTAACAATACGACAGCGTAAAACTTTTGCAACCATAGCAAATTTGCCTAGGGTTTAAGGTCCATTGGGAGGAACACATAACAAAACAAAATCACAAAAGCTTTCCAGAGACCACTTGGTTCCACCTTCCAGAAAATCAAAGCCCACGTGTCAATCCACATAGTTGTTCAGGGGACCCGTGGGTCACAGCCAAAGCCCAGTACACCACGGAGATCTAAGCCAGGCCAGTGCTGCCCATACTGCCCAATCTTCTCTCCAGGGGTTTCTGAGACATTTCTCATTCCAACTCTCACCTCGTCTATGTCTGGTAGGTACCAGCTGAGGCTAAGTCTGTCCCTGGGCCTCTGACTGAAGAGTACAAACAGACGAACAGACGTAGAATACACACACTTATCACCCCCAGAGCTAAGAATAAACGCAAGGCTCTCTCTTTTTCAACAGACGATTCATTCCAGTAACTCCAAGTACATAGCAGCAAGCCCAGTCATGGAAGAAAACCCAGCAGAGGAAAACTGAACTTTTCCTGAGACCCAAAGTAAATATTTCCTGTCTGGATTTGGTGCCACTTGACGTCTAACTCGTTTTCCCTGCGTTCTGCCTCTGCTCTGCTCCAGAACTGGGCTGGGGATCACCCATGATGTCTGAGCGTCACTCCTGGCTGGGCTCCAGGATTCTGAGTGGCCAAGGAGCAAGGTTTCAGTCGCGGGAAAGCTAAGGGGCACCGAGCCCTGAGTAAACCAGCATTCCCAGGGTGCGGGAAAAGGTGGGCTGCCCAACCCTGGGGCACAAGAAGGGCCCGAAGCAGGAGCACTGGGAGGGGGTGCTCTACATGTGCCCAGCAACCCTCCCGGGACCTGCCCTTTCCCAAGATGTCCGGAGAGGTGGCAGCCAGCCCCAAATGCTGCTGCACACAGTCCCCCTCCTGGCCCAGAGTCCTCCGAGGAAGCATCTCTGCCCACACAGCCCTTCCCTTACCAGACTGCCGGCGCCCCTGCCGCACGTGGGTGGACACTTCGTCCTGGGAGGACCAAGCCTTCTTCAGGCGCTCCGGGCTGCAGCGGTACCGACTGGGATCTGCACACGAGATTCATAATCAGCCTTGGCCTAGACTCTGACTATACCTGACCACACCTCTGCCGCCCACCCCAGCTCCAGGGGCCAGAAGCCTCCAGAGCTCCCTTCTCTTCCATCTTCCATCCAGGAATGTGAGGCACTAGGAGTCGCACCTGCCAACAGGACCATGCCCTTGACCTTGCAGCAGACCCCTAGCCTTTGACAAAAGGAGCTTCCCTTTCCCATCCTCCCTGCTCCCTGCAATATAAGCAGTAGGCAGAGTTTCCCCAGGATGCAACGTGACCTAGAGATGTGCACAACGAGGGGCAAAGCAGGCAGAAAGGGCACACTTACAGTAGGAGTCCATTTCCAAGATGGCTTCCTTGGCCTGGAAGGAAAGGAAACACACCCTGTTCCCACCTCACTATGTGCCGTGCCTCCCTTGCTCCACCAGCTCGGCTCTTACTGCACCGGGACACCCGCAGTGCTATGCTGAGGTCGAGGGCATAGGCTGATCCCCACTGTCGAGTGGAGCCAACGTCCAGAGGGTGAGGCACTGGTGGGCCCCTGGCCCTGGCTGAGGATCACCTCTCCCTGCAGCCCATCAGGGGCTAGGTGGGGTACCCCCCGGACCTCACCTTCTGGGGGATAGTGGTGTGGTGGTTCTCCAGGATGAGCCTCTTGATGTGGTGAGTCCAGCTCCGTTTCTCCTCCACTGTCTTGGCCTGGAAGGACCCGAGGGAGAGGGAGCCAGGTGTTATTATCACAAGCCTGAAGCCATCCAACATAGGCCACGCTTGTCAGGGGGGCAGCGGCAGAAAGATGGCCTGTGCTGGGGCCTCTGTGAGGTTATCTTAACTCCCCAACACAAGCCTGAGAGATGTCCACAATGATCTCTACCTTCCAGAGAGAGACACTGAGGCTCAGTAGAGCCAAGCGAGCTGAGAGGTCTGTCCCCAGCCTCCCAACCCTCACCTGGATGTTGTACTGCTGCTTGCTGTGCTTGTAGTGGGTGACGGTGAAGCACAGGGAGTCTCTGGTGCTTTCGATCAGCATCAGGGAGGAGCACTGGGGCAGAGAGAGAGTGCAGTCAAGCACAAGAAGGGGCATTGGGGGGTGGGGGTGACCTGGGGCCCCAGCCCCTCGAGACCATCTGGGGAGGCAGGAGGAGTAATCTCAGAAGGATAGAGCTGTATCCACACCAACCCGGAGCCCATGAAGAGGTCAAGAAGTACAGCCTGGGGCCGTCTGGCTGACTCAGTCAGTAAAGCATGTGACTCTTGATCTTGGAGTTTTAGGTTCGAGTCCCACACTGGGTGGAGAGATTACTTCAAGATAAAATCTTTTTTTTTTAATTAATTTATTTTTATTTTAAGAGAGAGAGCAGAGGGAGAGGGAGAGAGAATCCCAAGCAGGCTCCACGCCCAGTGTGGAGCCTAACTCGGGGCTCCATCCCATGACCCCGGGATCATGACCTGAGTCAAAATCAAGAGTCCAACACTCAACTGACTGAGCCACCCAGGCACCCCAAAAACAAAATCTTTAAAAAAAAAAAAAAAAAAAGGGGTCTGGAGATTGGCCCACTAAAATGGGGGAAGTGGAGAAGGAGTGGAGGGGCAGAGAACAGGACAGCAGCCTGGTTACCGGGATATGACTCTTGTAGACAAAGTGATCGCCTCGCTTCTTGGTGATGAGCAGAGCTTTGTCAAAGAGGAAGAAGGTCCTCTCGTTGCGCACGCGGTGCACGCGGAACGTGCCCTCCAGGACGAGCTCCCCATAGATGGTCAGGTCTGGTCCCTTCCAATTGATGAGCAGTGACTGAATCTCCTGCAGCAGAGAAGCAGGGAGCCCCAGAGTCAGGCTGCTCATGACACTCTAGGGACTGCGTGGAGCCCCAGAAAACTCCTGCAGACACAGCTACCACCTGCATCCGCCAGACACACGCTGCCACAAGGGCTCCCCACAGAGAAGCCCACCCCACAGGGAAACGAGCCCTCAGCTCACCGCAGCAGGCGCTCTCCCAAGCGCCACCCCACCTCGCCCCACCGCCCCTGCGAGTCCCTCCAGCCGCCAGCCCTGCAGCACCTGGAGCCGGACTGCATGCTCGTGCCTCCTCTTCATGTCATTGATGTACCAGGCCACGCAGGTCATGGTGTCAATGGCATCCTCCACCACCTCGAAGCCGTCTTCTTCTTCATCAAAATGTTTGGCGATTTCCTGTGCGGGAGACAGGTGCTCAGGCGGCCCAGACTCAGGCCCTGCCCCTCCCCTGGGCCCCCCATCCTCAGGAAGACCTCTGGGTTACCTGGAGCAGCAGGTGGTACTTGAGGATGCGCTGGACGGGCTTCAGCAAGTAGGAGCCCAAGGGCAGAGAGTGCTGTAGCAGCTCCTGCCGGTCCCGAAAGAACTTGGCCTGTTGCTTGTCCCGCATGCACTCGGTCAGGGCGGCCACTGAGCTGGGAGGTGGGGAGGCGGCCGTCACTGCCTGGGAAGGCCTAGATGGGGGCGTGTGGTGCTCCAGGCCCACCAAATAACTCTACCTCCCCTCTCCACCCCAATTACTCACTTGGGGTAGTTGTTGCAATACTGGGTGTAGATATCAAACTCTTGGCTCTAAGAGACCGAACAAAAATAGTGATTTCTGGGAGGCTGCAAACTTGGGAATACCAAAAACATGGCCCTGATCCCCAGAGTACACTCTGCCCCCCATTCCCTGAACACCTGCAGATCCATCCTTGTGCCCATCTCCCTGGGACACCCCATCCACCTAGCAGCCCCTGGCTCCACCCCAGAATGCCCCTCCCACCTGAGGCACCCCAGAACGCCCCTCCTTCCCCTGGCAGAAGCCTCTGCTGGGCGTTCCTATGCCTCTGAGTCCCCAGCAAGGTGGGACAAGAGGCAAGAACCCAGCCCTTCTTACCCTTTCCACAAAGCAGCTGGCCACAGCCACAGGGTCACTATTGCAGCCGTCCAGGTCTCTGAGTAGCTGGCTGGGGGAGGGGGGAGTGGTCGTCAGACCCTAGACAGCTCACAGCCTCCATACCTACCAACAAGTCCCCTCCCCAACCTCATGGTTCCCAGATACACAGCCAGCCCTGGTGACACGCCAAAGAGTCAGGGCTTCTCCCCCCTCAGAATGAGCCCCATGCAGGCCAGCAACCACAGAGTATTCAGCACTGCTGCAAAGATGGGGAGCAAAGGAGCCCCACATGCTCAGCAAGCAAGAGAAAGGGGATGCGAGTACCCACCTTGGGAGGAGAGACAGCTCCTCTGCAAGCAGAAGGAGTCAAACACACACAGACTGAGATTAAAGGGCGGGGGGGGGGGCGGGGGGGCGGGGAGAAGAGGGCTGGGATTCCCAAAGTAAGCAAAGGCCCCCGACACACACACCCCGGTGCAAAAGGATGCAGGAAAGGGAGAGAGGGGGAGTCCCAGAGCCTGAACTTGGATTCGGGTTGGGATGCTATGGGAAACCCTAACCACAATGCTCCCCTGTCACCTCCTCCCATGCATTTGTCTTACCAACCCCCACCAGCACCTGGCCCAAGTCACCCTGCCCTCCCGGCCTTCTGAAGCTTGCACTGCAGGAAGTCTCTCAGCCATCTCAGAGGGCCCTATATCCTATCAATGCTGTCCCCTTAAGCACACTCCCCCCGACCAGTTCCCTCGCCCTGGGGAATCTGTGGGCCCCCGGCAGCACACGCCATATCCTCAAGGAGTCCCTTTGCCCTGAAGTAGCCTCCTGCCAGACCTCACTCAGCCTCCCCTTTCGCCTGATCTGTTCATTCACCTAATGGGTCAGATCACCTCCAGGGAGCCCTGGTTTCCCATGGGGTCAGCAGGAAGGTGATGAAGAAGTTAAGGGATGTGCAAGAAGGGGAGAAAGATGGAAGAGACAAAGGGCCACAAAGGGACAGAGAGAAGAGCATCACATACCAGAGTCCAGCCATTCCCTGAGGGGGTGCTGGCCTGGCCCAGTCTGGCCCCAACATGCACATGACCTCAGATGGTCTCCCCCGCCTGACAGGAGGCACAGCAGCCCCAGGGCACATGACCCCACACCCCCTCTCTCCTACAGGGAGCTGACTGTAGCACCTTACAGGGGCAGAGCACCACTACCCACCCACCCTCAGTGATCAGGCCCCTGGCCCACATGTCACAGCCCAGGAGACTAGGCCCATCCAGGGCCCTTCTAGGCCCTAAGATGGGCCTCATAGGCAGAACGCAGTATGTGTTAGTCCCACTCCATACCTGTTCAGTGCATAGATGTTTTCTATGTTCCCAAAGAGGGCGCTGACTTGTTCTGGCTTCAGCAGCCCAGGCGTGTCAATGATCTTCAAGAGGTAGTCCTGCGTGGAGGGAGGCATCAGAGCCCATCCTCCACCCTGCCCCCCGGTACAGTCCGTCCCCCCACTTCCTCCAGCCACACCCCATTTCTGTACAACCACAGTGTGACTTCACAGACATGGCCTACCGTACTGGGCTGCATAGTTCCCCGCCCCCCAACTGATATCCATTCAGAACCTCAGGAGGTGACCTCACTTGGAAATAGAGTCTTTGCAGATGTAATGAGTCAAGGATCTCAGGACGATATCCTACTGGATTTAGGGTGGGCCCTAACTCCAATGACTGGTGTCCTCACAAGAGGAAAGGACACAAAGAAGGCAGCGATAGGAAGGTGGAGGCAGAGGTCGGGATAATAGATCAACAGGCCAAGGAACACAAAGGATAGGCAGCAACCACCTGGCAGAAGCCAGGAGAGAGGCGTGCAACGCATTCTGCCTCCTAAACGAAGACAGACTAAGTGTCTGCGTTTTACTCACGCAGCTTGAGGTTATCTATTACAGCAGCCCCGGAAACAAATACACAGTTCCCTCTGCAGCGAGCAGAGGGCGTCCTCAGTGGCAGCCACACAGCCACCTTCCTGCGTGCCCGCAGTGTGAAATGCCTCACCAACATGGCCCTACGAGGTGGGTGCGTCTTCACGTCCCAGGTGAGGAACCCGAGGCTCAGGAGCTTACCCAGGTGCCTGAGACCCCATAGCCAGGCAACCACAGAGCAGGGATCTGGGCACAGGTGGGCAACATCCAGGCCAGTGTCCTCACTGTGATCAGTTTCCATGAGTACAGCAGTCCCCACCCCTCCCCACCAACCGTGCCTGCCCCCTAATGGCCTGCAGGAGGTTCTGTGGGCCCGGGCTACTGATGTGACCCAAAGTTGTAAGGCAGTGGGAGCGGTCAGAGGCTCCCCCAGAGCAGGCCGCATGAGACCTCCCCACTACTCCATGGGAAGCAGGTCTTCTGAAACCAACTATCAGGGAGAAGTTTCCTTCCAGGGGTGGAAGCAGGTTTACAACAGAGCTGGGCTACCAGGAGCCAGAGGCCGGGCCCCCTCCCAACCTCAGCCCCTTGGGTGGCGGGCCTCACCTCCACGATGCTGCGCAGGTCCTGCACATACATCCGCTCCGTCTCCACGATCTCCCGCACCACTCGGCCCAGGTAGCTGAGCTTATGTGCTGGGGCCGCCGGGGCCCGGCTGCTGAACGGAGACAGGGGCCCCCTCACGCTCAGCCAGCCGCTGGAGTTGGGGTTGCCGTTGGGGGGATGCCGGCCGCGCGGGGAGCCTGCCCCGTTCTCAGCAGAAGCCTCGGAGCCATTGGGATCCTCCATAGCACCGCGGCTGTCACGGGATGAACCCGACGAGGAGGTGGTGGAGGTCAGGCTCACCGGCCGTTCCTGGCTGCGCTCTTGGCGGAGAGAGGCAGAGACAGGCATCCTGGCATCGCTGCCTGGAGAGGGCACTCCGGAGAGATTCTGGGCGGGACAGACAAAGAATTGAACCTTGGAATCTTCACAGAAACAGAAGGGAAAAGGGTGGCTGCTGGGGGAGGAGGGAATGCGGAGTTAGTATTTAATGGGTACGGAGTTTCCATTTTGCGAGGTAATCAAGTCCGGGGGATGATGGTGGTGACAGATGAGCAACACTGGGAATGTACTTAATGCCACTGAAACACCACACACTTAAAAATGGTTACAATGGAAATGTTATGTCTGTGTATTTCACCACAATGTTAAAAACAACAGCTCTGAATGTGGAGGGGGTCCTTTCCCTCGGAATCTGCCAACAGGCACAAGGAGGCCCAGGTAACATGCCTTCCTGGCTCCAAGCTTTCCCAGGGTGAGGATGGGCAAACCACATCCAAGGACAATACAGGGCTCAGAAACCCGATCCCCAGAAAAGCAGAGAGGACATCCCCACCATAGCAGCAGTGAGGGTGCCTTCGGATGGAATCCCAAGCCCGGCCCCACTGCCCTGGCAAAGCTCCCAGCCTCTCAGAACCTCAGCATCTCAGCACCTACCCAAGGGCTGTGTCCACGAGGATGCAGTGACCTGCTACACGTACAGGTCTGAGCGCGGTGCCTGGCATGAAGCAAGGACTCCATAACTCATCAGAACAGTGATGATAACAGCAATTGTCAAAAAGCACTTCCCAAGCGCCCACTTTTCGGGACCTGTGCCGGGGTCACCAGCAAGGGCAGATAAAGATCTTGCTCTTTATAATCTAAGACAACACACACGCCAGAGAGTAAGAATCTCCTTGGGATTCCATCTCTGGGGCACCAGCGGCTTCACCATGAATCTGAAACCTTCTGGATACTGACAGGGAAGGCAGAGGAGATAGTACGAAGGCTCCCCAACCCCCAGCACCTGGCACAGGCCCTGACTCACCCCAGCTCCCAGGAAATGCCCCAAGGCTGAGCCACCGATGAGTCTCCCTAAATTCCCTTTAGCACAGCTAAGTCAGGAAGGCCAGCAAGCAGGAAACTGCTCCCAGGTAAGGCAAATACAGCCCCGGGTGGACTTTATTCCTGAGCAGGTAGGTGGTACTGTTCACAGGTAGGCCAACCTGGAGCAGTAAGTCTGGGAGGGGCTATGGCCTCTGGGAAGGAGAGGAACATTCCACTCCAACCCCAGAAGACTGCAGCTCGCCAGCACCACTTCCCAGAACGTGTATTTCTGTTTCCACAGGAACAAAGTTCTAGAACATCACTCTCATTACCAATGACGCAAAGTCTTCACCCCTAGTTCTAGGGCTCAGAAATTACTAGACCACAGCCTAGAGCTCTTCACAGCTATGAGAAGGATCTAGAAGGTGGCCTCACTCCGGTAACCTTGAATTTCCCCCTGCTTTTCTGTGCCTCTGCCCCAACCTGCAGCAAGTAGCCCTGAGCTCTTGCTTTTGCAAATGTTCTGTTTGCCTGGACATTAATTCCTCTCCATCTACCCCACGTCATACCACCCCCCAACCTGTGTCACTTATACCCAACCCTCAGGTTTCAGATTAGAAGCCAGCCCTCTTTCTAGAAACCTCCCCAGAATACAAACCTGGAGGCCCCCTTCTACCTACTCCTACAGCACCCCAGGATTACCCTTACACCCCCTGTGTGACTGTGACTAGTGTGAGATCCCCTCCTCTAGACTGTAAGTGACCTAAGCTCAGGGGCCTTAAAGGTGATCTGGCAAATGGAAAATGATGAACAAACCAGTGCTTCTCCTGAGCTGAAAATCAAGAGCCCAGCAAGGACCCTCTCCAGCACAGCACTTTGCCACAGAAGGTCTCAGCTTGGGCAGGGGGAGGGGTGTCACCTCCTCTGCAATCTATAGGAAGGAGCCTCTCATTGTGCGGGTAAGGACACAGTGGCAGCGCTGAGGCCATTCCAGCCTTCTCCCTCCCTTCCAGGCACAACAAGGGAGGATTAATTAACAAGCTCATCTTGGTGAAACTCTGAGCATCGCAGAGGAAAGCCCCTTGGGAAATGCAACATTGCTCCTTTTTCCTCCCTCCTCAAAAGAGCCTTTAAAATTAACCAACTAGGCCTTTCTACAAAACCAGCCCGCAGGGTAACGCTGTGTCATTTCAGCACAAAGAAAGACACAGATCCAAACTCCGCCCCAGCCCTTAACCCTCAGTCCTGTGGGACTCTGGTGTCCTTCAAAGCCTGCTGCACTGTCAGGCACCCACCCCCCCCCCTTCCCCACTCCCCGCAGTCAGTAGCAGCTGGAATAATGGGGCAGAAACTCACGGCCTAAGACCTTTCCCAGATCAAACCTGGGGTCAGTCGGCCCCTAAGGGGATGCTAAATGGCAAAGGCCCAAGTCCCTGATGGATTTCACAGCCAGCCAGGTCAGTTTTAAAGTAGATTAGCCACAGCCCCCCTCCCCCCACAACATTCTCTCTCAGGGAGATTAATCTCTAAGGGGTGCCTTCTGAGGGTCACTCTTTAGAGACCCCATTGCCCTGTGAACACAGAAACGAAAGCATCTCTTCTCCTTGGAGAAATTTCCTCTGGTTGAAGGTAGTCATCTGCCTGCAAACCAAGCTCCCATTCTCAAAGTCATGCCCATGCCCAGGAGTCCCCCTGGGGCTGAGACAAAGCATACCAACCAAGAGCTGAAGCATTCTAAGTGCTACAGAAACAGGTCACTTCCATCTCCTAACAACTCTACAAGGTCAGCACCATTACTACCCCCATTTTACAGACACAGAAACTTGAGGCCACAGGGTAGCATGTGGTAGCTCCTGGATTTGAATTCAGGCACACAGGCTCCAGTGTTTAAGGCCCCCTGCCCCAGCTGCTGCCTCCCTAATGGATTTTACCCAAGCCAGGGCCACAATTAGTCACAGACCTGAATGCATTGGCTTTGCTTCACCATAAACCGTGGGTGGGGGGCTTATAAAGACTTGTTTTACCGCCATACTTCATTTATCCTAACAAAGGCCACAGAGGTAAAGGAATGAAAGTTAAAGATTCCTTCCGGCTATTTCTAGACCCGCTACTATGTGACCTCTGGCCCGTGCCCTCCAGTTGGAACAATGTGGTAAAATACAGATTCCAAGTCAAAGGAGAGCAGGTCACGGAGAAGCGGAAAAGCTTGAGGTCACCAGGATCGGACTATAATTCCTCGCATGAGACAAGCTCCGCAGGGACCAGGAGCCCCAGGATCACAAGGCTGTCCAGGACAGGAAGCTTGCTGGAAAACAACTTAAAGACCCAAAAAGGGAGGATGACAAGCATGTGGGGCCGTGAGAGCAAACCAGGCAGAGTACAGGGGGGCTGTTAGTAGACTCTGAGTACACTCTGGTCCTAAAAGCCTGATCCCAACCAATACTGTGTGTGGTTCGGACTCCCAAAGAGACGGCAGAAGGACTGCCCACATGCCCCTGGGCAGAGGCAACCTCTCCTTCCTTCCTCTTCCCTGAGTATCGCCCCAAACTGTTAAGAGTCACCTCAAAGCCAAGATTAGATCCAGGTCTTCAAACTCATCTGGAAGACACAGTCTGCTGGGGAAGTGGGAGCCCAGAGAAGGAGGTGACAGAGAGCAGCCAAACCCCCAAGCCAGATGCCCACACCCACCGCCCCCTACCACGCCCAGTCTCCAGTTCCCCTAAGTGTCCCCCAGCCGTGACCTGTTCCATCCCTCAACATGAGTCAGTCTAATCATCAATCAATGAATCAGTCTTCTGGAAAACTCTGTCTCTCCAGTCCCGCACCTGTGACGGTCCCCTAAGCCTTTCTTTTTGACGGACCCAAGAAGCGGCTCAGACATACATTTTGGGGAGGGGGGAGGCAGAGGCACGAGAGGAATGGAGATTCATTTTTCTTTTTTTTTTTTTTAACGTTCTCTAAATTTAACAATCCGCACCCTTCCTCCACCCACACCTCTCCAGGTTATCAACTCCGCCTGTTGAGGACCTTCCCCAGGCAGAGAGGCAGGCTGCAGCAGGCCTCTAGGACTCCCAGCACAGCTGAACGGGGGTCAAGTCCCACACCTCCTCCTCCTCACCAGGCTTCAGCACCAGGCCCCCAACCGAACCCACACCCCTGCCTCCAACAGAAAAAATGACAAAACCCACAATTAGCCCCCATGTTCTGTCCTCAGACCTCTGGTCACTGAGGCAAAAGTGACATCACCTTGCCAACCCCCACCCCCCCCCCCCACCCTGCCCCGCCAACTTCAGAAATGATGGTCCCAGAGCGAGGCACTCACCGGGAACCTTCTGGAGAACCTCTCCTTTTCTGGTCCTGGGAAACCCCCAGGACTCAGCAACATCCCCTCTGGCCCTCCCTCCTTGGCCTGCGGGCTGAGAAGGCAGGAGAGGGAGAGGGGCGCCCGCTGGACAGCCCTCTGCGCGGGCCAGCTCTGGAGACGCCCCAGAAAACATTTTGCTTCAGTCAGGCTGGGCCCAGGTGCGGAGGAGGAGGCTGACGTCATCCTTTCACCTGCCGCCCTTCACCCCACGCCCAAGAAGCGGAAGCCAGACACACCTGCCCTAGAGGCGGGCAGGAAAGGAGCAGGGCGCTCTCCCAAAGGCAACTGCTCTCAAATCCCCCGCACACCCACCTCCCCAGGGGCTTCCTACACACTCCAAAGGCTCTCAGAACCTGTCACGCGCCCTTGACCTTCCCCGGAACAATGCCCCAACTCCCCTGTCAGGAGCTCCTCGGAGAGGGTACCAGAAGGAAGCAACAGAGAGCAGCTAAGGCTTCTCCAAACACGGCAGGAGCAAGGTGAACTTCCTCAGAGATCTCAAACAGGAGCTGAGCTCACTCAGCCGTGCTGTCGCCCACAGCTCCGCGCCACCCCACGCCCGCCACCCCACGCCCGGCTCTTGCCTGTCTCTTCTTGCCGCTCCCCCTCGGCCACGCCAGAGGGAGGACACCTCTCAGCACAGCCCTAGAGGCTTTCCCGAGGACAGGAGGATCCCTGAGAGGGTCTGGCTCTTTGCCCCTTTCCAGAGCAGCTTCCTTACTCAGGCCCCGCCCAACCCTCCCCGGAGACTCAGGGGCCCAAAGCACCCTAAGAAAGGACAACGGGAGGCTCCCTGGGGAGTAACTGGGTTCGATGTGTTAATGTGAGCAACGTGACTGTCACAGAGGCCATGCAAACAGAGCGACCAGGGTTTCTGGGTCACAAACCTGGGCCAGCTGGCTCAAATTCATTTCCCCTCATGAATTTATTTTCCCTAGTGAATTCCTTTTCCCACCACCCCAGAACAGCAGGGGCCATCAAATGTGGCTGGGTCCTTAAAGCAGGACTTCAGCTGCTGGGAAGGAAAGGGAGAGCGGCTGCCAATGAAGCCCTCCCACCTGAATTCTGGGAGGAAATGCGGGCCTAACAGACTGAAATCCAGAAAACCTCCTCAGCCTGGCCGTGGAGGGGAAAGACAGCCCTTGGCATTTCATCTCAGTGGGAAGACCACACCTCACTCACTGTTCCCACCACCCCGCAACCCCAACGTTTGCTCCTGTTGCTTCTCATACCTGATATCGCATCCCGGACCCTCTCCCCCTACACAAACTCAGTCAAATCACCTCCTTCAGAAGGGCCTCCTCAACCACTTCCAGCCCCTTCAACACACACACAACTGGAGGCTGTGCCCCCCTTCAAAGTATATCCACATCCTAATCATTGGCTATAAGGAACCTACTGATGTTGCTTTATACAGCAAAAGAGACTCTGAAACGTGATCAAGTCGAGGCTCCTGAGACGGGGAGACTACTCCAGGTTACCGGGGTGGGCCTGATGTGATCACAGGGATCCTTACCAGAGGGATGCAGGATTCAGACGCTGAGGTGCCAAGAACAGCAGAGGGACAGACAGAAAGAGGCTGGAGGACTGCCAGGCTGCCAGCTTTGCAGAGAGAGGAAAGGATCCACGAGCCAAAGGATGTAGGCAGCCTCAGGAGGCCGGAAAGGGTGAGGAAACCAATCCTCCCCCCTGGAGCCTCCCCCAGGAACACAGCCCCGTTGACCCAGATTCAGTTCTGACCTCCAGAACTATAAGATAATAAACACGTGCTGTTTCAAGCAACTAAGTTTGTGGGGTTTGTTAGGGCAGCCACAGGACACTAATACATACACACTCCTTTGAACTCTAATGACCCAGAGTATCACTTAAAGTGCTGGTCCTTGGGGTCCGTAAGTGCATGCTTTTCTTCTGGACTAGACGGTAAAACCCAGGGGGGCTGGGCCTTCTTTCCTGTGCCCTTCCTTCCCCCTCAGAGAGCAATGCACATACTAGGTGCTCAATAAACACCTGCACTATTGTGCTAAAGCACCCCTCACCATTCCCACAGTAGGTGAAAGATAAACTGGTCAAAACCAAGGCCTGAGCCAGTTCCTCTTAGACTAATGAGTTTCCACATTAGTCACGGCCAGCAAGTTTCCAATCTGCCGAGAGGTACCAGGAGCAGTGACTGCTCATTCACCCCAGCAGTCCTGTCCCACTTGGCCCCAGACAAGGGCCTAGAGCAGGGGCACAGCTGCCCTGCCATCATGCCACATATCAAGTGATCAGTCACAAAAAAATTGAGAGGAAGGGAAAAGTGGCCAAGGAACCACTCTGGAATTTGAAGAAGGGAGTACAATAAGGTCCCCCTGCAAATATTGCAGGAAAAGCTTCCTCCCAGGAAGTCTCATATACATATATATGAAAGGCAGATGAGAGCAATTACTGTTGATTAGAAATTGCATTCCTGGGGCGCCTGGGTGGCTCCCTTGGTTAAGCATCCCTGACCCTTGATTTTGGCTCAAGTCATGAGATTCTCTCTCTCTCATCCTGTCTCTGCCCCTCCCTCACTCACATTCATTCTCTCTCTCCCTCTCCCGCTCTCTCTCTCTCTCAAAATAAATAAATAATACTTAAAAAAAAAATTGCTATTGCTTACAGCCAGGGTAGGTCAACTTGGCTCCCAGCACAGCCTGTCACTAAGGGAAATGACACAATGTCCCCAGAAGATGGAGCAGCTAAAGCTGGTGCTACAAATCATGGATAGATTCAGTGTCCCAAAGGCCCCACACTCTCCTCACTAGGCCAAAAAGGCTCATAGGACCTCCACTGCCTACTGGCAAAATTCAGGAACCCAGCCCGGCAAATTAGCCACCTTGCTGTCCCTACACTCCCCACCCCCCACCCACCACGCTGCAGGGACTGCTTGATTTCAGGCCTCCAGGCTGGGGTGGGGGAGGGGAGGAAATAGGAGCCATGCCTTCAACAGTCACAGCATTTACTGTTGCATCAGGTTCAAAGGCATTGGAGAATCAATCTCAGGAGGAACCAAGTGGGAACAGAGGGGGTCCCGTTAGGTCCCTCTGCGTCCCCAGCAGAGAAGAGAGAATATGCAAGTGCACGTGTGCATGGAAGTCCATGGAGCAGAGGTTACACGCGCTAAATGGATTCACAGGCTTTGGAGTCAGGCAGACCTGGTCTGAAAGCCAGCTGCTCCTTCACCGGCCCTGTGTGGCCTTGGGCAAGCCACCTGCCCTCCAAGGGCTTACAGCTTCAAGTTCCTCATCTGCAAAATGAGAACAATAGCACCAACCTCAGTGGTCTCCAAGACTGAGATGATACAAATAAACCAATCTGTACATCTGACACACAGTAAGCCCACTATAAATGGCAGGATGACAAGGATGGATAAAGTTTGTCCCACAAGCACTGGGACAAGAGATTTTTTCCCATTTGTGCCTAAAATGTTTACCCACATCCCAAATTAATAATAAAGATGAAAGTGTTAAACTTGGTGAACTAGCATGACCTAATCCTCCCCCACCAACCATTCATCGTTTACAATCTCAACATCGATTTGAACCATGATCTTACATGAAAAAATAGAAAGCAATTCAGCTGGAAAGGAAAACAGTCTGATATCCATGCCCAACAGAAAGGACAAACCAGAAGATGAAGTGTAAGTGAGTCAGAGTCCTTTGCTCTAGCAGGCAGGGCACATTCCTCAGGGTTCTACAGGGAGAGACAGCATGTGCTACCAGGAGCTAAAGAGGAACAGAGCTATGGAGGGTAACAAGCCTAAGCAGGAACAGAATTTAAGGAAATGTAAGGTAGCAAAAACACAAGTAGGAGATCAATAAAAATCACCCTTGACACTAGTCCCTGAGTTGGTTTTTTCTTTTTAAGTTTTTATTTATTTATTTTTGAGAGAGAGCACGAGAGCAGAGAGAGGATGGAGGGAGAGAGGGAGAGAGAGAGAGAGAGGGAGAGAGAGAGAGAGAGAGAGAGAGAGAGGGAGAGAGAGTAAAAATCCCAAGCAGGCTCTGACTATGAGAGCTGGGCCCAATGCGGGGCTCGAACCCACAAAACGTGGGATCGTGACTTGAGGCAAAGTCGAGAGTCGGATGTCTGAGCCACCCAGGTGCCTCACTAGTCCTCGGGTTTAAAAAAAAACAATAAAATAAAATCCAGCACCAAGGTGGGCATGGGAAGGACATAAAACCATCAGGTAGTGGGAAGAGCCTTGTTATTCACCCATTTCCTAAATCACAGAGAATATCAAAGAGGGGCATAGCAGCAGAAAGTGTATGAGCCCAGGGACTCCAGCCAGCACTGCTCAAAACCAGCCCCAGCTCTGCCCCCAAAAAGCTGGATGACAGATCAGGAGTAAGGCAGTGAGCAATCTCTGCCACAGTGTCTACCCTCTCATTTAGAGATAACAGTCCTTGCCCTTCCTAAGTCGTGAGCTTCAGAATTCACTGGACAAGTATTTTCAAGCACTCACTTTGCACAAAGACATTGTGGCAGCCTTGTGGGAGACACAGAGATGAATCACACACAGAGCCTGCTCTCAAGAGCGGATACTCTATCAAGAGAAACAAGACAAGCCCATCAATAACAAAAGGAGGTAGAGAATGGGGTCATGAGCAGCATGGGAGTTCAAGACTGTCTCCAGTCTTGGGAATTCATTCCACACTTCTGAGCATGATGCTAGGCCCTAGGGATACTGAAACGAATAAGACCTTGTCCCTGTCTTTGAGGAACCAATTCTAGAAGGAAAAATTAAACAAATTATCCACAAAGCAATGCCTTGAGGGCTGGTACAGAAGTACAAATACATAAACTGTGCCCACAGGAAGAGGGAATAACTAGTGCCACCTGGGTGACCTGGGCAGCTTTAAAGGAGGTGATAGTTCAGCTGAGCCTTGAATGATGAATAAGCTTTTACTTGGCAGGTGAAGGGACGTGAGGGCCCTTGATGCAAAGGCAGCAGCATGGAAGAGTTGAGTCCCAAAAGGATATGGACGTCCCAAGGACCTGGGGTGGCTGGCAGCAAGAGGCCAGGCTGGCAGGAATGGGAGAGACTGTAGGCATCGGCAATGGCGGGAAAGGACACACCCGAGCCATGCCTGGAAGAACAACTACCGGGACAGTAAGGGAAGGGCTCTAGGAGATGAGGTGTGAGAATATGCCCCAAAAAGCGACAAACCCCACGTGGGGCTATGGGAGCAGGGGTCCATATAGCCAAAGAGTGTTCAGGAAGAATCCAGAGGCCCAAGAAGGTGCTGACTATTCGTAGAGAGCTTCAGGGAGGAGAAAAAGAGAAGGACCCAGGGAAGCATCTGCTAGAAAGAACAGGACCCATTCCAACCCTTGTGAAGGGGGCAGAAAGGAGGATCCCAGTAAAGGTGAAGACACAAAGCTTCATGTAAATTAGAAGCTTCTGAAACCAAGAAAACTGACAGATGGGGGCTTAACCAGAAGAGAATGTCCCATTGGGGTTCCAGGCCAAAGGCTCTCTCCTGGGCTGGGGACTGGTCAGAATACATCTCATCACCTGAGGACTTTTTCCCTTCCCCAAATTCTCACGTTCCCGCCCTAAGCAAATTAGAATCAGGGGCAACCTGCCAACAGGGTGGCTACCCCAAATGCAACTTCCTCTCTACTTTCGAGCATGACCATCCAGACCCAGAAAAGTGTGTAAATGTGAGCAGCAGTGCTCCCCACCACACCGCTTAGTGAACTGCTTCCATCCATCAAACCACTCTGGCCTTCCCCGTCTCTCAGGCACTACAGCAAAAATGCTCCAATACCCCTCCTTCTTTGCCCAGGACGCCGATCTTGGGCCTGGTGCCTGACCCAGAGAAGTTAAGAAAGTGGATTTTCTTCTATAAGGCAGACTGTATAGGCTCTCACAACAAATGGCGACTCTCAAAGGCAGCCAAGCCCTTTAGACAGCAAGGCCTTATACATTTCCCTTCCCGGATCCCTCTCCCAGAGTCCAGGAGGGCCCCTCTCCACCCCACAGCACCTGTCTCCACCCCCCCTGGCCCCTTCCCTTCTAAGAGGCCTCAACCAAGGAGGCCCAAGAAACTCATCCAACCAGTTCCCAGGTGGGAGGAAAGGAGCTGCCTCCCTTAGCTGAGAGGTTAGGAGACCAGAATGCAGACAGGAGGGGCGGCTGTCACCAAAGTCCCTTTTCTGGGGTGAGGGGATGCACGTGGCATGGTGCAACACAGGCCGGGCAGCACAATCCCGCTCCTGGAAGAGCAAGGCCTTGACTCACATTTAAAAACATAGTCAAGTCAGGGTGGCAATCTGCCCCCTGAACTCCCTGCTCCTGTGGCCCGGAGATCCAGAAGTGGCGGGCACAGCCCCTGCCTGGCAGTGTCCATCCGGGAGGACACAGGGTGGGGGAGAACTTCCTTTCACTTGCTGACCTGCCACCACTTGATTTTATCCAAAATAACCACCCTCTGTGGATTCTGGGAAAAAGAAACTTCAGGAAGAAGTGGGAGATTAACTCTGCTTTTCCCAGCGCAGAAGCGCTTTTGTGCTGCGTCGCTCCAACACTGCGGCCCCTTCTCTAACCAGCCAACTCTGAATGTTCAGAAATCAGAAGGCCCTCTGAAACCCCCAGGAGAACCGTCTACAGTCACCTCTAAAACAGGAACACGGGACTGTCTTGCTCTTACCCAGCCACAGTTGACAAATCCACTAGAAGCCAGGGTAGGATAAAAGAAAACAAAAAAAAGCCCCAGCTCTCCGACACCTACATGGGGTTCCTCGGTTTCTGAACCTCCAAGGGAGAAACCTACCTTTTGCCCCCAAACCTGAGGCTGGCCAGCTTTCACGGGGTAGTTTGTAAAGGCCTGGAGGCCCAGAGCTGAGAGTCAGGCCCCCTTGTGCCCCCTGGCCTGGCCTCAGCCAGGTACCTACCGCCT
Source organism: Felis catus (assembly GCF_018350175.1). NCBI lineage: Eukaryota > Metazoa > Chordata > Mammalia > Carnivora > Felidae > Felis > Felis catus. The sequence goes on along the minus strand of NC_058373.1, from coordinate 110,799,207 downwards.
TCCTCAAAAGGGCTCCCATCGGAGCACCGAGAGGGCCACCTGGGGCCCGGGAGCTGCGCCCTCCCAGCCCCGGCAGCCGAGCGGTTAACAGGCTTGGGGCGAGCAGCGAGCTGCCACCAACAGCCTCGGGAATTAAAGTGCCCGCCGCCTCCTGCAAAAGCTCTTCAATAAATGTCCTATTCAGAACCAGTTCTGCGTGTGGGTCATACTTTCTGCATTTCTTTCATTCCTGATGCCTGGGGGGCCCCCCGACGGAGGAAATGAGGCTTCTCACCCTAATTCAGCAGGCCCCAGCGGGGTGAGGACCCAGGCCACAGTCTGGCAGGTATGCACTGCCCGGCTGAGGACATGCAAATATCTAAGCAATTAAACACAAGGGGACACTAACTGCAGGAAGTCAAATACTGAAGACACTTGAACAAAGCCAGATCATTCACCAGCACAACAATACTCCATTTATGTGGCTCCTCCCCCACCCCAGGCCCTCAAAGCCTGAGGATATTAACCCTTGTCCTTACAACAGCCAGGGGCACAGGGAAGAGGCAGGTGGGCAGCAGGCATTATTAGCCATTTTACAGATCAGGAAACTGAGTGGCTCCCGAAATGCCAGATTGGAATACCAACTGGAACATTATTGGGGTGAACCAGGCATTGTGCTGAACAAAACCTCTGTGTAGTCTCCTCACAACAACCTCAAGGTCCAGAGCCATGGGCTCCTTTACCCAAGGCCCAACAGGGAGGGAAGAGGGGAAAGCCAGGCAGGGTTTCCTGGAATCCTGCTTCCAGAGCTCTTCATTCCTCGAAGTGGCCTCAGGTGGGGCCTTAAGAGATGCAGATGGAATCCCCTGAGCCCACCTTGTGGGAACGCCCTCAGGCACTTTGCTCAGAACAAGTTCCTACACTGAGGGGCAACCGCAGAGAGAGGGCAAAATGGAGTCACCTGGGAATTCATAACTCCCTCCTAGAAGCTTCCAGGAACGGTTTCTGTGCCCGTTGAGGGATGGCCCAAGGACCAAGCGCACTGGCTGCCCTTCTCCACCCCGTCACAGTGAGGGGTACTCATCCGCACTGCAGCTCAGTGAGTGGCAAGTACCCTAAGGAGTCTTCTGTGAATGCTCTGTCCTCTTAACTCAGTTACAGCCTCCTGCAGTTACGGACCAGATCTTGGGGGGGGGGGGGGTGCCCTTTTTCCCCCAGGTCTTCTGGCACTCAAATGCCTACTACTGATTTTGGCAGGTGTGCAAGCATATGCCAGAAAAAGGCCACAATGAAGCACACGGGTGGCTGGTATTTTCTGAGCTCTTACGGGAGAAAAAGACCTTCCCTAGAGGAGGCCCAGAAAAAGGTTGGGGAGTGGAAAACCAAGCTGTTCGCCTCGTCTCTGCTGCCTGGTCAGACCCAACCCAGCTGAAAGCTGCAGCGTCCAGGCTGAGAGGACTTCCTGTCTGAAAACAGGATTACTCAAACTCACTCACATTTAGTGGCAATATAAACTGCATGCCAGGTCCTGAGAACATGGCAATACGTAAGGCAAAGCCTTGCTATCAAGGAGCTTACGTTCCCAGTGGGAAGGACACAAATGGTAGGCAAATGACTAATATATTTCTGGACAGTGATAAATGTCATGAAGAAGATAAAGCAGGGGAAAGAGTGTGAGTGGGGGATGGGGGCGTTGTTTGGTCAAGAGGCCTGGGAAGGCTCGGAGGAGGGGACTCTGGGGCGGAGTCCTGCGTAAGAAGAAATCATACCGCAAAGTTCTGGGGGAAGAGCCTTCCAACAATCCTTTCCTCCACTCCACCTCAGCCACCGACCCACACATTTCATATGTCCCAGAGCTCATCATCACCAGTAAGTGCAGACTTCCCAAATATACTTTTAAGCATCCGACTCTTTGCAACCACTGAGGAGGAGCAGAGTATGAACATTACTAACCCTACAACAAAAAGCCATCACAAGGGAATAAAAAGATGGAACAAATTGGTACTCCAAGAGCTAAAACTCTGAGCAAGACTTTGAAAAAGTACTAAACAGAAATGAAATATACGATATTGAAATTTAAAACCCAATACATATGGGCTGGCTCAGTCAGTAGAGCATGCGACTCTTGATTTCAGGGTTGTAAGTTCAAACCCCACATTGGCTGTAGAGATTACTTAAAATTGAAAGAAAAATCCTGGGGTGCCTGGGTTGGCTAGGTGGGTTTAGCATAGGACTCTTGGTTTCAACTCAGGTCATGATCTCACAGTTCATGGGACTGAGCCTCGTGCTGACAAGGCAGAGCCTGCTTGGGATTTTCTCCCTCCCTCTTTCTCTCAGACCCTCCCCACTGTCTCTGTCTCTGTCTCTCTCTCCCTCTTTCTCAAAATAAATAAATATTTAAAAAACAAAAATAAAAAATTTAAAAACACTTTAAAAAAATCTTTAAAAAAAATAAATAAAACCCAATAGGTAGGTTAAACAAAATTAAACACAGCTAGAGAATTAGTAACATGTAAAGAAAAAAAAAAAAAAACCTGAGTAAGTCATCCTGATTTCAGTGCAAAAAGAGAAGATAGAAAATATGAACAGAGAGATCCAGAAAGTTCCAGAACAAAAAGGAAAATGGGAGAGAGGCAATTTTCAACGATGGAACATACATGAATTTTCCAGAACAGAAGGTAGACATTTGTCCTCTGATTGAAAGCACACACAAGTTACATTTAAAAGAAGGCTACAGGGGCGCCTGGGTGGCTCAGTCGGTTGAGCGTCAGACTTCGGCTCAGGTCATGATCTCACAGCTCATGAGTTCGAGCCCCACGTCGGGCTCTGTGCTGACAGCTCAGAGCCTGGAGCCTGCTTCTACTTCTGCGTCTCCCTCTCTCTCTGCCCCTAACCCACTCACATGCTGTCTCTGTCTCTCTCAAAAATAAATACACATTAGAAAAAAAAAATTTTTTAATAATAATAATAAAATAAAAGAAGGCTACATTTAGCTATGTCGTGCATAGTAAAAATGGAGAACACTGAAGACGGAAAATAAATATCTTCAAGGATTATAAGGAAATACCACAAACAACTATATGCCAATAAATTAGATAACTTAGACAAACGAATTCCTAAATGACACAAATCAATGACTGACTCAGGAAGAAATAGAAAATCTGACAAGAACTGTTCACAAGTAAAGAGACTGACTAGTAATTTTAAAATTCTCAATAAAAAAAAAAAGCCCAGGACTAGAGGGCCCCACTGATGAATTCTACCAAACCTTAAAGAAGAATTAATACCAATTCTTTACAAACTCTTCCAGAAATAAAAGAGGAAGGAACACTTCCCAACTCATTCTAGAGGTCGTATTACTCCAATATCAAGACCAGACATCACAAGGAAACTATAGTTTAAAATCCCTAATAAATAAAGATGCAAGAATCCTCAACAAAATACTAACAAATTGAATTCAGTAACACATAAAAGAGTATACACTATGACCATATGATTTATCCCAGAAATACAAGATTGGGTTAACATCCAAAAGTCAAGATATTAATAAAGTACAAAAACCACCTGATAATCTCAGTAGACCCAGAAAAAAATATTTGACAAAATCTAACACCTTTCCATAATAAAAACACTTTCACAAACTAGGAATAGAAGGGAATATTCCCATCCTTACAAAGAGCATCTACAAAAAACCTATAGGTACTTCGTACTTAATGGAGAAAAACTGACTGCTCTTCCCCTAAGATCAGAACAAGACAAGGATTTCCCCTCATGCCATTTCTATTCAACACTGTACTAGAGTTGTAATCAGGGCAATTAAGCAGGAAAAAGAAATAAAAGACATTCAGACTAAAAAAAGGAAGAAGTAAAGCTATCTCTGTTCACAGATGACACGATCTTGTACATAGAAAACCCTAAGAAATCCACTGTAAAACCATTACTACTAATGAAAGAGTTCAGCAACAGGCCAGAATATAAGATCAACACATAAAAATCAATTCTAGTCCTATACATTGGCAGTGAACAATCCAAAAATGAAATGAAGAAATGAAACAATACCATTTATAATAGCAAAAAGCATAAAGTGGTCTGGAATATATGTAACAAGGAAAATGCAAGACTTGTGTACTGGAAACCACAAAACACTGTTGAAAGAATTAAAGAAGATCTGAATAAATGGAAAGACAACTCATGTTCTAATGCATCAGAACATTTAACATTGCTAAACTGGCAATACTCCCCAAATCTATGTACAGCTCAACACAATCTCTGTGACAATCTCAGCTGGATTTTTGCAGAAATTGACAAGCTGATCCTAAAATTCCTCTGGAAAAGCAAGAGACCCAGAATAACCAAAGCAATCCTGAAAAAGACCAAAATTGGAAGACTCACAGTTCCTGATTTCAAAACTAACTACAAAGCTACACTTACTAAGACTGGCTATACTGGCATAAAGGCAGACATATAGATTAATAGAATTGAGAGTACAGAAACAAAACCTCACATTTAGAGCCAACTGATTTTCATCAAGGGTACTAAGACAATTCGACAGGAAGAGACTTTCAACAAGTAATACTAGGACCACTGGATATTCACATGCAAAAGAATGAGTCTGGACATCTGGTTTACACCATACACAAAAACTAAGGCAAGACGTATCACAGATCTAAATGTAAGACCAGAAACTGTAAAATTTTAGAAGAAAACATAGGAAGAAATCTTGCTGAACTTGGGTGAGCAATGGTTTCTTAAGTACCAAAAGCACAAGCACCAAAACAAACAAATAAAACTGATATACTGGACTTAACCAAAATTAAAAACTATAGTGTTCCAAAGGGCACTCTCAAGAAAGTGAAAAAAAAAAAGGAAAAGAGAAAAAACAAATTACAAAATGGGAAAAAATACAAAACAGTTGTAAATCATATATTGGACAACGGACTCATAACTAGAATATGTAAGGAACCCTAACAACAACAATAAAACTCAATTTATAAATGGGCAAAGATTTGAATAGACATTTCTCTAAAGAAGATATGCATAAGGCCAATAACCACATGAAAATATGCTCCACATCATAAAGCATTAAGGAAATGCAATCAAAACCATAGTTAATACCACTCCATAACCACTAGGATGGCTAAAATAAAAACAATGTTCAACAAGTATTAGCGATCATGTGGAGAAATTAGAACGCTTTGCACCCTCCTGGTAAGAATGGGAAAAGAGTCCAGCTTATTTGGAAAACAATTAAGCTGTTTCTCAAAAAGCTAAAGAGTTACCATATGGCCCAGCAATTCTACTCCTAGGTATATACTAAACAGAACTGAAAATATATGTCCATACAAAAGGTGAACATAACCATTCACAGGGTGTTATTCGTAACAGCCAAAATACAGAAACAGCTCAAATGTCCATCAACCGATGAAACGATAAACAAAATGCAGTATATCCATACAATGGAATATTTGGCAATTAAAAAAAATGAGGATCTGATAACATTCCACAACATGGATGACTCTTGAAAACATCAAGCTAGTCATAATAAAATACATTTTTATGGACTCATTTACGTGAAATATCCAGAATAGGCAAATGCATAGAGAGAGAAAGGAGATTTGTGGTTGCCTGGGGATGAGGGATGGGAAAAAATGGAAATGACTGCTAATAGGTATAGGGTTTCTTTTTGAGGGGGCATAAACTGTTTTAGGATTGGACAGTGGTAATGGTTGTACAACTCTGTGAATATACTAAAAACCACTAACCACCTTACATAGATGAATTTTAAGATATGTGAAATGTCTCAATAAAGTTATAACTCAGTCAATAGAATCTTAAAAGTAACAAGTCAGTGGGAAAAGTATAGACTCTTCAATAACTTGTACTGGAAAATTTGGCTACTCCTCTGGAAAAAGACAATCAGTTTGATCTTACAAGGCTGAATTGTTCTCTACCTTGCCTGGACATAAGTCACCTAGGGCATTTCATAACCATGCCTGGGCCCCACCCCAAGATATTTTTATTTTTGTTTTTTTAATGTTTTTATTTATTTTTGAGACAGAGCAAGCGGGGGAGGGGCAGACAGAGAGGGAGACCCAGAATCTGAAGCAGGCTCCAGGCTCCAAGCTCTCAGCACAGAACCCGAGGCAGGGCTCAAACTCACAGGCTGTGAGATTATGACCTGAGCCGAAGTCAAAAGCTCAACTGACTGAGCCACCCAGGTGCCCCAAGATATTATTTTATTGGTCTTATCTGAGGTGATACTCAGACATCAGTACTTTCTTTTTAAAGCTCCTCATAAGGCTTTAGTGTGGAGCCAGAGCTGAGATCCAATTTCATATAAAATTTAAAATGAATTTAAAATGTAAGCATGGGAGGGGCGCCTGGGTGGCGCAGTCGGTTAAGCGTCCGACTTCAGCCAGGTCACAATCTTGCGGTCCGTGAGTTCGAGCCCCGCATCGGGCTCTGGGCTGATGGCTCGGAGCCTGGAGCCTGTTTCCGATTCTGTGTCTCCCTCTCTCTCTGCCCCTCCCCCGTTCATGCTCTGTCTCTCTCTGTCCCAAAAATAAAATAAACGTTGAAAATGTAAGCATGGGAAGCAAAACTTAAATTTAAAATAATATATTTATAAAATCAGAGCAGGAGAGGATTTTTTGAACAAGAGACAAAGTATAAACAAAAGATTGGTAAATCTGACATTAAAATTAAAACTTCCTTATGAAAACTGACATTATTAATAAAGTTAAGATAACCCACAGCTCTATGTAACGAATATAATATACCAAAGATTAGTTATTTAACATATATATCTTTTAACTCCTAAAAGACAATGGCAATTAAAACTCTGGAAAAGTATACAAGAACCGATAGCACGTGGGAGAGGCGTGGGGGGTACGCATGGGAAACTTTTCACTGTGTTCTCTTTTGCAGTTTGAATCATGCGGATATATTATCCAGTTAAATACAAAGATTTTTTAACGTAAAGGGCAAAGACTCATACAATAACACGATTGGCCAATAAACAGGAAAAGTGTCCATCCCTACCTGTAATCAAAGTGTAAATTTTATTTCTTTTGAGAGAGCGAGTGTGTACAAGAAGGATAGAGAGAAAGGGGGAGAGAGAATCCCAAGCAGGTTCCTCGCTGTCAGGATAGAGCCCAAATAGGGGTTTGATCCCATCAATTGTGAGATCATGACCTGAGCCAACATCAAGAGCCAGACGCTTAACCGACTGAGTCGCCCGGGCACCCCAAAGTGTTAATTTTAAAAACCCTTTTATTGGGGCACTTGGGTGGCTCAGTTGGTTGGACATCTGAATTGATATCAGTTCAGGTCACGATCTCCTGGTTCCTGGATCCAGGCCCACGTTGGGCTCTGCACTGACAGCAAGGAACCTGCTTGGGACTCTCTTTCTCCCCCTCTCTCTGCCCCTCCCCCATATGCAATCGTGTGTGCCCACACATGCTCTCTCTCTCTCTCTCTCTCTAAATAAATAAACATAAAAAAAAAAGAAAAAAAGAAAACACTTTTTAAAAAATAATTTTAAAATACCATTTCATACCTACCAGATTGAAAGACAAAAAAAAAAAAAGTTAGCGAAATAGGAGTTCTCTTATTTCTGGTAAGAATATAAGTTGTTTACAAATCATTTGGGGACAGTTTCACAGTATCTTGAAAAGCACAACTTATGACCCAGTAATCGCACTGCTGACGTACTTGGGAGAGAAGACTGACATGCGTGTTCAACACGGTATCATTTGCAGTGGTGAAAAAAATGTCCATCAGTAAGTGCAAGGTGATACAGTTCTACAACAGATACCACACAAGCGATGAATGAATAAATGAGATTTAAATATACCAATACGGGAGCGCCTGGGTGGCTCAATCGGTTAAAGTCCAACTCTTGGTTTCCACTCAGGTCACAATTTCACAGTTTGTGAGACTGAGCCCCACGTGGGGCTCTGCAATACCAGCGTTGAGCCTACTTGGGATTCCTCTCTCCCTCTCTCTCTGCCCATCCCTGCTTGCTCTCTCAATAAGATAAACATTAATAAAAAAAACACACATGGGTAAATCTAGGTAACAATGTTGGATAAAAAATTCAAGTTCAAGGAGAACACATTGAACGTGATGCTATATAGGTCAAAATTAAAACAACACAATACCATATGCTACTTATAGACAACAGTGTAAAGTATAAAAACATGCAAAGGAATAATAAACATCATAGTCGGGAGAATTTTACTTCTGGGGAAGGAGGGAAGAAAATTTCCCCAAGAGATTGCATCTGTAACATTCTATCTCCGCAATAAATGAGAGAGGTAAGGATGATACAATTACCACTTGCCGGGTCTGCACAGTGGGAACACAGCGGAGCTGGGTCAGGGTTCCAAGGCAGAGGCGGGCCCGTCACCTGAAGACTGACTAGAACAACCGGCACCAAGGCCACACACGGAAGCACCTTTCAGCAGCATCCAGAACCAAAACAAAGGAACAAAGCTTCCCTGGGAAAGAGGCCTGGGATGTTTGAAACTGCAGCTCCTTCCTCCCTGTCATTTTCTGGCCTCTGAAAGTGCTGTGTGGCACCCAGGCGGATGCTTAAATTGTAACTGTACTGAAAGCATTCTTGTTTCTAAGACGAGTGCCCTTTGGGATACCTGGCAGGCCATCTGGGCGCAGCTGAATTAGGGCTGGACCTGCTTTACTTGACTAGCCGATGGACCCCCCTGAAGAGAGGGCTGTCCAAAAAGCCAAAAAACTCAAGAGAGTTTTAAAAAAGTCTTGGATAAAGCGGTGCACCTGTGCCCCAGGGTCACTCAAAAATTCAAATCTCATCCCTGCCAAGTCTTGGCTGAGTGCTCCTGGACACATTTCCAACCTTGGGTGGACTGCGTTTCCTTATCTGTGGCAGTGGGTAACACCACTTATTCTGCCTTTGTCCAGAGGAGTAGTGATATTATTACTCAAGTATCAACACTTTTAAAAGTTGTAGTCAATCTGGTTGGGAATCTTTTACAAATGTTACACGCTTCCTTGCATGCCTTCCTAAACGGTCAAGGGAACATCATTTAACCTTTTCTGGACGACTCAAGGTCACAATTACCAGCAGAGCATCACTTATCAAAATGATGACCACCTGCCTAAGGGTCATTCCTCCTAAAGAGATCCCGGCCCTTACGCAGGTACTTGCCCTTCCTGCCGTTCCGACCTCTGTCCACTCTTACTGTCAACTCCCAGTTGCTCCGTGGGCATTTGTCCTCTCTATGCTGGTCTCTTTACAGCCTTTCCTTTGCTGCTTCCTTTCAGCTGTCGGCTTGGAAACGGGATGACACAACATATACATAAAAGTTAAACAGAGTCTGAGGGGGCTGGTGTGAAGAAAAACGTAGGAACTGGAGTCCTGGCTGATTAGAGGTCTTGACTATATGCAGATAAGCAGGACCACAGGTAGGACAAGTCCTGAGGAGCACACAAGAGGGGACCCACTGCCTTCTGTGGGATATTATGGGACATATCATGGGATGAACTATATTCAAAACCACAAGCACCCCTTCTGTCCACTTTGCATGGGGGCAAATCCTGCCACGGGCCTGGCAGGACTGGTCCCAGGGACTCCAGTCAGCACCCTTCCACTTTTCCAGGCTGCGGGAATACAGAGCTGCCTGCCCCTCCGTCACAGCAGCTGACCACAGGTTAACTTCCCCAAATATCCTAGGCATTTTTAGACAGGAATAGAACATTTGTGAAGAATGTGAAAATTTCTTTTAATTCCTAAGGTTTCATTACACAGCAGCAAATATTTACTTATACAGCAAGTGTTTATTGGAATCCTACGATGCAGGAAGCAATGTGCAGGAATTGGGATGTAGCAATGTGCAGGACAGAGAGAGGCTACATGAATACTGGTTCCCTTTTCTTGTCAACACTTGCCAAATGTTGCTCAAGAACCTCCAATTTTCGCACACACATGCGCGCGCACACACACACACACAGTCTTGCAGCCTGGGGAGTAAAGGATATGGATTTTTGAGAGCTTCCAATACCTGTAGTTCCAGCTCTCCTCTTGAGATGCTGTTACACAGTAAGAACTAGACTTTACTCCTCTAACATCCCTCCCTCTATTCTTAGCCGGACCCCAGCAATAAGTCCTTGAAGCAACTTCAAGGACTCTCAGACTGTGCTTCCCAAAAGGTTGCATGGACGGCCACCATTGCGCCCACTGGAACCTTCGTCAGGACCTGTGTCCAGCCCCACAATCTGCTCAGCAGGAAGCAGAGAGTCCTTAAAAACCCATTTCCCGAGCTTAAACCAGGGCTCCCTCCCCAAAGGCCAGCAAGACAACCATAAAAAGTGCGGCTCTCCCTTTGCCTGTGTTCCCAGATGGCAACAGCCTACCCAGGTGGGCCCTGACCCCCGCCGCTGCCTTCTTCTCCCAAATCCCATGGAACAAAACCAGGAGCAAACGAGACCACCAAGCCCAGATTATGCTCAGGACGGGACCTCGGCACAAGCTCATCACACCCTGTTGATTACACTTTATACGGTTCTGTTATACAGGAACAAAGATAAATCAAGCACTCTCTCCTCAGAGAGCTTCTAATCAAAATGAGGAGCAAAGAGCAGAGAGACCCAGTTCACAAGACAGGCCTTCATCCCGGGCAGCTAACCCCCAGAGCGGCTGCTAGCATCTCGATGCACCTCCTTCTGATCATGGGGTACAGGGCCCTGCCCGGTTTTCCTTCTCCTGACTTACGGCCACCCCAAATCACAAAAATGCCTGTTTGCAACTTTCTCTGAGGCCAGATTATAACCAGCCTTATGCAGCCTCTAGGCACCAATTGGCAGGCCCAGAAAACCCCGTCACCACAGGGCCTGCCTGCTGTCCTGCGTGTGCCACAGGGCCCTCAGGGGGTGTGGTCTGGCTGATGACCACTTCCCTGGGCCTCACCCCCCACAGCCCATCCCTGCTTCCTGAGCCAGGGCAGGGCCCCCAGGAAACCGCTCACCACAGCTTTGACAGCAGTCTTAGATCAGGCCCCTCCCTTTGAGGTCCGTGGTTCCAGCTAAGAGAGACTCCTCAGACTAGCCGGGCGGATGCAGCACAGAGCTGAACAGTTAGAGTCCAGGCAGAACCCAAGATAAGCCCCCGTCACAATCCTCTTGCCACCTACGCAATCTGCCCAGGCCTCCCCTCCCCTCCCCTCCCCTTCCCTCATCTTCCCCACCCCTTTCACTCCCTCTTGGAACATAAGTTATCTACAGGACCCTGGGAGAGGGGCGGATAGCCTTCCCAGCTGTGAGGCAGGGCGGAGAGGCCAAGGACCACGGTGTGATTCATCAGGGCTGTTTAAAAGCAGGGGGATTTCCAGAGCAAGGGAGGGCCAGGGCTACCCCCAGCTCACCCGTCGCCTGGGAAAGAGGCACACACCTGGGAGTCCAGCATCCTCAACCCCACCATCGGGAACCTAGGATAGGGTAGAAAAGTCTCACTAAAGAGAAAGCCTGCGCTAACCAAGGTTTCTGTTTTTACCTCCCTCCAATTCCCCACCCCTGCCTAACACTTGAAATGCAAAGCCTTTCATCCAGAGTCCTTGGCGATGGCATTTAATATCTTGGACTACCCCTGCACAATTTGTTTGGAGAAATAATAAGATTATCATGTATTGAACACCTCTGTAGGCTGTGCGAAGCACTGAACATTGGTTCTCATTGTTCATGGTCACACAATACCGTACGTGGTAGTAATGATGACTAATGCCATTTTACAGGTGAGAAACATAGACTTAGAGGTTAGCACCGCAGGGCTAGCAAGCTGGAAAGCTGGGATCCAAATCCAGGTGCACCCAATTCCAAACCCGGCCCCTCAGTTCCACAGTGGGTTGCTTAACTGGGTTTCAAGCAAAGAGACAAAGGGAAATACTTCCCTCAGGCATTATCTCAAATATCCCTTGTTCAGGAGGCTTCCCAGGCCACCCCATCTAAAAATGCCATCTCACCCCTTCCACGGTAATGTGCATCCACCTTCCCTATCCATGTTTCTGCTTATCGCTGACACGCTTTCTATTCACTTTCTACCTTGCTTTACTGTTGGCTTCCCCCACTAGAAGTCAGTGCCACGAGGTCAAGGATTTTTGTTATCCTTTGTTCACTGCTGTGTCCCCTGCATCCATATTCATATACAGTAGGTGCCAAATAAATGTTGAATAAATGAATACTTTAAAATACACCTTAAGAAGCCTAACTGGAAGAAGAAAAAGAGGATGATCCATCCATTCAGGGGAAGAAGTGAGATGAGAAAAAGAGAGCAAGTTAGGAGCCCTAAGAGGAGTCCAATTAAGAGGAAATGAAGGTCTGCCAGGTCCCCTGTGGACTCCAGTAAAGCCTTTCCTGCTGGCAGTAGTGATTTCCAGCTGCCAAGGCCCCAGCCTGAGGGATTCTGCTGGGGAGGGCAGGCAGGCAGCCCTGGAACAAAGGCCTATGGACACGCAGCTGGCCAGAGAGGCGGCACAGAGCAGAGGCCTGGGCCAGAAGGGCAGCCTGGGGTGGGGGGAGGGAGGCAAATGAGGAGCTGAAGAGGCCCCTCAGTGCAGCTGCAAAGGCAACACCCTCCCAAAGCCAAGAGTCCCCTCAACCCCCAACACAACAGAGAATAGCTAGATGGCGCCACAATTAACCCTCCAAAGTCAGCACCGGGGCCTGGGCTTGTGGCAACCCCTCCAGGCTTGGAGCCAGAGCCTTCACAAAGTTCTGGGAGCCGGGGGGAGGTGAAAGGGCCAGCCACAAGTCTGGAACACAGTCCCTGTTCCCCTACAGCCCTGGTCATCACTCAGGCCATGGCCTTTGGCCTCCTCCTGTGTAAACACAGTGACCCTGGGTTAGCTGTGGATTTGGTAAGCCAAATGTTTACCCTGGAGCTGATATCACAGGCCACGGATGTAAACCTCCACCATAGGATCCTGGTATCTGCCATCTCCTATGGCACATATGGGACATATCCAGTAACTGTAAAGCTCTTGAGAGTTCCTCCCAGTCACAGGGAGCTCTTTATTTTGTACAGGAGCTCATGGAGCACTTTCCACGTCTCTGGCTTCATCTGATCCTTACCACAGCCTCTATAGGAAACGCAGGCAAGTTCCCCACTTTACTCCAGTGGAAACGGGAGTCTGAAAGATGTGTGACATGCCCAGGTCATGTTGGAGAAAGCATGGATTAGCCAAAGAAGGAATCTGAGTTCTAGTCCCTATCTGGCCAACAGGGATAAGGCTCAAACCACCTCACATCTCTGGGCTCTGCTGCCTTCATGTGTAGATAGAGCAGGCTAGTCAGAGGTGCCTTCCAGCTCAAGCGACTCTACCAATCTTTAATGCTATGCAGTAGAGCCAGGATTAAAACTCAAGCAAAATCCTGTGCTGGACTCCAAGGCCATCGCTTGTCGGCCTTGGCTAAGATCAAGTGGACTCCAAGGCTAGTGCTCTTTCCACTCTCCTTAATAGGCCACGTCTACTAAAAGGCAGTGGAAAAGCCCCGCAAAACAGCTTTTAAAGCACTCCCTCTGCTTCTAGGACTTGGTTTACCCAGAGCAGGATATCCAGGGAGCCAAGGGGTTGCCCTGCCCTCAGGGAAGGGAAAGGGTGCAGCAGCAGGAGTATTAACAGCAGGCTTAGAAGGACGAGACGAGGCACCCCAGGATCACGGGAAGGGATGAATAGCAGAAGGGGTACATCTTCCTTGGATTCTTACTCTCTAGGTTTTCTGCTGGGGATGGTTGGAATGAAGTCATTCCCAGCTGAAGTCAATCAGGACTCCACTCTCAGTCCAGCAAGGAAGGTGCTAGAAAGGCACTTTCCAAAAAGGAAAGCAAGCGATGTGCTCAAAGGGGAAGTCCTCCTGGGCTGTCATTACTCTCCCTGCTTACTATTTCTTAAGCAAGGTCGATGTGATTGGGCTGCATGAAGAGGCAGGGCTGGGGAGACTCTGGGAACCCCCAGTCTAGGGTTCAATGTAGTATGATGCAGTCTGAGTCGCCTCACGAGGGGCTCCGGAGCAGAAGACAGCCTCCTTCATCAGCCAACAGTTTAGCAAATGGCCTCAAGAATGAAACCCTTGCCGTGGCCACTGAGACCGCCTCCCCACCCCCACCCCGGGCCACACCTCTCCAGCCTCCTACCAGTACATTTCCCACTCCGTTCTTCCTTTTGTTTTCAAAAGCAGCGCCAAGGAGTAAAAGTAGCTACCGAAAAATGTCCCGAAATTTCAAGTTTGCACGTCTTATCCTAGCTTTCCAAACCAAAGAGCTGAGAAGAGAGGAAATTAACCAAACAGATTTCAGGAGTGGGTGAGGTCGAGGTAGACAGTGGCAGCCAGTGGCTTCTATGCCTTCGGCTCCCGACACCTCATTTCTGGCACCCCCTCTAATCCCTTCAGTACAGGAGGAGAGATTCCCAACAGCGAGCACCGTGTGGCACCAACCCGGAACAGGCTGCTGGCGCCCCTTGGGCTCCCTGGACCAAAGGTTGGGGTCATTCCGCAAAAGGGTCCACCCGGCCCGGGGCCCACAGTCCGAGGCAAGGGCCAGCCCTAGGGCGACCGAGCGCGCAGGGGGAGCCGTGGGCGCAGCCTCGCGGGCTTCCCCGCTTTCAAACGGGGCCTCCCGGAGCCACCTGGCGCGCTCGCTCCTTTTGTTTCCGGGGTGGGGGCTACAGGACAGAAAATGTCTCCGTGCACGAGGCCTCCCGCGCTCCGGTCCTCTGCCGGGAGGTCGCCTTGGAAGGCGCCAACGCGGCCCCGGGCCCTCCTCAGCCGCCCCGAGTCCTCACCCCGCGGGGGGCTGGAGCGAGGGCCCGGGAGTGGGGAGAGGGGGGTCTCGGAGGGGCTCTAGGCGCTGCCACTGGCGGAGGGAGAGGGGAGAAGCGAGGGCCACTCACCGCACGGTCGCCGCCCCGCTGGGTCCGGCACGCTCGGCGCGAGAGGCTGCCCAGGTGCGGCCGCGACGCGGGCGCGAGTTTGAAAGTCGCTCTCGGCAGTGGCTGAGGCTGCCCGCCGCTCCCGCCCACTGCCCAGCCCCTCGGCTGTCCCGGACGCGGCCCGCTGCAGACGCGGCCCCCGGGGACCCCAGCCCGCGCGCGCCTTCCCAGCGCCCGGCAGGAAGTCGGGGCCGGGCGAGCGCAGCCGGAGCTGCGGCGGGAGGGAGGAGAGAGGGAGGAGCGGGCCAGGAATTTTTCCAGTGGGTGGAGACTCGGGCCCGCCGCTGGAATCCAGCAATCGGCGGCTCCGCGGGGACCCGGGGAAACTTCGCGACGCGGCGAGCTGGAGCCCGGGGTAAAGGGGATCGTGCGCCGCTAATGATTAACCCCGCAGGTGGGGCGAGCGCGCCGCCCGGACGGTGACCGTCCCGCCCCACGCGAGCGGCTCCCCGGCCGCCTAGATGTTCGTAGATTCAATGACGCACGTGGTGGGGGTCACCCCGGTGTCATAGCCAACCATCCCTCATTGTGCGGACAGGAAAGGGGGCTTTCTAGTAGGACATTCGCTGTGATTGGCATCGCGGGTCTCGATCCTGCTGGAGCAGGTCACCTCGGCCGTTTTGAGTCCGAAAGGCACGTCAAGAATGCCTCACCGCAGCTCGGTCCCTGTGACCCTTTACAAATGTAAATCCAAGCCTCTGAGAAGCTGACGAGACGAAGAAACTGCTAACTTGGCGGGAGTCCACCAAAACTCGGTGGATAAAACAAGATGCGGAAACCTGTGTAATAGAGAACCACGTTTTCGTGAAACGAAGACAGAGAACCCGTCTCCTTCCGTTTTTATGTCTTTATGTAATCTTATGGGTATGGAAAGGCACACACCTGGGGGGGGGGGGAGGCTCTCAATAAGGACAGGCTAGATTTTGAGCAAGATCATAAATTTTAAAATGCAAAATAATTCATCAAGAAAGATAGACAAAAGATGCTGTCCAGCACAAGGCAGGAGAGAAGCCCAGGGTGGGACCCCAGCAGAGGTCCCACTGGGTAGGCATTATCACCAGTTCCTAGGGAGGAGGAATGGGACACTGATACAGAATCGCTAGGTTCTGTGTAGACAAATGTGTATAGTAAACGACAAGTAAAGTTCTCGTCAAAAAGAAAACAAGCTTAAAAAAAAAAAAAAAGCTCCAGGCAAATGCAAACTCCAGGTGATTTACAGGGAGGGGAGGGGAGTTGAGACTGCGGGCGCGGAAGGAAATGGCTTTCAGGTGACTTTGAAACAGGATCCTGGCAGAGGGTGGGGTGTAGACTGCGGGGCTCCTGGCTCCAGACGGCCGGGAAAGGGGTAAGCGCTGGGCCTGACCGGCCCCGGAAGTCGGACCCACATGCCTCGGGGAGGGAGGGTCTGCTCCAAGCTTGCAGAGCCCTACATTCGCGGACTGGGAAGGTGAAAGCCGAGATTGCGGAAGGAGTTTGGGGGTAAACAGCCGCCGCGGCTCTACCAGATACAGCCGGCCAGGCTCCCGGGAGAAGCCCAAGTCCCGTCCTGCCTTCCAGGGGGCAGTCCCTCCTCCTGCTTCTGCCTTTCTTTGATCCTTTCTTCCCTGATCACCTGAATCATACCAATCCCGTGCTGCCCACCTCAAATTCCAGCGTCCAAAGAAGGCCCTTGACTTGGCTAAGCCATTACTGAGTGCACTCCTCACGCCTTAGCCAGGACAGCGAAGAGTGTCAATGACAGTAATAATGACTCATTTAGTGGAGGCTTACCATTTGTAGGGAGTGGTGCTATGCTGTTGACATTGCCTTCCTCTATCCTCACAGTTACCTTGTGAGCTAGTAAGTATCCTTATCCCCAGTTTACAGACAGGATAACTGAGGATCAGAGGTATCTATAGCAACTTGACCAAGATTACATAACCAGCAAAAGCAGAGTCTGACAAGATCCCAGATAGGTCCAACATTTGAGTGCTTACTAACCCTAAGTCCTTTATACAAACAACTGTAGTCACCGAAGAAGCTGAGGCAAGGTCGGCCACACAGCTAGTGTGCGACAGACCTGGGGAAAGCTGATCTTCCCCATCTTTTCTGCCTTCTTTTTGACACCTGTTATATTCAATTCAGAACTTCATTATAATGTCTTGCATTGCTTCTAATTGTTTTGATATACATAACTTATTTCCTAAAACAAAAACTGTAGTCTTTCCTCATGCAGAAGTCATATAGGAAGTACTCTGTCATGCAGTGAATTCAGATGAAATAACCCAGTCTGTGAGAAATCAGACAATCTCACCTCTAAGGATAAAGACCTGTGTCTGGGCCCAGACTCCACCAATTAGAGCCTCCCTACTTCCTGCCCCTTCCGATTCTTGCTCTAGTAGCTGCACCCTCCCTACTATTAAATCATTTATTATTATAATAATACCTTGTGCTTCAGTAATGCCTTTAATCCAAGATCTCAAAGTGTTCTAACAAATACAGATTAATTCATCATCACAGTATCCCCACAGAGATGGGGAGATGGAGGTGTTCTCCCCCATTTTATGGGTGAGAAAACCAAGACAGCACAGACGATTGAAATGACTCACTATGGAGATCAGTGGATGGGTTACTTCTCCCGGGCCCTTCCCCCCCTCCTTCCTAACTCATGGCTGCCGACATCAGCATCAAAATTTCAAATCCCAGAGACAAAGACCATTGAGTTTTCACAATAAAGGACATTTCCAAACTGTCATTTCAGCTGCTCCATTGTGGTAGACCTCAGGAGAGGGAGGGGATGTAAACGCGGTGAAGGTCCCCTGAGGCTCTCTGTGTCCAGCTCAGAGGAGGAACCTGGGCGGCTGGGATGGGGGGAGGAAATCCCCTCCAAGGTGACCTAAAAAGCCCAGCCAAGCTTTGAGGTCTCTTCCAGAGTTTCAAGTTGCATTTTAGTAATGTTTCTCAAAGTGTGAGCCACAAGCAACAAAATAAAAGACGAATTAAACGTCATCAAAATCTAAAACTTCTATGCCTCAAGGGTCATCAAGAAATTAAAAAGACAACCCAAAAAATGAGAGGAAATTGTTGCAAATCACTTGTCTGATAAGAGATTTACCTAGAATATATAAAGAATTCCTACAACTCAATAAAAAAAAAATTTAAATGGGCAAGGGGCACTTGGGTGGCTCAGTTGGTTAAGCATCTGTTGATTTCGGCTCATGTCATGATCTCATGTGTGAGATTGAGCCCCTAGTTGGTCTCTGCACTGACAGTGCAGAGCCTATTTGGGATTTGCTCTCTCTCCCTCTCTCTCTGCCCCTTCCCTGCTCGAGTGCACATGCATGCTCTCTCTCTCTCTCTCTCTCTCTCTCTCTCTCATTTAAGTAAAATAAAAATGGGCAAAAAATCAAATCAACATTTCTCCAAAAAAGATATAGAAATGGCCAATAAGTGCATGAAAAGCTACTCAACAACATTAACCACCATGGAAATGGAATAAAAAAAAAACAATGAGGGGTGCCTGGGTAGCTCAGTCCGTGAGCCAACTCTTGATCTCTCCGGTAGTGAGTCCAAGCCCCACATTGGGTGTAGACCTTGCTTAAACAAATAAACATTAAAAAAAATTTTAAGGGGCACCTGGCTGGTTCAGCCAGTGGAGCATGCAACTCTTGATATTGGGGTCATGAGTTTGAGCCCCGAGTTGGGTACAGAGATCACATAAAAAAATAAAATCTTTAAAAGAAACTTTTTAAAATGAAATTTCACTATATACCCATTAGAATGGCTAAAATCAAAAACACATATAATAATTAGGGTTAATGAGGATATGGAGAAATTAGAACTCTCATACATAAAAGATCAAACAGTGAACCCATGACTCAGCAATTCCACTCCTAGGTATATACAAGTAAAACCTTGGTTTGCGAGCATAATTTGTTCCAGAAACCTGCTTGTAATCAAAAGCACTTGTATATCAAAGCGAATTTCAAGAACCATTGGCTCAGTTGTGATCATGTGACGTTGGGCGTCACGTACTACTCATATTGCAAGACATGGCTTGTTTATCAAGTTAAAAATCTATTAGAAATGTTTGCTCATCTTGCAGCACACTGGCAGAACAAGTTACTCGCAATCCAAGGTTTTACTGTATGTACCCAAGTGTGTCCATACAAAACCTTGCACACGAATGTTTATAGAAGTACTACGCAATAGCCAGAAGGTAGGCACAACCCAAATGTCCATCAGTTGATGATGAATGGATAAAATGTGTATCTGTACAATGAAATATTATTTAGTCATAAAAAGGAATGAGGTAGTGGTTGGTGCTACAACATGAACGAACTTTGAAATCATTACGCTAAGTGAAAGAAGCCAGCCACCAAAACCCATATACGTACAATTCCATTTATATGAACTGTCCAAAATAAGCAAATCTATACAGACAGAAAGTAGATTTGTGGCTGCCTTAGAGCTGGGGTAGGGGTGGAGGGAAGTTGGAAAAAGATGGGGAATAGTTGCTAACGGGTTTGGCGTTTCTTTTAGGAGTGCTATACACACTGAAAATAGTGATTAGACCAAAAAAAAAAAATTAAATTGTATACTTTAAGTGGGTGAACTGTGTGGTATGTGCAATATATCTCAACAAAACTGTTATTTTTATTTTAAAAAGTGTGAACTCCTACCACCTGTTCCAGAATTAGCAGACTGCCTGTAATCAGGATCTATCAGAATCTATCAGATAGAATTCTATCAGATTGCAAGAATCTTTGGTAGGCAGGACCCAGCTCTGTATTTTCTCGGAGAACACTGAATGAAGTTCAATGTAACACAATGCCCTTACAAGACAGTGATTCAGAGCCTTGTGGCCCCCAGGCTTCCTGAAATGAATAAAATGGAAGGTCTGTAACTCACTCTGAGAGGGCAAAGGCCTGGGGGTTGGGTAGGGGGGAGAACTGAAATCCCTGTCCTGAAGTTCTTTATTAATTGCTTCTTTCCCCAAGTCTAAACCCCGTATTGTCAGAAAAAAATCTGACATCAGAAAGGGGAAGAAGGTGTGGGGGAAGGGAGAGGAAGACTCTCCCCCCCCCCCCCCGCCCCCGCCCCTACCTTCAGGCTCCCAGCCACTGCTGTGAAGAGCTCTTGAAGGAAATGAGCTGTTTGTTTGAGTTCGTGTCTGCAACAGAAACATTTGCCAATCACTTGTGGTTTTTCAAGAACCTGGGAGCTGCTTGCGAACCATTTCTGGAGATCCACTTATGTTCACCTTCGTTATCGGCAGATAAAGGAGCTGTAAGTCAGCATTTACGACACCTGAGACCAGAGAGCTGGCACTAAGATATCAGCCTTTAAGGGTCTAGGGGTTGATTTACACACTGTCCCTTCTTGGATTTTCCGCCTTTGTGCCAGATGTTTTTCTATTTGCACCATCACCTGTAAGATGGATGAGGTATAAACATGGAACAGTCAAGCTTTCCCCAGCTTAATGCTAAAGTGAAAGATTTTCTGGGGTGGGTTCAGAAACTATTAGCTGAAATGGTGTTGTGAGTTGTCTGTGTACTTCTTTATCTGGGTTAATATCCCATAGGACTGTCTGCTTCTAGCTGAGATTTTTCAGACCTGGGCATTCATAAGAATCATGTGGGAACTTTCTGACGCAGGACTGAAGCCACCCCTAGGAATCTGCATTTTAATAGCAAGTGATTCAGATGTATAGACCACATGTGGGAAAAATGATCTGAATTCTACCTCTTGTCTTTTCCCCTCCTGGCCCTTCCTCTTCCTCCCCTCCTTCCCCAAACCCAGGACTTGAAATAGAAGAAAGCCTGCAAATCCAATGCTCCAAAGATAAAAAGGTATGACTCTTAAGACCTCACGATGTTGGAACAAATCAGGCTATGACATGTAATCAGATGAAAGAGTTCCACCTTGATTCATGTGAAATGCTTCATCCTCAACACCTCGGTGACAAGTGGGGCGGGGTGCACCTACGATACTGTAATGCTCGGAAAACAAATTAATGAGAGCTTAATTAGGAGGTAATTGCCCAGTTACTTGCAGATGGAAGCAGTTCTTCCTAACTGTAATTTTGGTTGTTGATGTTTTCCTTCTAGACGGGGGCCTGTCGGTAGACTCAGCCCTGGCTTCTCCATCTTGCCCAAAGAGTACAGAGCAGTTGTTCCAAGAAACCAGTGGGGCCCAGGTCAGCATACTCTTTCTTTGGCTTCTGTGCCAGCCCCTGCAGGAAACATGGGTTGGTTATAACCAGATTAGGGCAACTGGGACCCAGTCCCCTCTATTTTCCTAAGTCACCAGCATCTCCCCCAGGAGAAATGAGGAACTGATCCAGGGGTGGAAGGAATAATCGTTCCTCCAAACGAACAGTGATCAGGCTCACAGAGCCCACGCAGTCCTATCTTATTCGTGGCTGCCAGCCCCCCCCCCTCCCCCCACCCCATGGAAACCTCGCCTACCTTCACAGGCGGTGCTTTGTGGAGACCACCCTGGCTCGCTGTCCTCTTCACCCTCCTGCTACATGACTGCACTCTTCTCAGCCCGAGAGGGTTGTCGGGGCTTCTTCCAGTCCCGAAAACCTTGGATTCTGTCATCCTAAGGAATCCCAAACTGGATCATTCAGCGACTAGCTCTCTTTCCTCTTCACCTCCAAGCTTGATTGACTAGGGAGAAAAATCTGGCTTCCTACCCCCTGACTCCATAATCCAAATACCCTTACCTGAGGCCTGTGGTTGTCCTCAGCCTGCTAGGAAGATTAGGGGGGTAGCATTGTGCCAGGAGCAGTGCCAAGTGCTCCGTGAGTATTCTCATTCCATCCTCCCAACCATCCTTTGAGGCAATAGTTCTCTCCCATTTTACAGGTGAGAACATCAAGCGTCAGGTCAAGTCACATGCCCCAGGTTATGTAGCTCTTAGCAGCAGACCCAGGACAGGTTCCCAGGCCCCTCTGCAGCCGAAACTTGTACAACCAAAATACCTTACCTGGCTCCCAAGGAGCAATCAGACTCCAACAGATGGGAGCAACTTGAGTAAATTAAACCCAAGGAAAGAAACGTCCCCTCCCTGCTCTTCTGAACCAAACTGCTGTGAATTGCCTCGCAACTGACTGGAAAGCCTGCTAGGCTCACAAGTAAATTACAGACCTGTTCCAGGGGCTGGTGTATCGAGTGATTGGGAGAAAAGGAGGAATGTGTTCAAGGTCATAAGATGATGGGGGGCGGGGGGAGCAAAAGTCTCTAAACACTGGTGACCTCTCAAGCTAGCTGGCTCTGAAAGGTAAGGCAGGACCTGGCAAGCACAGACTCTGTAGTCCTAATCATGGCTCTGCCGCCTATCCCCCAGGAATAGAACTCAGAAAACACCCTGTCCTGCCTGCCCCTGGAGAGACAGAAAGCAAAGCTGCGGTTTACCAAGTCCTGCTGGAGGGAGTAGAGAGTCGGCTTCCTCCTGGGCTCAGAGACTCCTGCAGAATTATTTCCAGAACCTTCCTCAGCCCAGCTGCCTGCACACTACCAGTCCTCACAGTGGAATTTGCTGTTCCTATGACAACACTCCTGCCGGCTCCCTCCCCCAGCTCACCTACATCCCTGTGACCTCATGGAAAGGCACATTCTCAGGCATCCAGACCAGATAAGGAGGGTTTTGCAGTCTCTCTGGAAGCATGGTGGTTAAGAGCACATGTTTTGGAGTCAACATACCTGAATACTGCTGTTTGGTCAAGCCATTTAATCTCTCATTGTCTCAGTTTCCTCATCTGAAAACGGGGTGAGTAGTAATACCTATCTCATAGGGTGTTTTCCAGGAATAAGTGAGAAAACATTTGTAAGGAACACATGGTTCCTAGTCCACAGAAAGAGGTAGCTTATAATGTTATTTGTATTTTTGCTTCTAAGTGTTAGGTTCCCAAGCCCCACCTCAGCATCCTAGTTTCCCTAATGCCATTTCAAGTCAAAGAATCTTACAACTGGAAGAGACCCTAGGGGTGCCTGCGTGACTCAGTCGGTTGAGCCTCTGACTCTTGATTTCAGCTCAGGTCATGATCCCAGGGTTATGGGATCAAGTCCCATGTCAGCTTCCATGCTCAACATGGAGCCTGCTTGGGATTCTCTCTCTTTCTTCCTCTGCCCCTCTCCCCCTTTCCCCCACTCACGCACTCTCTCTCTCTCTCTCTCTCAATCTCTCTCTAAAATAAAATTTTAAAAAAGAAAGAGACCCTAGAAGTCACCTAAGTATTTTTTCTTTATGCAATTTTCATATATATCTCTAAGAATGAAATAAAATCAGTAAAGAACTTAGCACCTGCCCGGGATATGTTTAATAAGTGTTAGGGTGTGTGATAGTTAAGGTTATAGGTCAACTTGACTGGATCATATGATGCCCAGACATCTGGTTAAACATTATTTCTGGGTGTGTCTATGATGAGAGTGTTTCCAGAAGAGACTAGCATTTGAATGGGTCAACTGAGTAGAGTGGATTGTGGATTAGGTGGGCATCCTTCAATTCATTGAGGGCTTGCACAGAACACAGAAATGAAGAAAGGTTGAATTTGCTCTCTGCCTGACTGTGTGAGTTGGGACACTGATCTTCTCCTGACCGCAGCACTCCTGGTTCTCAGGGGCACCTGGGTGGCTCAGTTGGGTAAGCATCTCACTTCAACTCAGGTCATGATCTCACGGTTTGTGAGTTTGAGCCCCATGTCAGGCTCTGTGCTGACAGCTCAGAGCCTGGAGTCTGCTTCAGATTCTGTGTCTCCCTCTCTCTCTGCCCCTCCCCTACTCATGCTCTGTCTCTGTCTCTCTCAAAAATAAACAAACATTTTTAAAAAATCTTTTTTAAAGAGAAGAGCCAGAAAACAATTAGAGAATAGTCGAGGGCCTAACTGTGTGGTATCTTCTGTGTTCTTAGATGGGACTATTACCACAGCTGAACAGAGGAAAGAGATTCTCTCCCTTTTTACAAATGACCCAGAAGAGACATATTCAAATAGAGTTGGCTTTTGAAGAATAAGGATATGTGCTTATGTTGAAGATCGTCTCATCACTCAAAAAGCCTTTAAATTACTTTAATGGCTTCAGTATTGGCAAATACTGGGCCTCAAATGTTGGGGTAGGATGTTTGGGAAATAGCCAAATGCCATTCAAACTCAAGTCTGGTGGAAAATGTAATCTCTAGCTGCATTAAAATGGAGCTATGACAGAATGAGGAATGACAGTGGGGTGAGGACACTAGTTTCTTCCATGTGGCCCCTGAGCCAATTCTGAAGGCGTTTCCAGAGAGGACTCAATTCGGCATGTGCCCTTCCTCACCTGCACCCACCCTCTGGGTCTGCTCTCCTCCCCCAGGAGAGAGAAGTTGAGAGAAGTCTGAGGCACAGAGTCACTTCTATTCTCCACTAGCCCATACGTCCTAGGGACCCTTCCCTGGGAGGTCTCAGCCATTAAGCAAAGATCTACATTCTCACTTCCTCCTCCTTTCCCTCCATCCTCCCTCCCTGATGTGAGGAGACCGCAGAACTTACTACGGGGATGCACCCCCGACCCCCCGGCACACGAGCGGATGTTTATTTCCCACTGAGAAGAGCTGCACACAGACCTGACTCCTATAGCTCCCACACTTGTTCCCACAAGTTTCTAATCCACATTCATGGCAGTTCTGTTAATGTGCCAGGCATTATGTTGGCTCCTGTCAAGGACATAAAAGCATCAGACCCCATCTCTGACCTCAGCCAGGTGGGAGAGGGGATAAACTGCAGACATTTAACAGTAAGATCTTTAAAATGCCATTGTAGACAATGGAAGCAGACACGGTATAAGTTCGCTATTTTTTTTGATAATTCTACACGGCACTAAAAGCCAGAGAGCAGAGAACTTATGCATGCTAGAGGCTAGAGTAATGAGGAAAGACTTCTTGGAGGAGGAGGCTTCTAACTAGAGTCTTGAGAGACAGAGAGGATTTCGGGGGGCTGAAGAGGAGGGGAAATATGAGGAGCAGAAGACAGTGCTGGGAAGGCGAACCTATGGTCAGGATTGGTCTGTGTGTGACGCTGTCACATCTCGGGTGAGCCATCTCGGGTGCACTGGTATTGCAGCCTGGTCATTCTTTTCAGGTGTCTTGGCCGAGACCTGAACTTGATCATCAGGCAGAGACTTCTTCCTCCCAGATATTCAGACCTAATGACTCTGTATTAGTAAGAATTCTTTTGGTTGCAAGTGACAGAGACTCAACACTAACTTAAGTGGAAGGGGCTTTGTCTCTTAGAACTAGAAAATCCAGGGATGGAAGTACGTTAGCTTGCAAGAGCGTCAGGGCACAGCTGCCTCTAGGGGCTCTGATATTATGTTGCGGCTCTGTTTTCTCTCCCTTTTTCTACTCTTACTAAGAACCACTTTATAGGCTGGCTCTCATGGCAAGGCAGGGAAATGGCTGTCCAGGGCCTGAGATTCACATTCTTTGAGGTTATCAACCCCAGTGGAAAGAGTAGAAGTTTCCCTCCTATTCCCTCTTCATACCCCCTTGTTGGGATCCCTGACCAAAGAGGTAAAAGAGGTTCACTGACAGAGTCCCAAAGTTGGCTGTCCTGTGGGGAATACCTGTGCTGTTTGGGGTGCCCCCAAAAGGCTGAAAGGACAGTATGGGGGAGAAGGCAAGGCTGTGCTACATTGTTCTGGAAAACCCCGTTCCCTGTTATGGACTTCACAGGTAGAGACATGTCCCCACTTCTTCCCATCCGTAATAGCTAGATTCTTTTCATAGGAAAACAAATGGTTAATTGCTGGGAAGGCTTGTGTAGGGACAACAGGTATCTATCACAGGACACTGCAGCAGGGTTAGTAACTGGATAAACATCCAAAGGGATGTAGGTGTTTCAGGAGCGGGGTCTAGCTCAGAAGACTGGGTTACGCTGGTATGCCTTTACACCATGGAAAATTCAAGAAATGGATTTGGTGATGAGCAGAACAGAATCCTTGCTGCAGGCCAGAACTCACTTAAAGGGCTTGGGTGGCAGCTTCAGGACCGTAGGACTGTAGGGCAAGGACACAGTAGGTGTCATCCTCAGGAAGAGCAAAATCTCAGAGCCTAAGGCTGCCCTGGACTCAATATTGGGTGGGAATTGAAGGCATTTCTCCACTGCTCATTCTCTGCTTTTGAATTCTCAGTAGGCAGCATGCTCTGGAGGCCCCAGGATAAGGGAGCAGCAGCTACCAGTCACTCCGGATCAGAATCATAGAGGAAGAAAGCGAGAGGAGACCTAGGGCAGTGCTGTCCAAAAGACCTTTCTGTATTCATGGAAGTGTTCTGTATCTGCAATTCCCATTATGGGAGCCACGTAGGGCTACTGAGCACTTACGGTGTGGCTAGTGCAACTGAGAAATTGAATTTTTGATTTTATTTAATTGAAATGAGTTTACATTTCTATGGCCACCTCTGGCTAGTGGCTATGGGCTAGATACTAAGTCTTAGAGAACATCCTTCCTCCATGCACCTCCAGGGCTTGGAAGGGAAAAAGGCAGGATAACTTGGAATGGAACATCCCAGTGAACGATCTACGTCAGGAAAGGCAGATGGCGCAGAATTGGGAAATGAGGAAGACCCCTGGTGTCAGCCTCCTTCCTAGACACAGACATCAGTTGCCTGAACTCTGGCAACTGTCACCTAGCCTCTCCCCCTGAGAGCCACTGCCTCTGAAAAGAACCTCATAAAAGGTCATCTGAGGCTACCAGGTGGCTCCAAAGCCACAATCCAGTGAGGAAGGAAATAACTTCCACACCTCGCAATAGACCCATAGGGAACACCCTCCCCCCATGATATGGGAGACCCCATATCCCACGACTCTTCCCCCACTATGGAAAGTATCTCATGCTATGCCTGAGGACCCCATTAATGGTCAGGTCCCTAAGGGTTTTCAGTTCCACATGTGTTGACTGAATGCTTTGCAGATCATCAGAGGAAAAGCTGAACTTAAATAATTTCCTGTCCAAGAACAATCTGTCACCTAACACAGTAGGAAACCATCCAAGCTAGCCAGCAGAGTGACATGGCCCCACCCACAGCCTCCAGCCTAGAAAGCGATCTGGGCTAGCAGGACAGTCAGGGACTAGGTGAAAGAGTCCTGATAACCCAGAAGAGACCTAAATGAGCCCTGCAAATTAACAGCAAGGCACAGGCCCAAGACCAAGAGGAGAAAATGAGCTGGTGGGAAAGGCAGACAGTTAATCAGGTGGAGACTTGTCTTCCCACTGAACTCAGATCACAGCTTTGCCCAGCTACCAGAAGCCAGGCCAGGGCACTGGGTAGATTCAGGCAGGGCTGCAAGAGCACCAGCAGAGGTGGATGGATGGCAAAGTGGACTACATGCCAGGCTTATGCCAAGTTGGCTCCTTTCTGTGCACTTTCCATGCTATTCCATGACTCCGCTTCACGCTTCCTCCAGCTTACAGACCAGCCCCAGAAGTCAGACCTTGACCAACTCCCCAGCTGTCAGGAGGGTGAAGGCAGGAAGCCCTGGGCTTGCTCTGGCCCAGGAGGGACTTGAAACAAATTCTGCACCTTTTCTGGCCATAGTTTCCGCATCTATTTGGGGTGTCCTTTTTTAAAATATAAATTAAGCCTGCATGCATATTCATTGCAACATTATTTGCAATACCCAAGAGGTGGAAACAACTCAAATGTTCATCCATAGAAAAATGGATAAAGAAAATGTGGTCTAAAAACAAAAAAAAAAAAAGAAAGAAAAGAAAATGTGGTCTATATACACAATGGAGTATTATTCAACCTCTAAAGAAGAAGGAAATCATGTTACATGATACAATGTGGATGGACCTTGAAGACATTATGCCAAGTGAAATGAGACAAATGTTGCATGCTTCCATTTACATGAGGTATCTAAGGTTAAGTGAAATTCATAGATACAGAAAGTAGCATGGTGGTTGCCAGGGGCTGTGGGGCGGGAGATAAGATAAGGAGTGGTTCGATGATTATAGAGTTAGTTCTGCAAGACGAAAAAGCTCTAGGGATTTGTTGCACAAATCTAACCAATTCACAAGTGTGAATATGGTTAACACTGCTGGACGGTACACTGACAGTAGTTAAGATGGTAAATTTAGTCATGTGTTTTTAAGCCGAAATCAAGGGTCAGACGCTCAACCAACGGAGCCTCCCAGGCACCCCTATCATTGTTACTTTAAACAGCGTGCTTAAAGCTCGCTTGGTTTTTGGTTGGGTCCATGTTCCGCAGTCTCCTTGCTTTCATCACCTGGCTTTCCACAGAGATGTCCCCTTCGGACCCCAACTTCTGCCAGCTGTATTTCTACATTTATATTGTTGCGGTTGATAGCATTTAATTCCATCTTTCTCTTTCACAGTCGATTGATTCCAGAAGTTGAAAACTAACCCACCACGCTTACATAATTGTGACTCTGTGGGTATGGTTATCTCAGTGTGGCAACGCTACGTTACGCACCCCGTGGGTCCACTGTCACAACGGAGAGGACCTTCGAAAAGGCGCGGAGGACAGCTGGTTGGGAAGGTGTTTGGTGCATAGGAGGGCGCGGAACATGATGGGTTCCCACACTTGAGCAAATGTGTCATTTTTTGCGGATTCCTCACAGTTAAAACAACAATCAAATAAGGGCAGAGATCATGGAGCCCACCATCCTAAAGGAACTACACTGTTGCCAAAACGGGAAGGTCCCCTGTGATCCACCCAAATAAAATCTTCCCACCAGGCAGCCTGCACGACCTCTATAATTAGCAATTCGCTCCTTTGCATTAAGCAAAGCCCTCAACGTGGTGTCATCTCATATGCAAATATTTCTGGGAGGGCTGCCACACTAAGTGGCTGACAGCTAGGTGCCATCCAGTCTTATCAGATAGCTGCTTTCCTGTGTGTCCGGAAGGGCGAGCCCGAGTTGGCTCTGATAAGCACGGCCCCAAGCAGATGCTGTGGCCTGAGCCCGCCCTCCCTAGAAACCGGAGTGGGTGACGGCTGAGCTCCCCTCACGTTATAGCTCCCACTCTCACCGGTGACCCAAGCAGCTCTCCCAGGCCTGGGAGGCTGGTGTCAGGTAGCAGTGGAGGAACCTGAGGTACCACCGTGGCTCCAGCTGTTCCACCTCCCGACCCAGGCCTGGGCCTCCACCTGCCCCGAGCCAGTGAGGGAAAGGAGGGGACAGATAGAAAGATAACCAGGGAAGAAGGCTGAGGCTCCCGGGTGGCTCCAGGGAAAACCTGAAGGGGCGTTGGAAAAGAAGTCAAGGGGAGGCCCTGCCCGTCTCAAAACTCTGGGGTTGGCCTAAACTGAGGAACGCTCTTTCCACTCCCCGTTTTTCCGTCCTAGCTGGTGCAAGAATGATTTGCTTTGTGTCTGACTCCACCATACGCTGCAAGCTCCCTGAGGGCAGGGCCTGCCCCGTCTTGTCTCCACATGTCTTATCCCCAGCACAGTAGCAGCGGGTTGTGTGTGTGTCCAGCCAACGTGTGCTGATGGAATGGAGCATGAGCCCTATGCTCTTTGGTTTGCAAATGCCCTTCTCCCCAGCAGATCTAGAACTTATTTTTCACCGTCCTTGTGCATCCGGGCAGTGTTAGCTCGTTACATGTGGGTTGAATCCATTTGAAACGTTAAGAATTAAAAGGAAAGGATTGTCTCTTTGGCCAGTGCAAGGGTCTTCTGGGTTGCTTTATGGCGTGCATGTAGCATAGTTTATCAGACTTCTTGCAGCCCAAGGTTGCCTATTAAGAGAAGGAGTGACCCACCTGCCAGGGAAAGTGGCTTTTTGGTGTCCATTTGACAGTATTTACAATATTCTTTAAAAAAAAAAAATTTAGGGGCGCCTGGGTGGCTTGGTCGGTTGAGCGTCCGACTTCGGCTCAGGTCATGATCTCACCGTCCGTGAGTTTGAGCCCCGCGTCGGGCTCTGGGCTGACAGCTCGGAGCCTGGAGCCTGTTTCAGATTCTGTGTCTCCCTCTCTCTCTGCCCCTCCCCTGTTCATGCTCTCTGTCTGTCTCAAAAATAAAAATTAAAAAAAAAAAATTAAAAAAATTAATGTTTGTTTATTTATTTATTTATTTATTTATTTATTTATTTATTTATTTATTTTTGAGAGAGAGAGAGAGAGAGACAGAGACAGAGCACAATTGGGGAAGGGCAGAGAGAGAGAGAGAGAGAGAGAGAGGGAGAGAGAAAGAGGGAGACACAGAATCCAAAACAGGCTCCAGGCTCTGAGCTGTCAGTACAGAGCCTGACGTGGGGCTTGAACTCACAGGCCAGGAGTTGAAGCCGGACCCTCAACTGACCAAGCCACTCAGGTGCCCCAACAGTATTTACAGTACTAATGGATATCCCTCAGACCTGTGGGAAATGATGTCTATGGAAGATTTTTCACTGCAGCTTTGTTTGAAATAGCAAAAGGCTGGAAACAACCTAAATGTCCCATCCATTGAGATGTAGTTAGTAGATGGTGGTACTTCCATATGGTGGAATCTGATGCAGCCATAAAACAGAGAGGAAGCCCTTTATGTACTGATATGAAGCACTCTCCAAGATATATTGTCAAAACTGAGGGAAGTAAGACTCAGAACAGTGTTTGTGGAAGAAAGGAAGAAAAAATAATATGAGCATGCATGGTTACTCATTATATGAAAATGTTTCTGGAAAGAAACATAAGAACCTGGTAACATCGGTTGTGGGAAAGAAGGGGGTGGGGGCGGTTGGGGACCCGGTAGAAGGGAAACATCACTGCGTACCCTTTTCTGCCTTTTGAATTTTAAATCATGTAACTGTAACTTATTTGTAAATGTAAATACAATTACACTTTTATTTTTTTATTTTTTTTTTAATGAGTTTCTTTTTTTTTTTTTCAACGTTTTTTTTTTTTTTTTTTTTTTTTTTTTGGGACAGAGAGAAACAGAGCATGAACGGGGGAGGGGCAGAGAGAGAGGGAGACACAGCATCGGAAACAGGCTCCAGGCTCCGAGCCATCAGCCCAGAGCCCGACGCGGGGCTCGAACTCACGGACCGCGAGATCGTGACCTGGCTGAAGTCGGACGCTTAACCGACTGCGCCACCCAGGCGCCCCATACTTTTATTTTTTAAATTATTTATTTTATTTATTTATTTGAGAGAGAGAAAGAGTACAAGTTGGGGAGGGCCAGAGACAGAGGGCCGGGGAGGAATCCCAAGCAGGCTCTGCACCGTGCAGAGCTGGACTCAGGGCTTGAACCCATGAACGGCGAGATCATGACCTGAGCTGAAACCAAGACTTGAACCCTTAACCGAGTGAGCCACCCAGGCACCCCTACAAGTACATTTTTGAATAAATAATAACAAATGCCTCTTGTATGTCAGGCTATATCTTTCAAATCCATTTTGTAGTTTTAGCACAACTCTGTGAAACACATAACATAATCCCCATTTTCCAAGTGAGATAGTTGAGACTTGGAGAAATAAAGCACGTACCTCAGTTCCCACAGACATAAAATAGGGGAGCTGGGATTTAACAGGAAATTCAGGCCGGCTTCTAGCCCCTGTGCTTCCGTCTAGTTTTCCTTCTAGACGGAAAGAGACGGGCCCAACTGCTTCCTGTCTCGTTTTCCTTCTCCCAGCAATGGGTGCTTTATCCCAGGGGGGCCATTTGTAAGCCCACTAAAGAGCCGACTCAAGGAAGGCCCTGCTTAGGCACAGCAGAGTCCTAAACAGGGAGGTTCTGGGAGCTTGTATGAGACTGTGTGTGTGTGTGTGTGTGTGTGTGTGTGTGTAAGAGACTATTATGGGTGTATGTGGGCATGTGTGAATGTGTGCACATACGTGAGCGTGCAAGCCTTGTGTGAGTGTGTGAGCATGTGACTGTGTGTGACTTGTAAAGTGTGTGTGTGAACGTGTGAACATGTGTGTGAGTGACTGTGGAAAGCGTGTGGTTGTGTGTGAGTGTGACTGTGTGAACAGTTATGAGTGTGTAAAGAGCGTGTGGTTGTATGTGAATGTGTGTACGTGCGACCGTGTAAAGTCACATGTGTGTGAGTGATTGTACGAAGGCCCCGGAGGCGTGATGGGGGGGAAACCAGTGACTGAGGCGGGCGGAAAGCTGAGGGGACCGTTGAATGGGAGCCTCTGTGGGGAGCGGGAGGGGAAGGCAGGGCAGGGGCTGGGCCAGTCTGGGTGGAGCTGAGGGGAGAGGCTGGGAGAGAAGGCCCCACGGCAGCCGGCCAGATGGCTACAGGAGCTACCACGCCCCGGGGGGCTGCAAGTCTCCACTGCACTCCTCAAGCCAGGGACCCAGGAAGCAACATCCCTACCCCAACATTCCACTTGGGCCCACCTAACCGGGTGAGACCCAGCAGGGACAGTCACTAAGCGAGTGGGATAACTTGGGTGCAGCTGGAGGTACAGCTGAGAGAGTCCATGCACGTCGCAGCTGGCAAGCTGCTTCCCTCTGCCCTCCGTGCCCCGTAAGCTGTCACTCCCGCGCCCAAAGCTAGAGCTGCAGAGACGGACAGGCCCCCTGCCTCCACCCTGGCCAGACTGCAGGGAGGGCATGAGGCCGGGGAGGGCAGGAGAGGGGCGAGGGGGATGAGTCTGGGAAGGGTGGAGGGACTGGAGGGAAAGGGGGATGTTCTAAGAACAGGTTTGGTGTGGCTGTGTGCAAACTGCGGCGCCCTGAGGGCTGAGTGATTGCACTGCTGGCTGCTTCCTCCCCATCCCGCCGGAGCACCTGGCACCCTCCATGCCTCGGCTTGGCCAGATGTGCCAGACTGACTGCATTGGGTCCAGATGTTGATGTGGCAGTCCAGCCTCTATCCTGACCATTGCTGCCACTGTGTGTGTGTGTGTGTGTGTGTGTGTGTGTGTGTGTGTGTGTGTGTATACACTATGTGAGCAAGTGAAAGGGGTCCTGACGAGAGATTTTCTTGCCCCTGGAGCTGAGGGAAACATCATCTCCTCTTGATGGTCTTAAAAAAGCCTGGATGGGGCGCCTGGGTGGCTCAGTCGGTTAAACGTCCAACTTCGGCTCAGGTCATGATCTCACGGCTGGTGAGTTCGAGCCTCGCGTCGGGCTCTGTGCTGACAGCTCGGAGCCTGGAGCCTGTTTCAGATTCTGTGTCTCCCTCTCTCTCTCTGACCCTCCCCCGTTCATGCTCTGTCTCTCTCTGTCTCAAAAGTAAATAAATGTTAAAAAAAAAAATTAAAAAAAAAAAAAAAAGCCTGGGTCTCCAGGGAAGGGCACTGTTATGGGCTGAATTTTGCCCCCCAAAAGATGTTGAAGTCCTAACCCTCAGTACCTGTCAATGTGACTTTATTTGGAAATAAGATCTTGGCAGACGTAATCCAACACAACTGGTATGCTAACAATGGGGAAATTTGGTTACAGACACCGACACGCGCACAGAAGGACACCACGTGAAGATCTGGCAGGGACAGGATGATGCATCTACAAGCCAAGGAGCCCTAAAGATTGCCAGCAAACTACCAGAAACTAGGCAAGAGGCATGGAACAGACTCTCCCTCACAGCCCTCAAAAGGAACCAACCCTATCAACATCTTGATCTCAGACTCCTAGCCTCCAGAAGCAGGAGACAATAAATGTCTGTTGTTCTGGGCCACCCAGTTTTGGGTGCTCTATTACGGCAGGCCTGGGAAACTAAGACGGTCACAGGAACACGATGACCAAGCACGTGTACTGAACCTGAGACCCGAGTTTGACTTCCAGCTGTGGCATTTACTAGTTTTGCCCCTTTGGTCAAGACAACTGAGGGGCACCTGGGTGGCTCAGTTGGTTAAGCAGTTGACTTCATCTCAGGTCAGGATCTCAAGGTTCATGAGTTCGAGCCCCGCGTCAGGCTCTGTGCTGACAGCTCAGAGCCTGGAGCCCGCTTCAGATTCTGCGTCTCTCCCTCTCTCTGCCCCTCCCCCACTCATGCTCTGTCTCTCTCTCAAAAATAAGTAAACATTAAAAAAAAAAAAAAAAGACAGTCGAGTCCTCTGAGCCTTCATTTCTTACACTTAACACGGGCCTGGCAGGAGCACAGCCCTCCTAGAGCTGTCATGAGGTTCAGGTTTGGCCCAGTGCTTGGCACCTGCCAGGGCTATTATTGCAATTAAGAACACACTTGTTTTTCAGGGTCTCTGTCAAAATTCCTGATGACAAAATTTTCTCCAACTGCACAGAAAGTCCAAACATGAGAAGCCAGAAAAGGAAAACAGTAGAGAAAGTCATATTTGGGGAGAGCCTATTGTACCAGGCACGGTGTCGTGTGCTTTCCAGAAAACTCTAACTTTGAGCACTCGAAGACTTGGAAGTGTGAGACGTGGGTCCAGGGAAGGGCCCACAGGAGGCGACGGAGGAGGAGGGGACATATCTGACATGGAGGCAAGGCAGGAGCCTCAAGAGGAAGGAACTCTCAGGCCCTGAGCTCCCCTCACCCTCTCCGAACCCAGGCTCGGGTGACCCGCTGGAGTGGGGAGGCACAGGGTGGGGGACGTGCAGACCACAGACATCAATCACTCCAGCAGAGCCCCAGTCACCCAACCGCAATAATGCGCCTTTCTGCCCTGCTGGAGACAGAGGGTATTGTGTGCACCGGCTGCAGCCTGAGATGCACCCTCAGAAAGGGGGGATTGTCTCGGGCAACCTCCATGGCCTGGGGCTGCCGCCCTGCACGTCACAACAAACCTAGAGCAGGCAAAGGGACGGCCACTCTCCCGGGACAGGGCGCCTTTGAGACTCCAAGCTTCAAGACCCCATGGAGCCAGGGCAGACAAGGAAAGCAAGAGGTCTGGGACAAACTGGATCATTCAGAGCTGAGGGACCATTTTGAAGGCTCCCAGGGGGAGCCTCACAAAACCTACATTCAGAACATGTGTTGGGAGGGGCGCCTGGGTGGCTCGGTCGGTTAAGCGTCCGACTTCGGCTCAGGTCATGATCTCACGGTCCGTGAGTTCGAGCCCCGCATCGGGCTCTGTGCTGACAGCTCAGAGACTGGAGCCTGTTTCAGATTCTGTGTGTCCCTCTCTCTCTGACCCTCCCCCGTTCATGCTGTCTCTCCCTGTCTCAAAAATAAAATAAACGTTAAAAAAAAAAATTAAAAAAAAAAAAAAAAGAACATGTGTTGGGAAAATCAACGGTTAAGAGCAGGGGATGTGGGGTCAGAGAGTCTGTGTTCAAATCCCGACTGGCACATTTCCTGGCTAAGTGACACAAGGCAAAGCAAAAGCAAAATTACAGATGAGACAGTAGCTCCCCTCACCCCCTAGACAGGGGGCTTGTGAGCATTCAGTAAATGGAAATCTGGTACTTTGATAGGCACTCAAGAACGATTAGCTATTATGAGGATTATTAATCTATATGGTCTCAAGTGAAATTAAAAATGCAAAATGCTTAGCACAAAGCCTAGTACCTAATAGTTGGTTAATAAATGTTCCATGCTCTGCGTCCCTGACTGCTGTCTGAGAAGTCCCAGCTTTCTGCAGCTAGCAAGGTGGCCTCTTGAGAGGTGTCCCTTCTCCAGGAGCGAAAGGTGCTCAGTGAACCTGCCCAGAACCCCCGTAGGCAAATTACCCGGTTTGGGGGCCGGGCCCAGCCAGCCCGCAGGGAGCTTCTGTTTTGCAGGAGGGAGCCAGTAGCCAAGTGGAGGCGAGGAGGCTTCTCCTTTGCCTGCCTCTGCTTTGCCTCCCCATGAATTTACATCCTGTGTTCTTCCTGAGTCTCAACCCGGCCCAGTTCTCGGGAGATTATCTTTCCTCTACCTCACATCCAGGCGTCTGGAAGAGCCAACACCCTCACCCCGGTCAGCGGCCAGATGAGCTTCCAAAGGTTCAGGCCAGCCAGGCACGGCCCTCCCTGCCTCACTGCTCAGGACCCTGCAGGAATCGGGAGGGAATGTGCCTCCTGGGCCCATGCCCAGTCCTGACTGAGGCCAGGCTGAGGGCCTCTCCTCATCCCTCCCCCACAGACACACAGGGCTTTATAGTCAGATTATGCCATGGAAACTATGTTCATGGCCTGCCCCGTTCACATGGCCTCCGCAGAAAAAATAACAGAGCCTTCTCTCTCTGCCAAGACCCACAGTACTAGCAGGCCTGAGCTACCAAAGCAGGCCTCTAACGTGAAATAGGTCCCTGCGAAGATCTCAGGAGGACTTGTCTGGGGGTGCCCTCAGGCCACCCACCCTCCCTCGGCCCACAGCCATCTGCTTCTCTCTCCTCAGAGATCCAGAGAGCTCGGCTGGCCAGGAATAAGCAGCCTCATAAGGCAGTTTCCTTTTGAGAACAAATCTCATTTCCCTCTCTAGTATCTTCCTGAGCCCTGGGAGCCCCGCTCTGATCCTCCTCCAGGACCACTCCCCCACCCCCCCACCCCCACCCTCTGCCCATGGGATGAAGTCAACAGAGTCAACAGGACATGTCCATTCAGAGCCACGCCCACTCCACTGTTTTCTAGACCTCTGCTACCTAATATGGTAGCCACTAGCTGCATGTGAAATTTAGATTTCAGGGTTACTTACCTAAACATTTTTAATTAAAAATTCAATTCCTCAGGTGCACTAGCCACATTTCAAGGGCTCAATTGCCACCTGAAGATAGTGACCACCATATCTGACAGTACAGATATGGAGCATTTCCAATACATAGAATGTTCTATTGCAGAGCACTGCTCTGGACCATGCTCTTGAATTCCCTGGTCAAAAGGTCACTAGCCCACTTGGGCCTGTGATGATGTCTTCCTTGGATCCGACTTCCCAAGTCAGACCCTACCACCAAAGTGCACACCCCTACTCCTAAGGGTGGCCGAGGGGTGGGGGGCTGTGGATGGAGCTGGAACTCAAGAACTAGACTCCAATGGCATGCTTGAGCTCTCTGAGGGTACAGGACAGAGCTGGGTGTAGGAAGACGGAGACCAGACCAGCTCTCCCTGGGCTGCCATATTCCCGTGCAGAACTCTAAGGACTCTGACAACTCTTATCTTCAAATCTGGCTTTCTGGGTCATTATGAAGGAATACTTTCATGATAGGAAGATAGAATATATTTTAGTTAACTGTTAAACTTTTAAAAATCTTAAGCAGCTTGATTAAGATGTAAATCACACTCTATACAATTTGCCCATTTGAGGTCGAGACTTCAATGTTTTGTGTATGTATGTATGTATGTATCTCTCTCGATAGGTAGGTAGGTAGATAGACAGATAGATAGATAGATAGATAGATAGATAGATAGATAGATCTAGAGAGAGAGAGAGAGTGTGTGTGTGTGTGTGTGCCCATGAGTGGGGCTAAGGAGCAGGGTGGGGGTGGGAGAGAGAGACAGAGAGAGAGAGAGAATCTCAAGCAGGGTCCATGCTCAGTGGAGCTCAACCATGAGATCATGAGCAGAAATCAAGAGTCGGATGTTCAACTGATTGTGCCACCCAGGTGCCCCTCAGTGGCGTTTGGTACGTTCACAGATATGTACAACCTTCACTGCAGTCATTTTTGAACATCTCATCACCTCAAAATGAAACTTCATATCCTTTAGCTATCACCCCCCAACTGTTAGACTTTTAATATTAGGTATATGGCGGGTGGCCCCCCACTGGCCTGCAAACGTGAGGGCAAGCTGTCTCCTTCTCACCTCTATGGTCGGCTCCCTGAAGATCAGTGATACCTGTGTGCTCCCCCACGCCCCCCACCATACACACTGAACCTGCTGAGATGCCCACCACACAATAGTTCCCTAAATATTTGCTGGCTCTGCTGTTATTTTATTTTATTTTTTATGAGGGACAGTGAAAAAGAGTGTGAGGGGAAGGGGCAGAGAGAGATAGAGACACAGAATCCAGGCTGTGTCCAGGCTCCAAGCTATCAGCACAGGGCCCGACGCAGGGCTCGAACCCACGTTCTGTGAGACCATGACCTGAGCCAAAACTGGGTGCTCAACCGACTGAGCCACCCAGGTGCCTCTTGCTGTTATTGTTACAGTTGCTCTTCTGTGGACATGAAAGAAGCCCAGTGAATGGGGAGGGGTCTGGAAACCATGTTACGTGAGCTATCATGAGGGTGTTTAGCCTGGAGAAGTGGAGGATCGTAGGGGGATGGAGTAGGATAATTGCTCAAATCGACCATCATACAGGAAAGGGACTAGGAACACTGGGTCAACGTTCCGGAAGCCACATGCATTTCCAGCTGGTGCAGGGGCTCAGCAATAACATGGGCAGGGCGCAGAGGTAGTGAGTGCTCTATTACAGAGCACATGCACACAGGGCCTAGAGGGCCACCCGTCTTGAAGGCCATAATGTGGCCTCTTGCTCCGGATGAGGCTACAGTGGGCCTCAAGGAGCTGTAACGTCTCTTCTATTTCTGGGATCCCGGGCCTGGAACTGCCACAAGACAAAGGCGCTTCCAGAAGCAGGACCTGTAGACCTTTACTGTCTTTGTTTTCAACTTCTCACCAGTGGTGGGATTCAGGCTCCTCCTCTTCCCAGTTCAGACTCTGGCCCCTACCCCCCCCCCCCACCTCCCTCTGTGAGCTTCAGAGCTGCGGGGGGGGGGGGGGGGGGGTGGGCGGAGAGGGCTGGCCTCCCCTCCCAGAGGCTGGGGTGTGTCCAAATGGAGAAGGTGACTGGGTCTGGCATGCAGAGTTGAGAGGCTAGCAAGTGAGCTGAGAATAATAAACACAAGAAAAAAACAGGTCCAAGCAGGCCTCAGAGAGGTTTCAGGAGCTAGAGTCCAGGCCACAGAACTGAACAAAGCACCCTGAGTCAAGCCAGACAGGAGACCACACTGTTCTAGACCTGGGAATAGGGGCCAGACCTGGACTGGGCTTGTACTTGTTATCCCTGACATGCAAACCAGGGCGTGAGGGGAGAGCAGGCTCCATATACGGGGTTGGGTGGGTCAACCTGTGGTGATTCTAGGGACCAATAAAGAAAAAGTTTACATGTCTTTGGCGCAACTCAGAAGAATGCTTGGCTTCTCCAGATTTATCACAAGATGATACAGGGTGCGACAGGCCAGGGTCCTGTGCATCCGTCAGACGGATGCAGAAATGGCTCCCTCTGGGAGGGGAGGAGAAAAGAATGACCACCTATTATGTGCCCGGCACTGTGCTCAGCCATCTTCATTAACCGGGCACTGTCCGAGGGCCACAGGGACACTAACTATGAGGAGATGAAACTGAGTTTCAGAGAACATAATTAACATGTCTGAGGTCACACGCCTTGCAAGGCGTGCAACCAAAATTCAAACCCAGGCACTCTGGCTCCAGGGCCAGGCTTTATCCACTCTGTGGGCTGCTTCTCTAGTGCCTTCTTCTCGTCCCCATGACAACCATGCAGAGCACTAGCGTGACCTCCATCTTTACAAACGTGAAAGCTGAGGTGCTGCTGAGCAGTTAAGTGACTGGCCCTAAAGCATGCCATAAGAAAGCTGAAGATCAAAGGTGCCACCCTAGCCAGTGACCCCAAAGCCCCAGGAATAAACAAGGTGAGAGTTTAGTACACATGGCTGCTTTTATAAAATCATGAAATCTAAGTTTTGTTTTTATTTATTTATTTTTTAATTTAACGTGTTTTGTTTTTTTTTTAATTTATTTTTGAGACAGAGAGAGACACAGCATGAACAGGGGAGGGGCAGAGAGAGAGGGAGACACAGAATCTGAAACAGGCTCCAGGCTCTGAGCTGTCAGCACAGAGCCCGACGCGGGGCTCGAACTCATGGACCGTGAGATCATGACCTGAGCTGAAGTCGGATGCTCAACCGACTGAGCCACCCAGGCGCCCCTAAGTTTTGTTTTTAAAGACATAAAGCGATCAAACCCCTGTGATGGTGGTGGTGTAATCAGGCCAGATACGCTGGCCGGGCCTCAAACAAATCAGTAGTGGACGAGCAAGGCTTCTATTTAAATTTCCTCCACAGCATTGTTATTGTAACTTCAGAGGCCAGCTGCTCACGCTGATATTGTGTACATCACTCCAGTCGCACAGGTGAGAGGGTTTTACAAAACCCCTTTGTGGGGTTGACCCATTTTCCTGCTTGAGAATAAGTTATACCAGCTCGGGGTTATTTTGCTTCTGGTGTCTTCTCACTGACCCCTGCCTACACCCTGACCCCCACTACTCCCCTCTCCTGTGTCTAGAGGCCCTGTAGAGAGTAGAAAGAGCTCTGTACCTGGAGTCAAAGGACCAGGTTTGGTTGGGATTTTTTTTGTTTTGGGGTTTTTTTTAGGATTTTATTTTTGGGGCACTTGGCTGGCTCAGTTGGAGGAGCATGTGACTCTGGATCTTGGGGTCATGAGTTTGAGCCCTGCATTGGGTGTAAAGATTACTAAGAAAAATAAATGAACTTTAAAACAAAAGATTTTATTTATTAAGCAATCTCTACACCCAACGTGGGGCTCAAACTGACAACCCCAAGATCAAGGGTAGCATACTCCA
Organism: Felis catus; assembly: GCF_018350175.1. Taxonomy (NCBI): domain Eukaryota; kingdom Metazoa; phylum Chordata; class Mammalia; order Carnivora; family Felidae; genus Felis; species Felis catus. Next base: position 110,758,875 of record NC_058373.1, on the reverse strand, counting down.
TTGACTGAGCCAGCCAGATGCCCCAGACAAGGTTTAGTTATGTAATAATTACCTGTGTGAAGTCAACCTAGTGATTTCAGTTCTCTGGGACCCATCTGGAAAATGGAAACATTGAACCCAGTGACCTTCAATGTCTTTTCCCACTCCATGGCTGATGCTGGTCATTATTCACTCATTCCACTGGCTTGGGCCAAGCAATGTGCTACATTCTGGGGAAACAGAAATTACTACAGCCCGTCACTGGCCCCCAAAAGCTCACAGTCTGGTGCTACAATGCAATTCTTTGAGGTAAGTGTCCTAACAGAGGCAAGTTCGCATCGTGATGACTCAAACCATAGAGTCTTGCTTGGAGGGACAAGTAGACGGAGGCTTCAAGGAGAAGGAGATCTTTGAGCTGAATGTTGCATGGTAAGAAGGTGAGGAGGGACACTCCCACCAGAGGGAGCAGCATGTGCAAAGGCACAGAGGTAGGGACGAACACAGCACGGCTAGTCCACCACACGTGGTTTGCTGGGAGTGGAGTAGAGATTTTGTTCACAAGAAAAGGAGGTGAATCTTGAGTGAAGAGCAGGGGCCAGGTCATAGAGGCATGGGGGCCCAACAGAAGGGTCCTAAGCAGAGGAACAACACAGTCTGATATGTGTTTGGAAGGATCATGCCAGTGGCGAGGATGGGTAGAGGAAAGCAGGTAAGAAGTCTGGGGGTAAAAAGAAAGCAATCAGAAAACTGTTCCTACAATCCAGGTGAGAAATACTAGGGCCTGAACTAAGGCAGCGGTGGGAATGGGAGAGAGGACAGAGATAAGACTTCTTCCCGTTTAAGGAAAAGAACATACAGTGATAGCACTGGGTGTGATGGAAGTAGTCTAGGAGGAGTCTCCAAGGCGAAGAATATGCTGTGTACCCGAACGGATGAGAATTCCACCATCTTTAGAAAACCTGTATCATTTTAAAGACAGTTTCTCAACATGCCAGCAAATGCACTCCCTTGGAAATGGCTGCTTCATTCCTAAGATCCTGCAGTAACGGAGGTACCATTTTTGAAACACTTTCCAAAGCATTTCCATTATCATTAAGCTACATTCTCTCCCTGCACCATGAGGCTTATTGTTCTAGGGAAAGAGACAGGTGGATACCATCTAGGATAAAATCCAAAGAGCAGGAAAGGAGAAAGATACGATAAAAAGGAAGTCTCTGAAAAACATAAAGAGGAAGTACCGATCTTTTTGGTATTTGGAGGAGGGGTGATGGGGAGACCAGGAGTCCATGCTCTCCCACTCATGTCAAACCTTGATGGAAGTATGGGGAAGAGGTGGAAAACCTCCCCAGAGGTTGAGAGCATGCCAGAAACAGAAACAGCTTGTGCCCCACTCCCTGAATGGAGCCCTGGGACAGTCACCCTTGCCATGTATCCCTAAGTCTATCTGGGACGGCTGCAGCAAAGCAGAGACAACTATATGGTATGTTTAGTCTGGAAGAGTCTTTAGATGTCCTCCCTGCCCCATCCTAATTCCCCTTGCCTGGAGTGTGGCCCAGGAGAAACCCAGAAGTTTCTGGAGCTGCTAGGGAATGAAGGGTGTGGAGAGTTGAGAGCCTGTGGACCGGCCTTGGGAAATGGAAAACATGCAGTGACATGGAGCAGGGGCAGGTTTGTATGGACAGAACCAGCAGAGCTGAGACAGGACCAATGAGCCCATTGGGCCATGCGGCCCCAGCAGCCAGGGCCTCACCGTGGATCCCAGGAGACCAGGTGGGTGAAGGACAGCTCTGTAGAGGCCACTGAGGACACCACCAGGTCCAGCATCCAGACCAACAGACCAGCTACCCTCTGCCATTGCCCCAGATCCACACACAAGGTAGGGGGGCAGGGAGAGGAGAAGCAGGGGTACACCTGGAGAGCAGGTAACAGTGTGGGCAGGGACTGGACCGCATATGTATCCAAAAGGGGCTGAACTACTTCAATGTAGCTATTTTATTTTACTTTTAATTTTTTTAATGTTTATTCATTTTTGAGAGACAGAAACCGAGCACAAGCGGGGGAGGGGCAGAGGGAGGAAGACACAGATTGGGAAGCAGGCTCCAGGCTCGGAGCTGTCAGCACGGAGCCCGACGTGGGGCTCGAACCCACAAGCTGTGAGATCATGACCTGAACCAAAGTTGAACGCTTAACCAACTGAGCCACCCAGGCGCCCCCTCAATGAAGCTATTTTAAAGTAGAAGAGGCTGGCTTTCCTTTAGTTGGCAAGTTTAAATTCTCCCATGGAATCTTAATGGGAAAGAGAATTTGCAAAGAAGTTTATATTGGTTCTAAAAAATGAAGACGCGGGGTGCCTGGGTGGCTCAGTCGGTTGGGCGTCCGACTTCGGCTCAGGTCACGATCTCGCGGTCTGTGAGTTCCAGCATCGCATCGGGCTCTGTGCTGACAGCTCAGAGCCTGGACCCTGTTTCAGATTCTGTGTCTCTCTCTCTGACCTTCCCCCATTCATGCTCTGTCTCTCTCTGTCTCAAAAATGAATAAATGTTTAAAAAAAAATTAAAAAAAAATGAAGACGCTAAATTTTTCTTTTTTTTTAATGCAGTTGTAATATGTAATTCTGACACCTCCCCCAGTTTGGGGTGCGTGGGTGGCTCAGTAGTCTGGGCATCCCGTTGAGTGTCAGACTCTTGATTTCAGCTCAGGTCATGATCCCAGGGTTGTGGGATCGAACCCCTTGTCAAGCTCCACGCTGAACACGAAGCCTGCTTAAGATTCTTTCTCTCTCCCTCTGCCCCTCTCCCTGACTCATGTGCACTCTCTCTCTCTCTAATAATAAATAAAATAAAATAAAGTGTACATTCTGTGAGTTTTGACAGATGTATACAGTCGTGCAGTCATCACCTCAATTAAGATCCAGAACAGTTCCATCACCCCCCAAAAGTCCCTCATAGCCCTTTGCACAATCACATCCTCTCACCCTTAGCCCCTGGCAACCGCCGATCTGTTTTCTGCCTCATAATTTTGCCTTTTCCAGAATGTTGTATAAATGGAACCACACACTATGTAGCCTTTTGTACTAAACTTTTAAACATATCTCCTTAACTACCTCGGCTTCCTCCTCTTCTCCCACGCTGCCTTCTCTGCAAATTGCTTTATATGGACAAATCCAGACCAGCAGCAATCTCTGCAGCTTCCCCACCCACCACTGGACCCTTCATGCAACCACACCCCCTGTGCAAGCCCCCACCCCGCCCTGGGTCAGCGGGTCTGCGTATTTAGCATGCTAGGCCTCTTGCTTCTCTGGAACGTTTGCTATTCTTTTAAAGGTGGTTTGGGTTTTTTGTTTTTTGGGTTTTTTTTTTTGCCTCTTGGGACACAGATCCCCATCTTCAGATGCCTCCTTCTAATTCTCTTCTCCCCTCCTCACCTCAGGTCCTACCTGCCCTGCAGCCTGGGTACCTGGGGAGTCCACCCACACTGGCCTCACTCCTCTGACCCTCAAGCGCCCCTCTTCTCAGGCTTTCTCCTCTCTTTACCCTCTGTCCTTTGTCACTTCGCTTTCTGTGCCCGGGCTATCTCATGACCTTTGTTGCCACACCTGGGGCCCTGGTGCCCAGTAACCTCCCAGCACCATTTGGTTCATTCTTTGGGGTTTGTTGACAGTTGGGTTCTTCTCTCTCAGTGAGGAAGAAGCAAGAAACCTCAACACTGCAATTTCCTCCTCACCTCAGGGTGATGGCGACAGATTCTGAGTCTCCAGGGCGGGGACGGTGTCTTTACCTGCCCTGTGGAGCATTGCCTCCCCAAGGGTGAAAAAATGAGGTGAAAGGTTAGGTGAGAGGGAACAGCATCCATGCTTAGGGGCTGGACTCAATTTGTCCGGCAAGAGAAGACCTCAGAGGTGGCCCTCTGCCCACCTGGGCTGGACACCTGCTAGCTGAGTGTGCCTCACACCCCTTCTTCATCTGCCACAAACTCTCATAAAGGGTCATGCCCAGAAAACTGAGTGTCCCCTGTGTTTCGAGCAGGAAGGGCACTTGCTGTGGGAGAGGAGGGCGGAAGCAGGTGGGAAAGAGGAAATGTCGGAATAGAGGGTGCTGTGGGAGCCTGGCTCTCTCCCTGAGGAAAACTCTTCCCTGATGTCACTGACACCTTCACCTGACTCCGAGGTGGCCAGAGGGAGCCCAGGCTATAGTTGAGCCTTTAGCTGAAACTGGTACAATTAAAGATCTCAGGTTTCATCACTGCTCCAGGGGACAAGAGGGGTGGGAAGGCAGGTTCTATGTTCATTCAACTCCCTTCACTGCCATGTGATTTGGAATCCAGCTCTGGAGTCAGACTGTGGAGTTCTAGACCTAAGCTCCTTTTCTGATCACCCTTGAGGCTTTGAGCAAATCACCTAACTGCCCAGTGCCTCAGTTTCTCCATCTGCAGAACGAGGGCGGTCACCGGAACTAACCCACTGGGCTGCAGTGGAGATGGAATGAGAGAATCCATAGGCACTTGGTGCATAAGAACGGTTCAAAAAATGGTAGCCTCTATGAGCGTTATTATTCTTTCCAGTTAGGAACTAAGGATCCTGAAATCGCAAGCTAGTTCAGGTGAAGCTAAAAAGAAGAGAATCGTCAAGTCTCGGGGTAAAGAAGCTTACTGACACCCTCAGTGAAATCAAACCCAGGTCCTCCAAGGCTGACACTGGAGGTGAAATTCTCACAGGGTGGGGAAGGGTTGCAGCTTTCCTTACCTGTGGGGTCACCAGTGGGATTAGGGAGAAATCTCCAGGGGAAGGTGGATCTTGGGATACAGAGCCAAGAGATCCTGCCATCCTTCCCATGGGGAGATACTCCCGGCCGCCGGAGCCAACCTCAGAGGAAGCGGATTTGATTTTATTAAGGAAGTCAACACATTTCCTTCCATCCAGTGTGGACTCTGTGTTGTTCATATTACGGGTTTCCAGGATGTGAAATGTCATCCTAGGACAGAGCCTGGAAAAGAATGGGCTGAATGCCTCTTTAGAGAGCTTTAGCCAACTGTTGAAGAAAGAGGAGCCTACCTTCCTGCTAGACTTAATAATCATATGCCATTCGGAGAGCAACAGTAACAGTTGAGGTAATAATAACAGCAAATATTTTTTTAGTAATTGCAATAAAAGGCTCGAAGCAATACTATTAAACTGGTATTAGTATTCCCATTTTACAGAATGGGAAACTGAGGTTTGACGAATTTAAATAGCCTGCTGGGATCACAAAGACGGATGATTGAATGAATATGAACTTGGGGCTGTTTTTTATTTATTTATTTTTTCTAGCTTTATTGGGATATAACTGACAAATAATATTGTGGGCATTTAAGGTATGCAATGTGATGATTTGATATACATATTTATTGTGAAATGATTACCACAATATGGCTAGTTGATGCATTTATTATCTCACATAGTTACCTTGTGGTGTGTGTGTGTGTGTGTGTGTGTGTGTGTGTGTGTGTGTGTGTGAGAACATTTAAGATCTATTCTCTTAGCAAATTTCAAAAGTACAGTACTGTGAACTGCAGTCACCATGCTGTACATTTGATGCATGAATTTGGGTCTGTTTGAATTCAGAGCCTGAGTTCTTATTCTGTCTCTTAGAGGACATTTCAACCTAGTGAGAAAAGTATGTTGTAAGATCTGCCTCCTTTCAACCACCTTTGGGTATTTATTTTCTCCTTAAATTTCTGGGAATTTTGAAGGCTCAGCCCCAAAGAAAGAACAAGTGGCTCATTTCTGCCACCTAGAGGACACAACCTGCCTTGCTGAGAATAAAGGTAGGAAGGCAGTGTTTTAAGAAGTGTGCTCAAAATCCCAACAGGTCCGGGCCTGCAAGAATCAAATCTGAAAAGAACACCCTTTAGTTTATGAAAAGCTGGTGATAACAGGTTAGGGATTTTGTGAGAACAATATATCAAGGGTGGGACCCACAGTCAGACTGGAGCTTTCATTTTTAACACCTGCCCCCATATGATTCTTATGCTCAGGCAAGTTTTGGGGAACCGCAGATGCATATGATTCATTCATCTGACAAGGGTGGGAAGAATGCCTTCCTACCACAGCCCACTATGACTTCAGCATGTAGCAGACTCCAAGGGAGTTGAGTATGGGTCCCTGCCTTCGGTCAATTACATCACCTCTCAGAGCCTTGGCTTCCTAATTTGGCAAGCGGCCCATTTTGTAACTGGTATGCAAGCCGGGAGACCCAGGTTATGCTTGCAGGCAGGAGCGCTTTGCTTAATCTCCCAAACCTCAGTTTCCCTGCCTGTAACATGAGAGGGTGAATACTCATCAAGTTTCCTTCCTGCTTCAAGATGCCTGAGTCTCTTTCTGTCTCTGCCAGACCTCGGCCCCCTGTCAAGAGGCTACAGGGAAGCCTTGGGTGACCTGCTCAGGAGGTTGGTCTCCACAAGAGCAGAGGCCTGCGTCCTGCCCACCGCTCGCAGCTCTTTTAAGAGCAGCTGAGGTCCAGAGCTTTGCGTGTCTCTGTTGTTTGTACTCACAGCCACGCTGTAGGATCCTTCTTTTCACTGCTACCTGCAGTGCAAAGTTGGCTTCCTGTTCCCACAAAAGCCCTGAGGAAAGTAAAGTTGATTTGGAAAAGTAATGGGCTCTGAGATCCTGAACTCTGGGATCAGACGGACCAGTCTTCAAATCCTAGCTCTGCTACTCATCAGTGATGTGATTTGGGGCAAGTTACCCATTCTACTCTTCGTTTACTCATCTGTAAAATGGGCATAAGAATAGGGCTTGTCTTGTAGGGTTGTGGTGAAGATGAAATGAGACGATGCCATGAAAAGTGCTTATAGGAATATCTGGTACATGATGGGGATTCTGGAATGTTCCCTGACCGCCACCGTTGGAAGTGGTAAGGTAATTCACAACTAGTACTCCACACAGACAGTTAGCACCCAAGGGAGTCCTTCAGGGAACTCTAGCTGACCTCTGTAATGATCTGCCATGTTACGTGTTCTCTCGCCCATGTTTAAAGGGCTCCCAGTGAAGCCAAACCTTCCTTTCCCACATTTCTCAAGGTGAGTCTTTACTGGGTCCCTGGGCTCACAGTGCCATTCCCGAGTCCCCGCAGGGTAGCCCATCTGGGTTTGAGGCCGCCGGAAGAGAGACGCATGAGGGGCCCAGAGCAGGCCAAGGCCTCACCGATGTGTTTCACAGGAGCCAGCTCAACAAGCAAGAGCTAGGAGGGCCAGAGAGAGGCCCTGCTTAACACTTGCGTCGTTTGCAGCTGAAGAGTGCATGATTATTGCCCTTGCCCTTGTAATAGGCTGTCGCTGCTGACCAAAATTAAAAATTAAATCGACAAAAACATCCAAGCAGGGCAAGGTGGCAGCAAACAAGCATATAGGATTGGCCAGGAAGAGAACTAAGGTCTAAAGAGCAAATCGCTTATTGACTGAAGACAAAGGTCTTCATCATTTTATTTTTTTTAATATGTATTTATTTTTGAGAGACAGACAGAGCGTGAGTGGGGGAGGGGCAGAGAGAGGGAGACACAGAATCCGAAGCAGGCTCCAGGCTCTGAGCTGTCAGCACAGAGCCTGAGGCGGGGCTCGAACCCACGAACCGTGAGACCATGACCTGAGCCGAAGTGGGACGCTTAACCGACTGAGCCACCCAGGTGTCCCGAGAAAGGGCTTGATAAGAACTGGCTTTGGCACAAGAGCACGGCTTCCGAGACTGCGCTGCCTCCAACCCAAGAGAACAGCAGCAGCGGCAGGGGCCTGTGGAACTGACCCAGGGGTCAAGGGGGGACAGAGGGGTTCTGGCCTCACAATCCCCAAAGGGCCCCCCACTCTGGCTTTTGACATTATCTCCAGATGACAGGATTGAAAGAAGGCGACCTTCGGGGTAGAGCTCCCAACCCACATTCCATCACTGCCTCTAGAGCACTTCGTGTAATATGTTTCAGCTGTGTCCCAAAAGCGCCTTTTGCAAAAGCACAATTACCTTTAATTTTCTGTGGTAAAAGCATGAGAGTGTCAAAGGTAAACATTTTAAATACAACACACTTCTCAATAAACTTTTTTTTTGGCGGGGGGGGGGGGAGGTGCATTTCTTCACATTTTCATATACGTGGGGTTTTATTTTTTATTTATTTTTTAAGTAAGCTCTACACCCAACATGGGACTTGAACTCATGACCCTGAGATCAAGAGTCACATGCTCTGTGGGCTGAGCCAGCCAGGTGCTCCTAGACTAGGACCTTTAAAAAAATACATGTAGGGGCGCCTGGGTGGCTCAGTCGGTTGAGCGACCAACTTCTGCTCAGGTCATGATCTCACAGTTTGTGAGTTCGAGCCCTGCGTCGGGCTTTGTGCTGACAGCTCAGAGCCTGGAGCCTGCTTCCGATTCTGTGTCTCTGTCTCTCTCTGCCCCTCGCCTGCTCATGCTCTGTCTCTCTCTGTCTCAGAAATAAACATTAAAAAATTATAAATGAATGAATGAATGAATGAATGAATGAATGAATGTAACCGTGGGTCTGTCTTGACCTCCAAGAGGCCCTGGCCAGGACCTGGTGATGAGGGTAATTGTAGGCCCATAGTATGTGCCTCTCTCCTGCAAAAACAGTTTCTCTCTCTTCCAAATTGGTGTTTCTCAGGACTTCTGTGCTTCCCGATAAGGAGGACCTGGTGAAATGTCAGTCCTCCATTCTCGCTCAGAGGAGATACATCTGCAAGGACAAACCCCCAAAAGTCCTCTTGTACAGCCAAACTGCTGATGGCCCTTGAATATATTAACACAGGGAGTGTCTGTTCCCCTGTCTACACCCATTCCACCAGGGTTTGAATGGGAGACAATGCTCATTTTTCTGGGTTCATGACAGCACCAAAGCATGGCCCCAGGTAACACCAACTGGTTTTGTTTTTTTTTGGCCTCTTTCGTAAACTTCCAAATTTCCTACAGTATTTCCTACAGTACTGATGTATCTCCTACAGTAAAATACATCAAAATTCTAACTTGAGTATTCACCACCTGTCCCTCTCCCCATACGATTAAGACGATGTGCTTGGCCTCGACATCTAGGATGTTTTTGTGAATCTGACATGCTTCAGAAATCAGTTTCAAGAAAATAGGGTGATAGCCTGCCTCTCTAAACTTCCTCTCTTGAAGTTGATAAAAATGTCGGTGATGGACCACATCCAGTAAGAGTGCTGGCAGCCGAAGCACAGACGAATCACAGCCACGCCCTTTTCTCACGCAGAGTGCCAACAGCTCAACCTTTAGAGCCCAGCTTTTCTCACGCACCATGGCTAGCAGGAAAATCCAGAAAGGCCTAGAGGTGGACCAGCTCTGGTTCACCCTGAGTTGGCATCTTTCTCAGCAGTGAATCATTCTCTCTCTCCCTCTCTCCCTCTCTCTCTCTCTCTATATATATATATGTATAGTTTTTTAATACAATCATATATATAGTTTTTTGGGGGTTTTTGTTTGTTTGCTTTGAGGGAGAGAGAGGGCACAAGTGAGCAAGGGGCAGAGAGAGAGAGAATCCCAAGAGGGGCACGGGGGTGGGGTGGGGGAGAGAAAAGCAGGGCTCATGCAAAGCGGGGCTTGTGCTCACCTGATGTGAGACTCGAACTCACGAACCATGAGATCATGACCTGAACCAAAGTCACTAAGCCATCTAGGCACCCAATACATAGTGCTCTTTTTACGACAATATTTTTTAAAATCAAGTTATAATTCACATAACATTAAATTCACGATTTAGTGTTATATAGTATACTTCCTATGTTATGCAACCATCACCATTAAAAAAATTTTTTTTTAATGTTTCTTTATTTTTGAGAGAGAGAGTGAGCAGGGGTGGGGCAGAGAGAGAGAGGGAGACACAGAATCTGAAGCAGGCTTCAGGCTTCCAGCTGTCGGCATAGAGCCCGACGTGGGGCTCGAACCCATGAACCAAGAGATCATGACCTGAGCCAAGTTGGACGCTCAACCCACTGAGCCCCCCAGGCGCCCCAACCACTCTCTAGTTCCAAAGCATTTCCAACATAACAAAACCCCTCATACAGGTTTTTGTATCTTTACAAAACTTTTATATCTTTACAATTTACCTATTCTGGACATTTCGTAACTGAAATCACACACTATGTGGCCTTTTGTGTCTGGTTTCTCTCACTTAGCACGGTGTTTTCAAGGCCTTGTGTTGCACCCATGTTGCAGTGCCTATCAGTACTTCATTCTCTTTTATTGCATATTCCATTGTATGGATGTATGAATACATTTTATTCATCCACGCATGAGTTGATGGACATGTGGCTTGTTTCAATTTTGGGGCTGTTATGAATAATGCTGTCGTGAACATTCATGTACAAGTTACTGTATGGACATATGTTTTCAATTCTCTTGGGTATATACCTAGGAGTGGAATTGCCAGGTTATTCGGTAAGTCTATGTTTAACTGTTTGAGGAACTTCCAGACTATTTCCCCACTCGACACGTATTCACTGAGCCCCACTATGCTGCTGTGCTAGGAACCAACAACGCCATGGTGACCAGACCTGGCCACCCGTCTGCATGGAGCATACAGCTCAGCAAAAGAAAGAGGCATTAAACAAATAATTAGAAAATAGATTGTTTTTGGGGGGCGCCTGGGTGGCTCAGTTGCTTAAGTGTCCGACTTTGGCTCAGGTTATGATCGCACAGTTGGTGAGTTTGAGCCCTGCCTTGGGCTCCGTGCTGTCAGCTAGGAGCCTGCTTCAGAGCCGCTGTCCCCCTCTGTCTGCCCCTCCCCCACTTGCATTTTCTCTCTCTCTCTCTCTCTCTCTCTCTCAAAAATAAATAAACATTAAAAAATCAAAATAAATAAACAACCTTAAAAAAACAGATTTTTTTTAACACACTTTTAGAAATGCCAAGAGGGAAAGTTCAGGCTGCCAAGAGACTGTAACACAGGGATCCCTAACCTGAGGGTTGAACGAGGTCACAGGACAAGATCACGGACCCTCTTGAAACATCAAATCCAGGGCCTGTGATACTAACACAAACAAACAAAGCCAGAAAACAAGCAAAAACGAAACAAAAAACCCTCCCAATAAACTAAAATGAAGTTCTCGTAGTTCAGTAGATTTCTGAAAGTTCTTACCATGGCGGGGGCGGGGGGGTGCGGTTAGTGAAACCACACACAGGTGCACCCCCCCGTGTCTGAAATGATTCACAGAGATACTTAGACTTGGAAATGTGAGCAGGGAGCAGGTTACAAAGTCTGAGGATGATAATTCTTGACAGCTCCCTTCCAGAAGTTGAAGAGACTCACACTGGCTTCCTCCTCCTCGGAAGGGATTCGAGGCCACGCCTCCTTAAGGCCACGGCTGATGGATGCACTGCCTTCTTCACCTGCCCACTGCCTGCCTGACTCAGATCGTTGCAGCTTTCTCTTCCTGGAAGCTATTTCCAATATTCACTTAGGCAAAATCAATGCCCTATCGTCTAAAGTAGTGGCTAATTGTTCGGCTTCTCACAGGAAGAAGGGAAGTCCTGGAAATGTCAGCAATGAATTCCCAGTGAGGTGAAAGCTTGGTTTGACCTCAGGAGGTAAAGTTGCCATATTTCAAGTGGGAGCATTTACAAAGTTTTATTCCTATCGAATTAATCCAAAATATTTATACTTTGATGGAGCCACTGGGCTAGGTGGTGTGGGGAGATACAAAGAAACCCAAGCATCCGCATTAGTCACTGCCCTTAAGAAAGTAAATAAACGTTGAAAAAAAAATTAAAAAAAAAAAAGAAAAAAAGAAAGTAACTAGTGAGAGAAAAGAGCCTCATAAAAGATGCAGCACATGTGAGTCTGATGAGTGCCCAAGCCATAAGAGACAGAGTCATGCCAGGGAGGAAGAAGAAGAAAATTCTCCTTGGGCTCGGCTCAGAACTCCAGACTTCAGGAAGGTAGTGGGACAGGTGATACACAGGCTTCCAGCTGGGGAAATGGCATTCCAACAAGGCAGACGGTGGGTGCAAAGGCCCAGGGGTAGAAGTTTAAAAGATATGTTAGGTGTGACATAGAGCTTCCTGAATGAAGCCTCCTTTAAAAAAGAAATGAGGCCACTTTGAAGTTTCTAGTTTTTATCAGATAGTCCCAGTAAGGCCTAAGATTTTTCTCTCATCCTTAAACGAAGAGAGGCCCAACTATTGGGGTGTAGCGATCCAAAAGAGAACACCGTATGGCCCTTCAGCTCCTTTTCCCCACGCTTCACCTCCAGTGTGAGTAATGTCCTACAAACTTAGGGGCCCTCGATGCAGATGATGGTGGACACCTGAAAAGGGGCTCTTCTCTGATCCCGGCTGATGGTGGAACCCTAAAGGAGCAGGTGGGGCCTCCACTGGGGTCTCTGGGATGCGTTGAACAATCCCTCCGGTTACACGCACACACAGTGGTCCCACCCATCAGATGTTGCGCGGGGCTCTTTGCCTTCTATCTTCTGTTTTAACCCTGGTCGGTTCATTTCTGTACTCCCCACACTTTTTCCTTGTTTTCTCCATAGGAATCTTCGGAATTTCTCTGTTCTCTTCCTTTACAGCACTGGGTTCTCAATAGGGGTGTTACCACCTTCCAGGATGTGTCTTAGAAATCTGTGGAGGCTTTTTTGTTTTTCTGAGGGCTGGGAAGGGCACCATTAGTGGACCTTAGTAGGGAGAAATACTAGGACATTAGTAAGGAGAAGTCAGGAAGACCCACAGTCTTCCACCAATGTGCTGGAAAGCTCTGTGGGAACTATCCTATATCCCACACGATGTTTCAATGTTCCATGAAGCATTTCTATAGGTAAAACAATCTACTATGTGGTGCTTTGAGCCTTGAAACTTAACCCCACTTTACACATGAACACACTGGGTTTTGTTGTCTACTCTCACTTGCTCAGCATAACTAGCCACCTCCTCCCGGGAAAGCAACTACTATGTAAACAGAGAGAAAACTGTACTTTCTTTTGTGTAGAATTTTACAGTCTTCACCGTTTTGGAAAATCATACTACCTACAGCAACTCCACTGGTGTTTTTTGAGTTTCCCAAACAACAGACCAATGGCAGTCTGCAACTTCGGTGGTGTCGCATACAGGTGCAGGGCATGTGACGTCTCCGCTATAACTTCTAGTTCAGCCACGCCCAAGAACTTACATTTTAAAAGACATATTTTAAGGGCACCTGGGTGGCTCAGCCGGTTAAGCGTCCGACTTCGGCTCAGGTCATGATCTCACAGCTCATGAGTTCGAGCCCCGCATCGGGCTCTGTGATGACAGCTCAGAGCCTGGAGCCTGCTGTGGATTCTGTCTCCCTCTCTGCCCCTCCCCTGCTCATTCTCTCTCTCTCTCTCTCTCTCAAGTAAAAAAAAAAAATTTTTTTTTAATTGAAAGACATATTTTAAGTTGGTTTCCTTTTCTGTCTTTTTAAAAAATTTTTAAATGTTTATTTTTGAGAGAGACAAAGCACAAGTGGGGGAGGGGCAGAGAGAGAGGGAGACACAGAATCCGAAGCAGGCTTGAACCCATGAACCGCGAGATCATGACCTGAGCTGAAGTCAGACGCTTAACCGACTGAGCCACCCAGGCACCCCTGGTTTCCTTTTCTCTTATATTACAGTTAGATGTTGATGACATTTGTATTTTCCAGATGCCGCACCAATATATACCCCATTCCACATGCTCTTCTTATAACATGACCCTGATATTCCTCTGTTGAGCTTGGAGCAGGGTCAGGGGGCCGCAGCTGAGGGGGTGGAATGTTATGTTCCTTCCTGTTGTACTTGGGTGGACCTTTGTAACTGCCTTGCTCAATAGACTGTGGTAGAAGTAATGCTGTGTGACTTTTGGAACTAGGTGGGATGGCTAATTTTGTGTGTCAACCTGGCTGGATCACAGTGCCCAGATATTTGGTCAAGCATTATTCTTGATGTTTCTGTGATGAGGTTTTGGGATGAGATTAACATTCAAGACCATAGACTTTGAGCAAAGCAGATTTCTCTCCATAAAGTAGGTGAGCCTCATCCAATCAGTTGAAGACTCAAATAGAACAAACTACCGATGTCCCCCAGGCAAGGGGGAATTCTGCAACCAGTGGCCTTTGGGCTTGAACTACAGCATTGGCTCTTTGGGTCTCCGGCCTGCTGGCCACTTTGCGGATTTTGAACTTGCATTTTGGAATTACAGATTTGGTTCTTATTGGTTCTATTTCTCTCAAGAACTCTAATACACTAGGTCATAAAAGGCAACACAGACTTCACCTCTCTCTGTCTTTTCCTCTGGGCACTTGGCTTGGAAAAAAAGCCACCATGTTGTGAGGAAGCCCGGGCCACATGGAGAAGCCATATATGGATGTTCCTGCCCAAAGGCCCCTAGCTGGCAACGAGCCTCAATCAGCGGACATGCAAGTAAAGGACCCTCTGAATGACTCCAGTCCCCAGCCTTCATCAACAACCATAATCTGAAGCCCTGGACATCATAGAGCAGAGAATAGCTGTATTGGTCATCACTGTCTTTGGTCTGAATTGCTAATCAGTAGAAATCTTGAGATAATAAATGATGAAGTAATTTTGCTTCAAGACTTAGTGCAAAAGATTTTTTTAAGTTTATTTATTTATTTTGAGAGAGAGTGAGCAGGGCGGGCAGAGAGAGAATCTGAAGCAGGCGTGGTGCTCAGCTCAGAGCCAGACTCGGGGCTCATCTCACAAACCACGAGATCATGACCTGAGCCAAAGCCAAGAGTCGGTTGCTTAACCAACTGAGCCACCCAGGTGTCCCCCCAAATTTTTTCTTGAAGTGATTTGATACTTGAAAGGCAGGGTCCCTAAAGAGGGTGAAGATTAAAATGATAATGAAGCCTTTGCTGTCAAACCTATGAAAATTGAGCACACCCTACCTACTCTGGGGACACACCTGCCCTTGGTGATTTCCTGAACAGGTGCTTTAGGTGATAAGGCAGAGCAGGGCCCAAATCACACCCTCCGATATCTGGCCTGGAAAGATGCTACTTCCTGTCTCAGCTAGTAGACACCCAGACCATCAGGGGTCTGGCCACCCTGTGCACCTCTAATCCGAGCCTGCCCACATTCAAGGGAAACTGATGGCCAACTAGCTGCTCTCCAGGTCTTCCGAAACAAGGACATTTAGATGGATCACCTCCGGATCCAGAGTCATGCCCTCTGGAGGTCCAGAGGAAATTCAGTCAAGCCCCTGGCTGTTCAGGAAGAGATAGAAGCTGGCCCCAGCATGCCGCTGCAAGAACGGGAAGCCCAGATTGTGAAGCAAGGGCTCGGGGCCGGAGCTTTCCTTCAGACCTCAGCACTTAGCTTGGGAATCTGCATTTAGGCCAAAGAAAATACTTCTGACCAGTGGCTGGGCCCAAAGACAACAATAATGCCCATGGTGACGGTGGCATGTTCTCAAAGCAGAGCAGCCAGGAGGGAAGCAGGGAGGGGGCCCAACCACAAAGCTGGAAAGCCAGCGTTCACTACGATTGAAGTTGTTCATCCCCTTGAAACGCGTGCAGGCAATAAAGATAGCTAGAGTTGATGGAGGGCTCGCTGTATGCCAGGCACGAGGCTACACTCTTTACGCACATGATCGCATCAAATTCTTTAACGTTTATTTATTTTTGAGACAGAGAGAGACAGAGCATGAAGGGGGGAGGGGCAGAGAGAGAGGGAGACACAGAATCGGAAACAGGCTCCAGGCTCTGAGCTGTCAGCCCAGAGCCTGACGCGGGGCTCGAACTCACGGACCGCGAGATCGTGACCTGAGCTGAAGTCGGACGCTTAACCGACCGCGCCACCCAGGCGCCCCTCAAATTCTTAAAATACTCTGTGAAGTAGGTACAGTATTTGCTGCACTTGGCAGGTGGGGGCACAGACCCAGCCTGCAATGTGAGTCAGATGGATTGTATTTCAAAGCCTGTCCTCTTACCCACTTTGCTATTATCCTGCATTCAAAGGCAGAGGGACTGTTCCCCCCACTGAATACCTGAGGGCGTGTTCCCCACATCCAAGACAGACTCCTACGTAAGTGCTGTGCATCCGTGACATCAGGACATTGACACTGATTCAGTAATACCATCTAACCCACAGACCCCATTCAAATTTTGCCGGTTATCCTAATTATGTCACGTCTGGGTCCAGCATCCAAACTGGGATCCCAGTTGCATTCAGTGGTCATGTTCCTTTCGTCTATTCCAATCTAGAACAGTCCCTTAGACCTTCCTCATCTTTCTAGAGCTTGACATTTTTGAAGAGCACAGGCCATACCCCTCAGTTTGAGTTTGTCTGATGCTTCCTCGAGGTTTACATGTTTGGGGGCAGGAATCCCACAAAAAATAGTACTGTGCTCTTTTCAGGGCATCCTATTAGGAGGCATACGACATCAATTTGTCCCATTACTAATAAGCAGAGAGGGACTTTTAGCCCTGGAGTTGGAGTCATATACTGGGAAGAAAGACCATAAGAGCCTGGAACTCCTCTCAGCTCAACAAATCCCATTTTGACCAGTGGGCCAGCCATTCTAGAAAGGGAACAACAATATTGCTGGAAGGTGTTGGGACGGAAGAGGTTGCGTTTGTCAGAACTCCTCCTAGAGAGCAGACTTGAGCGGTTGGAAGGAATTATTTCACGGCCATTTGGAGAGGAGGGTGAGGCCCCACAGGGGCTTTCTCAAGTCCCTAGAAGAGCAGAGAGCTGCGTGCCAGATGAGGACAAAAGGAGAGGGAAGGAAAACATGAGGCGAGGAAAAAATGGGCAGAAGCACAGGGGAACAACAGGAGACAATAGCATCGTCCCAAAGGCTCAAAGTATTTCATATACCTGCATGGCTGTTTAAAAAGTAAGCTAAAAACTAATACACATCAAGCCTGAGGATATAAAACTTATGACTTCTATATCTTAAATAAAAACCCACTTGAATGAAAATGAAACAATGGGAAAAAAATAAAAGTACAATTTATTTTGAGGTACCTGTTCGTCGGTGGACTTGTAGCCAAATAACCCGTGCGAAGAATCCCAGATCTTTGGGTAAATTCCTCAGGCTTGCTGAGACTCAGTTTTCTCATCTGTAAGATGAGGAGAAAAAGTACCTCACAGCCTTGTCCTGAGGACTAAATGCGACAACCCCAAGTCATGGATTCAGGCAATACTGATCGTGTGCCTCCTGTGTGGCACGACTACTCCTGGGCTGGGAATTCAGCAGAGGACAAAACAGACCCCACAGAGCTGACATTCAGGGGGCACAGCCTACCAGAGTGTTCTCTAAGCTGTCAGGCACTGGGCACATTTAAGGAGTCACTGCTATTCAGGGGCGCCTGAGTGGCTCGGTCGGTTGAGTGTCCGACTTCATCTCAGGTCACGATCCCACAGCTCATGAGTTCAAGCCCCGCATCGGGCTCTGTGATGACAGCTCAGAGCCTGGAGCCTGTTTTGGCTTCTCTGTCTCCCTCTCTTTCTGCCCCTCCCCTGCTTAAACCCCTGCTTGAGCAACGGTGATGCTAAGCAGAGACACGAAGTCACTACCAATTCTCTTCAGAGTCTAGTATCTGGGGAAGAAATATACCTATTTGAAGAGCTATCATGGATGAGAGGAGCAGAAAAACTCTGGAAGAATATGGACCAAGCTTCTCCGGGGGAAGGATTAGAGACACAGCTGCTGAGTCAGGAGCAAACTGGGTGTTGTGTAATCTGAGGAGTCTGGAGACCGTGACCTGCTGGGTGAGAAAGTTGCTCCCTCCACTAGGTCTTTGGTTTTCCCTTTGTCTTTCTGACTTTCTCTGCCCCTTTCTAAAATCCACGTCCTTACATCTTCCCAAACCCACACAAACAGTGGCACACACACGTTTCAGGTATTACGATTTCCAGTCAGATTTCATTTTTAAGCAGCTGCCTTTCTTTTCGTTTTCTCACTTTAGGGAGAGACCATTTATATGCAAAAAATAAAATTTTTAACAGAAGCACAAAAAGCAACTATTTCCTTAAAAAAATGTTTTTATCGGGGAGTGCCTGGGTGGCTCAGTCAGTTGAGTGCCTGACTTTGGCTCAGGTCACGGTCTCGTGGTTTGTGAGTTCGAACCCCACATCAGGCTCTGTGCTGACAGTGCAGAGCCTGCTTCGGATTCTCTGTCTCTCTCTCTCTCTCTCTGCCCCTCCCTGACTCGCACTCTCTCACAAAAATAAATAAACAGACATTTAAAAAATGTTTTTATTGGGGCACCTGGCTGGCTCAGTCAATAGAGCATGTGACTCTTGATCTCAGGGTCGTCAATCCGAGCACCAGGTTGGGCATGGAGCCTACTGTAAAACATTAAAAAAGAAACAAAAAAATAAAGTTCTTATTGTGGTTGTACATACATAACACAATATCTATCATTTTTTTAGTTTATTTATTTATTTTGAGACAGAAAAAGAATGCGAGCAGGGTAGAGGCGGAGAGAGAGTGTGCGAGAGACAATTCCCAACTAGGTTCCATCCGCACTGTCAGCACAGAGCCTGACATGGGGCTCGACCTCACGAATGTGAGAGCATCACCTGAGCTGAAATCAAGAGTCAGATGCTTAACTGACTGAGCCACCCAGGTGCCCCGTAATATTTATCATTTTAACCACAGATGAATGTATGTTCAGTGGCACTAAATACTCCCCCCCCCCCACCCCAGTGCTATCTATACCCAAAATGTCTTCATCATTTTCCATAGAAACTCTACTCCTGCTAACCAATAACTCCCCCTTCTCCTTGCCCGTCAGCCCCTGGAAACCTCCCCTCCACTTTTTGTCTCTACGAATTGGCCTATTCTCAGTATCTCACATAAGTGGAATCAGACACTATTTGCCCTTCCTTGTCTGGCTTAGTTCCTCTGACATCACGGTTTCAAGGTCTATACAAGTCTCAGCACGTATCAAAATCTCATTCTTTTGTGGCTGAATACTATTCCATTATATATACTTTGTTGTCCATTCATCTGTTGACGGGCATCATTTGGGTTGTTTGCACCTTTTGGCTATTGTGAATAATACAGCTGTGAGCATGGGTGTGCAGGTTATCTGTTCAAGTCTCTGCTTTCAGCTCTTCCGGATAGATCCCCAGAGGTGCCATTGCCGGGTCATGTGATACTGCCGTGATAGTTTGAAGCAACTCATTTTTGAAGATTGTTTTTAATGAATCTGTTTCTGCTCCCATTCTGTTCCGTAAAAGGATTTGAGATGTTCAGAAAAAAAAAATACATATAATAAAGAGGGAGAAAGAGTTCAAAGAACCAGGGTGAAGGGAAGACTGGTTGGGGCTTGGGCATGGCGGAATCTGCCCCCTCAAGCACACGCTCAAGTCTTCTCCCTTCCTGGGATGCGCTGCCACGTTCCAAGCTGTTTCCTTTGCAGATGATTCGGCTGCCCCACGTGGGCAGAAACGTGGGTTTCACCATGTACATGAACTGTATGGAAGTTGGCCCCATTGCCTTAGCCACACCACATTTCCCCTGGCTTCAGACCTAGGGCTGGGTGGTTCCTTAAGGACCATCTAGGACAACCCTCTCAACTTCCAGAGGAGGAAAGCAACACTCAGAGAGGTTCAGTGCTCTGGGGAAAGGCCAAGTGTGTAAATAGCAGAACTGAAATTCAAAGCCATGTTTCCCGATGCCAGCCCAGATCCTCCCTGGTGCTACCCCGCCTCTTACTTCCAGAACCCTGCTTTCCTTTGCTTCAGCTCTGCAAATTCCTTACTTACATGGGAAATTATCGTGTTCTCATTCTTCTTAAACTTCCCCAATAATTATGCAGTTTCAAAATTCTGAAGGCTAAAATTACTCTTATGTGATACTAAACAAAGTGGACATTAACTGGGTACCATGGGGGAGACGCTGCAAATCCCAGCACTGAAGCACAAGCCGTGTTACTTATTTTATAAAACTTTCCATTTGTTGGTTCCTCAATAGGAGTGTTGCTTCCTGGTTTCCATGGTGATTTAAAAATTTTTTTCACTCAAACAGTAATTTCCAGATGAAACTGAACATGAATCCAACACACCAGAGCTTTGTGATGACCAGAACAATACCTTGCGATGGACCCAGCATCAGCCAGATATTCACCCCGCTCTGTCCACAGCAGGGGGAAAGGGGTGGTGGTGAAACTGGATTATTGATTTCATGGCTATTGATTTCTTTTGCCTGCTGATATTTTTTTTAACTTTTTTTTGTCTGAGTTTATTTATTTGGAGACAGAGCATAAGCAGGGGAGGGCAGAGACAGGAGAGAGAATCCCAAGCAGGCTCCATGCTGTCACCACAGAGCCCATCGTGGGGCTCGAACCCACGAATCTTGAGATTATAACCTCAGCCGAAATCAAGAGCTGGAGGTTTAACTGACTGAGCCACCCAGGCACCCCTGAACTTTCTTTTTAAGAGCAACTTTTTTTTTCAATATATGAAGTTTATTGTCAAATTGGTTTCCATACAACACCCAGTGCTCATCCCAAAAGGTGCCCTCCTCAATACCCATCACCCACCCTCCCCTCCCTCCCACCCCCCATCAACCCTCAGTTTGTTCTCAGTTTTTAACAGTCTCTTATGCTTTGGCTCTCTCCCACTCTAACCTCTTTTTTTTTTTTCCTTCCCCTCCCCCATGGGTTTCTGTTAAGTTTCTCAGGATCCACATAAGAGTGAAAACATATGGTATCTGTCTTTCTCTGTATGGCTTATTTCACTTAGCATCACACTCTCCAGTTCCATCCACGTTGCTACAAAGGGCCATATTTCATTCTTTCTCATTGCCACGTAGTACTCCATTGTGTATATAAACCACAATTTCTTTTTTTTTTTTTAATTTTTTTTTTCAACGTTTATTTATTTTTGGGACAGAGACAGAGCATGAACGGGCGAGGGGCAGAGAGAGAGGGAGACACAGAATCGGAAACAGGCTCCAGGCTCTGAGCCATCAGCCCAGAGCCTGATGCGGGGCTCGAACTCACGGACCGCGAGATCGTGACCTGGCTGAAGTCGGACGCTTAACCGACTGCGCCACCCAGGCGCCCCATAAACCACAATTTCTTTATCCATTCATCCGTTGATGGACATTTAGGCTCTTTCCATAATTTGGCTATTGTTGAGAGTGCTGCTATGAACATTGGGGTACAAGTGGCCCTATGCATCAGTACTCCTGTATCCCTTGGATAAATTCCTAGCAGTGCTATTGCTGGGTCATAGGGTAGGTCTATTTTTAATTTTTTGAGGAACTTCCACACTGTTTTCCAGAGTGGCTGCACCAATTTGCATTCCCACCAACAGTGCAAGAGGGTTCCCGTTTCTCCACATCCTCTCCAGCATCTATAGTCTCCTGATTTGTTCATTTGGCCACTCTGACTGGCGTGAGGTGATATCTGGGTGTGGTTTTGATTTGTATTTCCCTGATGAGGAGCGACGTTGAGCATCTTTTCATGTGCCTGTTGGCCATCCGGATGTCTTCTTTAGAGAAGTGTCTATTCATGTTTTCTGCCCTTTTCTGCACTGGGTTATTTGTTTTTCGGGTGTGGAGTTTGGTGAGCTCTTTATAGATCTTGGATACTAGCCCTTTGTCCTATATGTCATTTGCAAATATTTTAAGAACAACTTTGAATTCACAACAAAATTAAGAGGAAAGTATAAAGATTTCCAGTTACCCCCTGGCGTCACACGGGCACAGCGTCCCACATCATCAATTACACATCCCTCACCAGAATTACACATTTGTTACGAGTGACGACCCTATCACCCAAAGCCCAAAGTTTACATGAGGTTTCAGTCTTGGTGCTGTACATTCTATGGGTTTGGGTGCATCATGACACGTATCCATCATTTTAGTATCATACAGAGCGTTTTCGCTGCCCTGTGCTTATTGATTTTTCAGACGTATTTCATCTTTCACTAAAACAACTACCTTCAGAAGCATTGCAACTTCTTCTCTTCTCTCCATGAGCCACCTTAAAGCACACTGGTGGTTTCAGGATTTCTGTGTTTTTCTAGATGTGTCTAATATAAATTTACAGGCTTTCCCTGGGAGAGGTCTAGCAGATCTCCTTATTCAACTTGAAGTCAATTCCACAAACCCTGTAGATGTTGTAGAGAGGGTGGTCACAGACCGTAGAGCAAGATTGCCCTGGTCCAAACCCTAGCTCTTGATCTGTGCCCTCCAGCAAGCTACGTAACCTCCTTGTGCCTCATTTTCTCATATGAAAAATGGGGATGATAATACTATAACCTACCTCATTAGGTCACTATCAGAATTAAGGGAATTAATATATGTATTGGCCTTGGAGAAGTGTCTTGCATACATTCTAAGTGTTAATAAACTCTTGCCTATGTAAGCCAGGCACTGCCACGTTTTGGGGACACAGTGATAAACAAAACACAGATCCTACTTTCAAGAAGCGTATTCAGAGGAGAACACAAAAAAATGCATATACAGAAAAGCAATGCTACGTGTTCTTATCACGAACATTTTTTAAAGCTTTTCTTGGGGCGCCTGGGTGGCTCAGTTGGTTGAGCATCCAACTTCAGCTCAGGTCATGATCTCACGGTCCGTGAGTTCAAGCCCCGTGTCGGGCTCTGTGCTGACAGCTCAGAGCCTGGAGCCCATTTCGGATTCTGTGTCTCCCTCTGTCTCTGCCCCTCCCCTGTTCATACTCTGTCTCTCTCTGTCTCAAAAATAAATAAACGTTAAAAAATTTAAAAAAAAAAAAGAAAGATTTTCTTTTTAAGTAATCTCTACACCCAATGTGGTGTTCAAACTTACAACCCTGAGATCAAGAGTCGCATGCTCTGCTGAGTGAGCCAACCAGGCATACCTCTCATGAACATTTTAAAATTTTTTTTTAAGTTTATTTATTTTTGAGACAGAGAGAGACAGGGCATGAACAGGGGAGGGTCAGAGAGAGAGGGAGACACAGAATCTGAAACAGGCTCCAGGCTCTGAGTCATCAGCACAGAGCCCGACGTGGGGCTCAAACTCACGGACCACGAGATCATGATCTGAGCTGAAGTCGGATGCTCAACCGACTGAGCCACCCATGAACATTTTTAAACAAGATAGTACCATATCACTTTTGTGTTCTTTTTTAAACATTTTGTTTATTTATTTATTTATTTATTTAGAGACAGAGAGAGTGAGCAGGGGAGGGGCGGAGAGAGAGGAAGAGAATCTCAAGCAGGCTCTGCGCTGTCAGTGTGGAGCCCAGTGCAGGGCTTGAACTCATGAACCGTGAGATCATGACCCGAGCTGAAACCAAGAGTCTGATGCTTAACCCACTGAGCCACCCAGGTGCCCCACTTTTGCGTTCTATGTGGAAACTTGTTGCTATAATATTACCACTAAATACTAGCATTTTCATTTAGAATTTGCACATTACCACCATCCGTTAATTCACCAACATTTATTGAGCACCTACCATGTTGTAGGCACTGTACTGGGCACTTAGGGCATCAATGTGATATAGACCTGAAATGTTAACGTGTCCTTCTTCCCTGCCTTCCCTCTTTGTCCACCTTCTGTGCCCCACCCAAGAGTATCTATGACTGCCTACCTGGTTCCTGAGCTTCAAGGTAGAGGGGAGACCTAAGAATTGAGAGAGGTTGGCTTGATCTATACAACTGAGGCAGGGTGGGGTGGGGCAGACAGAAGGGATACAAAGATTTGAGTAAGTTGGGAGAAGGGAGATCTTGGAGAGTAGCTGCTGTGATGAAGTGTGACTCTGGAGACAGAGACGCCTGAAGAGGAACTTTAGAACTGCCACTGGGCACTCTGCAATGTAATTCCTTCTCCCTTGCTGCTTCTAGAGACTTCAGTGAAGACCCCAGTGCTTTGGGAGGTGAACTTGGTGCTCCTTTTGAATATGGTCCCATGCTGAGACAGGCTGCAGTAGCCAGCTTCCAAGAAGCCCTGCCTGCTGGTATCCATGCCCTTGAGGGGTCCCCTCCCACACTGAGTAGGGGCAAGCTATATCATGATAGGGTATTGCAGAAAGGAAGGAGGGGAACATTGAGGCTATATCCTGAAAGACACTGCAGCTTCTACCTGATTCTATTGGATCACTTGCTGTCAGGTAGGTCACCTATCATGTTGTGAGGATGCTCAAGCAATCCTATAATAAAGTCCGTGTGGGAAAACCGCATCCCACCCAACCCCACCCCTGCTGCCAACAGCCAACATAATTTGCCAGCCACATGAGTGACCCTTCTAGAAGTGGATCCTCAAGCTTCAGGGAGGAAGTAGATCCTATAACCCTGGCCAACAGCTCGCTGCCACATCCTGAGAGATCCCCGAGCCAGAACCACTCAACTAAGCCACTTCTAACTACTCGACCTACGTGACATAACAAACACTTACTTATTTTTAAATCTCTGGGTGTCAGGGGCAAGTGGTGCAGCTAAACACTGGCTACAAGGTGGCCTGGCTTTTTGGGGGTACCCAAATGTGCCTGAGTTTCCCAGGCCACCCCAACCCATAAATACAAGAGAGAACACAGCAAGAGTATCAGTTGGACCTCACTGCTCTTGCCTCTTCTGGTGAAGCAAGACCTGGACCTGAGATCTTCTGTCAATTAACCATTCCCACTACCCCTAATAGGAAAACGAAAAGTATGTTTGAATTGGGAGAAGGGGGATAGGTCTCCCATGTGTTTATGAATCTCCCCCGGTGCTGTTTTGCTGTCTCTCGTGGGTATTGCTAATGGTTTCCGAGATACCACCGTGTCCTGCCAGGCACCATGTTGCCACCAGGGGTCAGTGCCCACGGCCAAGCACCAAAGTCTCCCACCAGACATTGCCCCTACTTTCCGAGTATTGCTTCTGAGGAACTCACTGGACCAAAGGGAGGAGCTGCTCTGTGATGACGTGGCAGAAAGATGCTTTTTCCTCCCCAATGTGCTGCCCTTCCCCTACAGTTGTATAGAGAGTCTATGGAAATAATTTATTTTTACTCACAGCCCTCTTTCTCCTTAGGTCTCAGACTTATGTTGGCCATATGTCCCATACGTTGGCCAGGGACCATTTAGTGACCTGTATGTTGTTATCAGGGTTCTTACTGCCCTGTAGTGCCCCAGACTTGGTTGCTGGGCCAAGCTCAACATGGCTGCAGGCAGCTCTAGGCTCACATCATGCCAGTTTGGCATCACTAAGGAAGAAAATTAGAAGACATAACTCCCAGGGGCGCCTGAGTGACTCAGTTGGTTAAGCGTCTGGCTTTTGCTCAGGTCATGATCTCATAGTCCGTGGGCTTGAGTGCCACATCAGGCTCTATGCTGACAGCTGAGAGCCTGAAGCCTGCTTCGGATTCTGGGTCTCCCTCTCTGTTCCTCCCCTGTTCATGCCGTGTCTCTCAAAAAATAAATAAATATTCAAAAAAAATTTTTTTGAAAAAGAAGACGACGAAACTCCCAGGAAGGGCTCAGATTGGCTGGGCTTGGGTTTCATGCCCACCTCTTGGGCTGTAGAGAGGGGAAGGCAGGGGACTGTGCTAGGCAGCTCCCCCAGGATCATCTGGAGCTTGCCAAAAGGAGGCATGCCCCAATCTTCAAAGCAGTGGGGAGGTGGGTAAAGGGGTGATGGTGGCAGGTCAAAACAACAAATTCTGGATGTCCTTGAGTTTCCAGACCTGCCTAGGCATCCTAGTCTGACCTCTAGCAGTGGACCCAGTAATCCCAGCCATTCAAGGTCATGGTCCCTGCCTCTGAGGAGCTTGCTGTCTCCAGAATGGGGTCCATCTGCACGACCTTCTTTGACTCGTTCAGTGTGCTCCTTCCTTAGACGCTAGTTCAAGGGTGAGAGGTCATGACTTTTGCACCTGCTTTACCATATTTCCTTCTAAACTTCTCTGAAGGTTTTCCTGTGAGTTGCCCTTCCCTGCATCCTGATGTCTGTCTTTATTTGCCAAAAGTCCCTCCCACACAAGCACACACACAAAAACACACACACACAGATTCATAACCTCCTGCCTATTCTCCAGCTTTGTAAGTCAAGCTGTGAGAATTCTAGGACAAGACACCGTGGGGTCGAGTGTTCTAATTTTACATAACACAAGTCTGGCAACCTCCCTCCTTCCTATACCTCATCATCCGTTACAACTTCGAGGTGAGCAATCAGACAACTGCTCTTTTTGTGACCAGAGGAATCATCTCTGCTGACAGCCCCATGAGTCCTTCTTGTCACCGCCAATAACCTTTGATGATGGGGTCTAGAAACTGACCCATCCTCACAGGATGTGGCACTTGGCCAGTGTCCCGGCAGAGTGCCTGACAGAGTTCTCTGCTTGTGAACTGCCCGCACATCTTCCTCAGGCTGCCAAGGAGGTGCTTCAGTCTCTGGCGGAAGGTCAGCTGGTTCTTCGAAGAGCAGGAAACCATGGGACGTGCAAAGGTCCTAACTATACAGTGCTGTCACTCCCTCACACAACACAGGGGAAAAGTGTTACTGGAGTAAGTAGTTTCCCGGAGCTATGACAACAAAGTACCACAGATGAGTGACTCAGAAGCACAGAAATGTGTTGTGTCCCAGTTCTGGAGGCTAGAAGTCCAAAGTCAGGGTGTCCGCAGGGCCCTGCTCCCCTGAAGCCTGGAGGGAAGGATCTGTCCCAGGCCTCTGTCCCAGGTGCTCGGCTTGTGGCAGCAAAACTACAATTTCGCATCGTGTTCTCCTTATGTTCCTGTCTCAACTCTCTCCATTTTATAAGGATTCCAGTCCTATTGGACTAGAACTCTCCTGAGGACCTTATATTAACTTGACTGCCTCTGTAAAGTCCCCCTCTCCAAATAAGGTCATATTCTGAGATGCTGGGGGTGAGGGACACAATTCAACCCATAATAACAGCTGCAGACCTAGGCCTTCAAAAGAAGGTTGTCCTGTGGTGCTGCTTTCTCTCAACTTCTTTGTACTCCACATTCCCTTCTTTGCAGGCAACTTGCCTTTTCTATGTGTCCTGGCCCAGGGCTCATTATGCCTCCCACAGGGGGCTCTGCCCAGCCCACTCAATGAGGGTCATTCATCATTTCTCTTTCCTTTTTTTTGTAACCAAAAAAAATTTTTAATGTTTCTTTATTTTTGAGATGGGGGGAAGGAACAGATAGAGAGAGACACACACACACAGAATCCAAAGCAGGCTCCAGGCTCTGAGCTGTGAGCACAGAGCCCCACACTGGGCTTGAACTCACAAATCTTGAGATCATGACCCGAGCAAAAGTCAGACACTTAACAGACTGAGCCACCCAGGTGCCCCCATTCACCACTTTTCAAAAACAACTGGCAGGTGACTCCAAAATGAGCATTGGTTTCTCTTGGCAATCACACAGTTGAATCTCCCATAAGGAAAAGAACCCCTCAGGGTTAGTTTGGTGCAGAGTTGAATTAATCATTCTCTCTAGTTCAGGGCAACCACCCCTAAGGGTCAGTACACTACCCACTCCTCTCTTGCTTGGTCTCTCCTCTTCCTTGTCACTGGTCTCTCCCTTTCCCGCCTCCTCCCTGTAGGCACCCACTCTAGGGTTCAATGTGGGTCCTTCAGGAGCCCCGGGTCCTTGTCAAGCAGGTAGAACTGTTTTGATTTCTTTTAGATTTTTAATTTTTATAAATGGTGCATTGCTGTAGATAGCATTGTGTTTCTTACTTTTATTACTCTACTGTTGTTCCTTGGGTTAATACAATTTTATTCTCACCACTTGGGCAACACAAGCTCCAACAGAGTGCAGTTAAGGAACATTCGATTCCTTCCTGGGTCTGGCTTACATTACAAGACCCCTAAATGTAACTATAACTGACACTCTCCTTTACATCCCAGATGGGAAGAACTGGATCTAATCAGACTGATTCCTCATTCCACATTTTTCCACACCCCAACCGTGGAAAGGCAATGGGAAGTTCTCCACGTCACCTCACATCCTCAGACACAAAAACGCACTCTGATCATGTTCAATGATACAAGTGAGGATACCACCAGCCATACCCAGAATGTGGGGATCCCATAGGACAAATGACCTGGTGCCTTCAACAAATAAATGTCATTAAAAGAAGGTGGAACAAGGGGTGGTAAGGGAGAAATGAAAGTGGATTAAGAGATCCCTAAGAGACAGGGTGACTGAGTGGCTCAGTCATTAAGCATCGAACTTCAACTTAGGTCATGAGTTTGAGTCCCACATTGGGTGATCTGAAGTCCTACTTCGGGTGAGCATGAGCACCGTTTTGGATGAGCCCCACTTCTTTCTCTCTCTCTCTCCCTCTGCCCCCCCCCCCGCCCCGGCATTCTCTCTCTGTCCCTCGCTCACTTGTGCCCTCTCTTTTTCTCTCTCTCTCAAAAAAAAAGAGATACTTAAGAGACATATTAACCAAGTGCAATGTGTGAGCCTTATTTAGATTTGAAAAAGGCAATTGTAAAAACATGTTTTTAAGATAATAAAGAAACTTTATTTATTTTTTTATGTTTATTTATTTATTTTGAAAGAGAGAGAAAGCACGAGCAGGCTCCAGGGCTTGATCCCACGAACCATGAGATCATGACCTGGGCTGAAATCAAGAGTTGGACACTCAACCGACTGAGCCATCCAGGCACCCCAATAATAAAGGAATTTTAAATAGGAATCAGGTATTAGATGAAGCTGAGTGTTAATTTTTTTAGATATGATAATTCTATTATTGAGCTTTAATGAAGCTCTTATCTTTATTTTTATTTTTTTAATGTTTATTTATTTTTGAGAGGGGACACAGAGAATCCCAGGCAGGCTCCACACTGTCGACGCAGAGCCTGATGTGGGACTCCAACTCAGGAACTGTGAAATCATGACCTGAGCCGAAATCAAGAGTCAGATGCTTAACCAACTGAGCCACCCAGGTGCCCCAAAGCTCTTATTTTTAGATATTCATATTGAAGCATTTACAGATGATATGATGCCTAGTATTTGCTTTGAAATACTCTAGTGTGGAGCCTGGCAAACTTTTTCTGCAATAGGTCAGATAGCAAATATTTAAAATAAAAAAAATTTTTTTTTACATTTTATTTATTTTTGAGAGAGAGAGAGAGAGAGAGAGAGAGAGAGAGAGAGAGAGACAGAGCACAAGCGGGGGAGGGGCAGAGAGAGAGGGGGAGACACAGAATCCGAAGCAGGCTCCAGGCTCTGAGCTGTCAGCACAGAGCTCCATGTGGGGCCCGAACCCCCAAACCGTGAGATGGTGACCTGAGCTGGAGTCGGACGCTTAACCCACTGAGCCACCGATAGCAAATATTTTAGGCGTCCTAGGCCGCATGATCTCAGTCACAACTACTCAGCCTTTCTGTGATGGGAAAACAGGTATAGATAATGCACACACATAAGGGTGGGGCTGTGTTCCAATAAAACTTTATTTATAAAAACAAGAGACAAGTTGGATGTGGCCCATGGGGTCATAGTTTGCCAATTCCAGCTGTAGTGCAAAAAAACAGGAGAAGAGCAGATAGGTGAAAAAGATTGACAAATGTTGACATTGGAATCAGAAGACAGGTACATAGCGGTTCATTACGCTATTTCTCTATATTTTTTTTGTTTGAATATTTCCATAATAAAATTAACATTAAGTGCACCGAAGAGGTCTTTTTGCAAGGAAAGAAAACTATTTGCCTTTGACCTCTCTCCTTATCTCCCCCACCTCCTTTACTTTTGCTGTCTTTTTCTCAGATCTGTTTCACACACCCGCTCATACACACACTTCCACTTTGGTATATTTTTGAATCAAAATGAACTTCCTAGACAGCTCCATACTGCTGAGGAATGCAGCGAAATCCTCATGGTGGGTTCTCATATTCTTTCCTGGGGGACTCACAGGCCCATCTCCTCTCAGAGCTTTACAACCGTGTGAACACTTTTCCTAAAATGGAGATCCAAGGCCTCACGGCTGAGGCATACTACCCTTTGGGGAGCATTGTTGTTTGCTTATCTCTCAGCAGGAAATAGGCATGTCCCAGGGAGGATTAGAAAATTACCAGACAACTCTGGTGAAGGGCTGGGAACGTTGACTGGAAGTTGGAATCTGGTCAGAACCTCTGGGAGTTCAAGGAAAGAAATGTTAAGCTATTCATCAGGCTCCCTAAATTCTCTTGAAAGTAGATGATTACAAAACAGAAGACAACGGAGCATGTGGTCAGAGGAAAGGAATTACATACATCTCGCTTGAAACTGCCCTGACCGTGTAGGTTGAATATGTCATTTCAAATGGTGGGCCGCAGATCTACCGAGGAAAGAACAGCTGTTGACCTTTCTCTTCCAAGATCCTTCAGTGGACGACAGGGGCACCTGCCAAAGCTGCCCCTGACCAACTTCCGCATGCAGGAACAGGATGCTCTCCATCTACCC
The DNA here is from genome assembly GCF_018350175.1 of Felis catus. Classification (NCBI taxonomy): domain Eukaryota; kingdom Metazoa; phylum Chordata; class Mammalia; order Carnivora; family Felidae; genus Felis; species Felis catus. The sequence continues at coordinate 110,728,559 of NC_058373.1, read as the reverse complement.
TCCATCAGCATTAGCCCCCAAGCCTCTGCCCCTACCTGGAAGGATTTCTCCCTTGAGTTACCCAATCCCCACCCTCCATTTGTAAAAGGGGAGAGGCCTTTCCTGACACCACCCGACAACACCAGCTCCTGGTGGCCCCTTTATCTATGAGCTTCTCTAGCACATTCTGGTGGTATCACCTGTTACCGCTTAATTCTGTATTGCACTATGTGCCACCGAGGATAAGTCATGCTGGCTGCTGAAAAAGAGTAACCCCCAGTTCTCAGTGACTTAACACAAAAAGTTATTTTCACTCATGTCACAATACAAAATGGGTAGTCCTGGCCAGCCAAGCATTCACGTGATGATTCAGGGTTCCCTAAGCTCTATTTTGTGGTTCCACCCTCTTTTAAGTCCTTGGAGTCCTTGTGATTCAGTTGGCAGATGAGGAAAGGGAGCACAGACAAGGCACACCCACTTCTTTTGTACAATAGCCTGTCTGTGAGAGTCATCCATATTGTGCCTTGAAACAATAGTTCATTCTCTTTTGTTGCTGTATAATATTCTATTATGTGAATATGCCACCATTTATCCACTCTGCTGATGGGCATTTGGATTATTTTCAGTTTTGGACTATTATCAACAAAGCTATTATGAATGTGTCTTCAGGTGCATATATCTACACGTTTCTGTTGGGTATGCACCTAGCAGTAGAATTGCTGAGTTGGAGAGCATGCATATATAAAACTTCAGTGGATGTTGCCAAATACTTTTCCAAAGTGTCTATGCAAATGTACATGTCCACCACCATTTCAGGAGACATCCAGTGGTTCCATATCCCTGCAAACATTTGGTATTGTCCATCTGTCTCATTTAGCCACTCTGGATTGAGTGTAGTGGTTTCTCCTTGTGGATTGGTTGGTTGATTGATTTTTCTCCTTGTAGTCTTAATTTGCATGTTTCTAATGACTAATGTTATTGAGCACCTTTTAAAAGGCTCATTGGCCACTTCAAGATTCTCTTTTGAGAATTTTCCATTCAAGTCTTTGGCTTATTTTTCTTCTTGGTAGTCCTTTTTATTATTCAGGATATGATTTTTTTTGTCATCTTATGAATTGCAATTATATTCTCACACTCTGTGGCTTGCAGTTTTGTTGCCTTGTGTTTTTTTAATAAATACAAGTTTTAAATTTTAATGAAATGTGGAGTATTGTTCTTTTCTTTAATGGTAAAGTAATCTTTGCCTATCCCAATGTCATGAAGATATTCTTCTATGCTCCTTTGTTATCTTTTCCAAGCTTTATTGTTTTACCTTTCACATTTAGGTCCCTAATTTAGCCATGATTTACTTTTGTGTTTGGTATGATGTAGGGGTTCCCATTTGAATACCCCTTGAATCAGCACCATTTACTGAAAAAGACCACCCTTTCCCTGCTGTATTGCAAGGTACCTTTGTTGCAGATCGGGTGATTATATATGTGGGGGTCATTTGGGGACTCTATTTTATTATTTTGGTCAATTTTCTATCCTTTCATGATACTGCATAGTTTTGATTATGGTAGCTTAAAAATCAGTAATTTGCATCTTCATTCTTATTCAAGATTATCTTTGCTATTCTTGGCACTTGGCATTTCAGAATTTCCTTATTAGTTTTACATGCACACATTTAAGTCTGGGGATTTTGTCAGGAATTTAATTGGCTCTATATATAACATTGAGGAGAGTTAACAGCTGCACAAATTTTTTTTTTCAATCCATGAACATGGTATATAACTCCTTTATTTTATCCCTTAAGTCCTTTTGGTAATGTTTTATAGTTTTCTGTACACAGGTTTTGCACATCTTTTGTTGAATTTATTCCCAGGTGATGTTTTTTGGTATTATTGATAATGGAACTGTTTTTTGAAATTTCACTTTCAAATTGTTTGTTGCTAGTATAACGAAATGAAGCTGACTTTTGTATACTGACTCTCTATTCAGTGATGTTGACCTTAACTATTTTGGCCTCTCTCACTTACAGTTTATTGGCCAGAACTCAGTCATATGGCCACACCCAAATGCAAGGGAGTGCCCAGGGTGAAAACTAAAGAATTTTTAGGGGGGCGCCTGGGTGGCTCAGTCAGTTAAGCGTCCGACTTCAGCTCAGGTCATGATCTCACAGTTCATGGGTTCAAGCCCCATGTCGGGCTCTGTTCTGACAGCTCAGAGCCTGGAGCCCGTTTCAGATTCTGTGTCTCCTCTCTCTCTCTGCCCCTCCCCTGTTCATGCTCTGTCTCTGTCTCAAAAATAAAAAATAAACAGTAAAAAAAATAAATAAATAAAAAAGAATTTTTAGGGAACACAGCAAACTCTTCCATTATACTACATTGAGATTTTAACATTCATGGATTTACCCTGCCACCTCACTATGCTGCAAGGAACTCCATCATAAGACAGTGTTTAAGACATAAGACAGTGTTTAGCTAATTTATAACTTAAGAGGTCTTTCAGCATGCTCTAGTTGGAAAAAAGACTGCATTAATAGTTACAGTCTGTTACTTTGGATAATCACATGGCCCCAAAGTGATCATAAAACACGTGTAAAATATTGCCTTGAAATTGCATGGTGGAATCCTGCCCCACAGTGTACATAAAGATTATCCTAACTATGCTAATGTTTCTATGATTTTAGATTGGCATAGAAATAAAGCACACACCACCTACCTCCTAAGAAACTTGCAGACAATATGCCCTACCCCCTGCCTCATTTTTATTATAGCTACCCAAGGCTGAAGTCAGCAAGTTGCTTCATCTTTGAATGATCTGGTTCAAAATTTTCACTCTCATAATGTTGTGAACTCATGCTTTGCTTAATTGCCATTACCAGACACAAATGATTTGCTTTCTCAATTAATTTAATTTGCTCATAAAATGGCAGTGGCTAAGCCGGTGATTCAGTCACTGAACTCTGATGGCTGGTGCTGGACATGGCTGAATCCTGATTGGTTAAATTTGAGGGGGGGGGGGCGGGTCTTGAGGCTGTGCGCAATGAATGTAAGATACAATTAACTGCTTTTGTGGTGATCAGATATGCTCTTGTTTTATATTTTACCCATCGCACAATTCCATTTGTTCTGCGTACACCTCTGACAATGTTTAGGTTAATGGATTCTGAAGCCAGGATGCTCCAAAACTCTTGTCTCCCCCTAAACAGCATGCACATGTTTTGTGCAGATTACACTACTGTGACCACTGGAGAAACTTGAGCGGGAATGGGGTGCTGCCCTTTGTCACACATGCCAGGAGGATGTTTGCTGAAGCCTATGAAGGTCTGGGGCTCAGATACAATCCTGCAAGACTTTGAACCTCCAAGGAGCAGTCCCTGGCTCTGGGTAACCCTTCCAAGGAAGTCGCATCTGGCTGTTGCTTCCCGTTTCACCCCAAGTCTAGCACAGAGAAAGCGTTTGTGGAAGGAAGAACGGTTCAAGAGGTCATTTCCCAGCTCCACGGAACTTTATTCTCACTGTCTCCCCTCCTCTGCTCTTCTCTCCCTGGCTCCTTGGCAGATGTTTGGCTGAGAGTTTCCTAACAGAGGCTCTCTACACCTCTCACAACCCCTGCTCCACTCTCACCCCAGCCCCTTGGCACACGGGCTTTTCTCTAGACAGCCTTTCCATTTTCTGTTTTGTTTCAACATATTTCTTTCTTTTTTTTTTTTAATGTTTTTATTTATTTTGAGATGGAGAGAGAGAGAGTGAGCAGGGAGGGGCAGAGAGAGAGGGAGAGAGAATCCCAAGCAGGTTCTGCATTGTCAGCACAGAGCCCCATGTGGAGCTGGAACTCATGAACCTGAGGTGAAGCGAGATCATGACCCCAGGTGAAGTCACTCAACCAACGGAGCCACCCAGGTGCCCCTCAGTATATTTCTAAGGTTTTTTCCCCCCATAAGCTGGTAAATCCCATCTGAACCTCGATCAGTAGTTCAAATTAAACTTCAAAAGCCAGAAGCAGGGGCTAGAAGTGCCCAAGACAAAGTGGCCTCTGGGGGTCCAAGAAAAAAAAATCCTGTAGCCTTTCTCCTCCACCGTGTCGACTGTAGTTCTTCTGGGCACATTCTAGCCAGAATTCCGGGTGTGCATGCGTGTTAAGGGTGTTTGTTTTGTTTTTCAGGAGAACCAGGATGGTGGATCACGGGTGGACACCCAGGGCACCCGGAAAGCCTGGGACTAGTTTTGACAGACAGGGTCAGCTGACATTCTCAAAAGGCCCAGCAGGTGGCAGTGTTTTCCACAGTGGCGGAGCGCGCCGGGGTCTGCACTGAGAGCCTGGCAAGGGGCCTGCAGACAAATTTGTGGGGTCAGAAAAACCATTCCACCTGCCTGTGTCACCCTTTTTTTTTTTTTGGATTGCCTTTTCCTACAGTTTACGTTTGCAACATTTTAGTAAAAATACGCAACGCAGGCTTTCGTGAACATGGTAAGAGGATGTGCCTCCCTTTCTCCTCACTGTGGCGCTCCCCAGGGATCTGTCCTTCCAGAAACACCCCTGGGGGTATTATTTCCAATCGTCCACTTCCCCCACCTGCCCCCCTCCACCCCCCGCGTGCTGCCCCATCTCCATGACGACCTGCGCTGCGAAACGGGCAAGCCAGCTCTGCAAGCACCTCGGTCACTCTCAGCTGCCACTCTCCTGGGAGAAGCAGGCACACTTCCAAGGGGGGACCCTGAAGGATACCGTCAGAAAAACTAGTGCCCCAGGAAGCGACTACAGGAGGCGGCTGTTGGCCGTGAGGAAGACATTTCAGGGCTGACGGAGGGTTTGTGTTGCTTGTCCAGCTGGCAGCTACTACAAGTTCAACAGTAACAAGTGTCTCCTCTCCCGCCCACAGCCTTCATATAAATATTTCCTTTTACCATCTGTCACACAGCCTGAAGTCTCCGTGTTGGAAATCCACCTCTTTTGATTTTGAGAATGGTCAGGTTTTCCAGAGCTTCCTACTACAAGTGTAAAGCTGGGGGGGGGGGGGGGAACTGGGCTATAAACACTACAGAAGGGGAGAGGGGCTGCTTCAGGGGAATGGATGGGACTGTATACATGCACACTTGAAGAAACTCTCTGGTGTTTCCTACTGATAATGTAAGACATTTGTAAAATACTGTGCAAAGTATGTTCATTGAAAAGTTAATCAGAGAACTGAATATTGAGGTGTCTGGCCAGCTGGGTTGGTAGAGCCTGTGACTCTTGATTTTGGGCTCATAGATTTTGAGCCCCATGTTGGGGGGTGGAGTGTGCCTATATATATATATATATATATATATATATATATATATATATACACACACACACACACACACACACACACATATTTTTTTTTAAATAAAGCTAAATATTTCTAGAAATTTTGTTTTTAGAAAAGGCCACTCTGGGGCGCCTGGGTGGCTCAGTTGGGTAAGTGTCCAACTTTAGCTCAGGTCATGATCTCACAGTTCGTGAGTTCGAGCCGTGCGTTGGGCTCTCTGTTCTCAGTGCAGAGCCTGCTTCAGATCCTCTGTTTCCTTCTCTCTCTGCTTCTCTCCTGTGCACTCTCTCTTTCAAAAATAAAAAATAAGACATTAAAACAGGCCACTTTAACACCTCAGAAGTTTTGGTTGGAGGGACAAGCCTGAGGCAGACTAGGAAATCTGGGAGGAAAACTTTTAATAAGTCTAGCCTTTACCTAATATCAGCTAACTTTTATTCCGTTTGTTAAAGGCCCCCTATGTGCTGTGTGGGCAACAGACACTTTGTATACATCATGTTGTTTAGTATTGGGCTGTTTTATCAACAGGAAACCGCGGTTTCACAAAGTTTACTTGCCCACGGTCCCTAAACTCATAAGCACTAGCCAGGATTCAAACCAGAATGCAAGTCCAGATCCAGACTTCCCTGCCCCTTCTACCTGACCACAACACAGTTATGCCAACATCACAAATCAGGGGGAGGTGACCAGCTACTGGAAGTCTCCAAAGTTCCCATAATATCAGTTGCAAGTCTTTATTTAAATAAAAGGACAGAAGTCTCACACAGGTATCTCCTGCTTTTGAAAAATCTGTGTTCTTCTACTTCGCATTTACAAAAGACTGACATTAGTACCTGTTTTCACTAACTGAAAGAAATCCAAAGATGATTTTTGCTTTTGTGACAAAAAGCAAAAATAACATTCAGCATTTGTTTTGCAGCAACAGCCCCACCCCCCACCCCCCTCCACATCTCAGCATCAAGCTGCCAGAACTTTGAACTGGGTCTGTGAGCATCTGGGCTTTATGTCGATTTATTTTGTGCATCCGTCAGCAAGATGTGTCCTACGGTATCAGAAAGGCCTAGCAAAGGTTATTTTTGGGGTCCAGAAATGCTCAAAATTTTTTCCATATAAATTTTGTTTTTAGAAAAGGCCACTCTGGGGAGCCTGGTTAATGGCAACCATTTCTTCACTTTAGGCCACTTCTGCCTCCAAGAGGTTTCAGAGAGCAGAGGAAACCTGTGAAGCATTCTCCTGACCTCCTGGATTTTCAGATGCTACACTGAGAAGGATTTTACCTTCCTCTCACTAGATCAGGACTGGTATTCGTTCTTAGCGGCTTCTGCACAATGCAACGTACTACTCAAAAGGGAGATCTGGTTAGCCTCTGGGATGTGTGAGCAGCCCTGCTAAGCCCTGACTCAGATTCTGTGTCCTTTTGAATTCCCAGCACATAGAACTTTCCATTCCTTGCCTTCCTCCACATCCACCTCCTGGCAGCTCCCACCCCCTGTGTGCGTATACACACACACACACACACACACACACACGCACACACATATACACACATGCTCCAGAGAGCACAGGGGACAACAGGCATGAACCCATTGGTCTTCCAGTGGTGACAAAGGGAATGTTGTGTGCCCCACAGAGGCAGCCTGTTTTGTTCTCAGACCTTGGGGATCAGGGCCAGCCTGTGGCATGGTTCCCATGTAATGGGGATGATACTTGTGAATATATATTAAACTGGTGTGTTTTCTTTCCGATTAAATCATGGTGTTCTGTGGCTCTCCACCCATTTAATCAACAGGTTTCCATGCTTCAGGGAAAGGGAGATGCCAAAGAGAACAACCAGGTCATTGCTCAGCTTTGGCCTGCCAAATTCTTTTTTTTTTTTTAATCCCTTGCAAGACAACAGTAGTGAACAGTGGCCTCAAAAGTGGGGTGTGCCAACACATCGGGTGAAGGAAAAAATATTAACACTTCTATTTTCGTTTTTATCTTATCCTTTAGGATGCCTATGGTGGGGGGCACCTGGATGGCTCAGTCAGTTAAGCACCTGACTTCAGCTCAGGTCATGATCTTGTGTTTGTGGGTTTGAGCCTCGCATCAGGCTCTGTGCTGACAGCTCTCCTGGAGCCTGCTTTGGATTCTGTGCTTTCCTCTCTCTCTTCCCCTCCCCCGGTCATGCTCTGTCTCTCTCCCTCTCTCAAAAAATGAATAAAACTAAAAAAATTTTTTAGGGGCGCTGGGTGGCTCAGTCGGTTAAGCATCTGAATTCGGCTCAGGTCATGATCTCTCAGTTTGTGGGTTCGAGCCCCCCATCAGGCTCTGTGCTGACAGCTCAGAGCCTGGAGCCTGCTTCGGATTCTGTGTCTCCTTCCCTCTCTGGTCCTCTCCTGCTCACACTCTGTCTCTCGCTCAAAAATAAATAAAGATTAAAAAAATATTTTCTTAATTTTTTAAAATTTTTAGATAAAATACCTATTGTGGGATATGTTTTATAAAACACATAATACATTAGTATAGTGTCACATATATAAAATCATAAACATATGTATGATATACACATATATCAAATATGTACATATTCAAAAAAAGTGTTGCTTAGAGTTTTATATGTTGACTTTTACTCCAAGCCATAGGGAGAGAGAACTTAAATATTCATTCATCTAGGGGAGAAGCAGACCACATTTCCAGCGGCAGAAAGTGGGAGAAAGAACAGGAAGAGAAGCAAATAGTGTGAGGAAGGGGGACATGTCCCACTCTCTATTTGGGCTTGGGACCCTGTTGGGTCAGTCTAGGAGACTCCCAGAGCAGTGGGCTATTCCTTCTTTCCTCGGGCACGTTAGGGAAAGTCCGCATCCAACCTGGGTGGCCAAGGCTGACGATGGTGAAGAAATAGGTGGGCTGCAAGAGGGTCTCACGGAGCCCTAAACTCTGCAGTTCTCTGTAAGTACTTACTTGGAACCAGTAGAGCACAGAAAGTTGAGGGAGAGTGAGAGGCCACAGAATGTTACGAACCAAATGACCAGAAGGACAATTGATGCGGGAGCCAAAGAGCCTGCTGAGACCAGCTTCACCTGAGTGAGCACTTGGCAGTCACTGGATATTCAAAAACCAGATCAAACCAGTCACCCTACAGAGAAGACCAAGAAGGACGAGGAGGATGGTTCCCAGACCCACCACCCTCATGAGGACCCGTGCATAGCCATTCCCACTCGGACACTCCTGCCACAAAATATCATTTGTTATGGGTTGAATTGCGTCCCCCACCAAATTTATATGTTGAATTCCTAACCCTTTAATAAGATTTCTGCACCCAGTCTCAGTGTGGCGAGAGGGGTTTTTCACACACCACCAAGCAATTCTCTGACACCAGCTGGGGGTCCCACAATGTAACTCAGTTCTGACGCTGTCTACCCAGCGATAACATCAGGTTCCACAGGTAAAGGGCTCAGTCCTACTAGACTGCCCTTCCTCCGATACTTCAGATGCCAATTGTAGGCCCAGGTTATCACCCGTGCTTCTTATTGGAGGTTCCAGTGACCTCCCACACACACACCACCCCACCCCCCGCTTTTGGATTTGATTAATTTGCTACAGTGGCTCACAGAACTCAGGGAAACATTTTATTGATGGAAGACACGCATACGGTGAGGTATGAGCAAAGGGCACAAGGCTCCCATGCCCTGGCTGAGCATGCCACTGCCCTTGAATCACACCGTCCTGAACGCACTGTGAACTCCATCCTTTTGGGTTTTTACACAGGCTTCTTTACATAGGCACAATGGATTATATCATTGGCCATTGGCAATTGAGTCACCCTGCAGCCCTGCTCCTAGTGCCAAAGATGGGGGCGGGAGGGGGGCAGGGGGGGCAGACTGAAAGTTCCAGCCGTCCAATCACAAGGTTGGCTTCGCTGGCAACCAGCCCCATCCTTAGGTGTGGTCCAAGGTTAACTTCATTAACACAACAGAGGACACCTTTATTGCTCTCATCACTTGGGAAATATCCAGAGTTTTAGGAGCTCTGTGTCAGAAATAGGACAAAGGCCAAATATAAATTTCTTACTAGAAATCGCAGTATCACACCCCTAGTACCTCACAATGTGACCTTATTTGGAAATCAGATTGGTGCAGATATAATTAAGATGAGGTCATATTGAATAGGATGAGTCCCTAGTTCATGACTTGTACCCTTATATACAATGGGAAACTGGGAGACATAATCAACCCTACTAACACCTTGACTTTGGACCTCCAGCTTCCAGAACTGAGAGACGATCAATTTCTATTGTTTCAGCTACTCAGACTGTGGTCCTTTGTTACAGCGATGCCAGCAAATTAATACACCATCTTTCCTAAAGGCCCAAGGTGTGTGGGGAGAAATCTGAAAGACTAGATCTATAGCCAAGAGGGGCTGAGCGAGCCTGGAGAGATTATTCTAAACTAAAAGAAAATGAGGTCTTTCGAATTCCCTTTCAAAGAGACAAGTGGAAGTCTCTGCACCCACCAGAGGAAATACAGTCCGTAGAGGAAGGTAAGAACAATCGCAAGGAATGTTGCCCTTTTCTGTACATCTGAGTATACTAAGATTTCCACCCAGCTCCACTCAATCTCTCAGAGATTTTGGCCTCCTGTTCCTCTGTTTCTGGGCCACCAGAGCCCAGCCTCCTGGACATTTTATGTTTTCCAGTCTGGTCACTTATGATATTATAGTCTTATACTAAATCCCAGCCTCCTTGCTCCCGGCTTAGGCCCAGGCAGCAGCTTCCAAAGTTGTACGGGGGCAGTGACCCACTGGAGCGGTCTGGGCAAGCTCACAAGATTTTGAATTTTCAGGAAGCTTAGGAGCCAGTTGTTAAATACAGGCATTATTTAAAATTAAATTACAGGGGTTCCTGGGTGGCTCAGTTGGTTGAGCATCTGACTTTGGCTCAGGTCATGATCTTGTGGTCCATGGGTTTGAGCCCCATGTTGGGATCTGTACTGACAGCTCAGAGCCTGGAGCCTGCTTCGGAGTCTGTGTCTCCCTCTCTCTCTGCCCCTCCCCTACTCACGTTCTGTCTCTCTTTCTTTTTTCTTTTTTTTTAAATCTTTTTATTTATTTTTGAGACAGAGACAGAGCATGAGCAGGGGAGGTGCAGAGAGGGAGACACAGAATCCAAAGCAGGCTCTAGGCTCTGAGCTGTCAGCAAAAAGCCCGACGTGGGGCTCGAACTCATGAGCTGTAAGATCATGACCTGAGCCCAAGTCAGACGCCCAACCGACTGAGCCACCCAGGTACCCCCTTTTTTTTTAATTTTTTAAAATGTTTTTATGTCTCTCTTTCAAAAATAAACATTAAAAATTTTTTAATAAAAAAAATTAAATTACAAACACAGTGAAATAAATTGTAGAGTTTTCAAGAAGTAATAAATAGAAGCATAGCTTGGCAGATACATTATGTTTTGTTACAAATTGAAGGTTCGTGACAACCTTACACTGAGCAAGTCTATCAGCAGCATTTTTCCAACTACATTTGTTCACTTCCTGTCTCTGTGCCACATGTTAGTAATTCTTGCAAGATTTCAAAGTTTGTCATTATTATCATATTTGTTATGGTGACCTGTAATCAGTATGATTCACTGAAAGCTCAGATGATGGTTAGCATTTTTTAGCAATAAAGTATTTTTATTTTTAGCAATAAAGGATTTTTTATAATTTTTAAAATGTTTATTTACTTATTTTTGAGAGAGAGAGCACAAGCAGGGGAGAGGCAGAGAGAGGCAGAGAGAGGCAGAGAGAGAGAGAGAGAGAGAGAGAGAGAGAGAGAGAGAGAGAGAGACAGAATCCGAAGTAGGCTCCAGGCTCTGAGTTATCAGCACAGAGTCATGTGGGGCTCGAACTCATGAACCCTGAGGTCATGACCTGAGCCAAAGTCAGATGCTTAACTGACTGAGCCACCCAGGTGCCCCAATAAAGTATTTTTATTTATTTATTTATTTATTTATTTATTTATTTATTTATTTATTTATTTTTCTTATTTTTTATTTTTTAATTTACATCCAAGTTAGTTGGCATATAGTGCAATAATGATTTCAGGAGTAGATTCTAGTGATTCATCCCCTACATATAATACCTAGTACTCATCCCAACAAGTGTCCTTCTTAATGCCCCTTACCCATTTAGCCCATCCCCCTTTCCATAACCCCTCCAGCAACCCTCAGTTTGTTCTCCATATTTAAGAGTTTCTTACACTTTGTCCTCCTCCCTGTTTTTATATTATTTTTGCTTCCCTTCCCTTATGTTCATCTGTTTTGTATCTTAAATTCTACACTAGGAGTGAAGTCATATGATATTTGTCTTTCCCTAATTTTGCTCTGCATAATACCCTCTAGTTCTATCCACATAGCTGCAAATGGCAAGATTTCATTCTTTTTGATTGCCGTGTAGTACTCCAGTGTATGTGTGTATATATATATATATATATATATACACCACTTCTTCTTTATCCATTCATCCATCGATGGACATTTGGGCTCTTTCCGTACTTTGGCTATTGTTGATAGTGCTGCTATAAACGTTGGGGTGCAACGTTCGAAACAGCACACCTGTATCCGTTGGATAAATACCTAGTAGTGCAATTGCTGGGTTGTAGGGTAGTTCTATTTTTCATTTTTTGAGGAACTTCCATACTATTTTCCAGAGTGGCTGCACCAGCTTGCATTCCCACCAGCTGTGCAAAAGAGATCCTCTTTCTCCGTATCCTTGCCAACATCTGTTGTTGCCTGAGCTGTTACTGTTAGCCATTCTGACAGGTGTGAGGTGATATCTCATTGTGGTTTTGATTTGTATTTCCCTGATGATGAGTGATGTTGAGCATTTTTTCTTGTGTCTGTTAGTCATCTGGATGTCTTCTTTGGATATTTGGTTTTTGCCCAATAAAATATCTTTAAATTAAGGTGTGTACATTGATTTTTTATACATAGTGCTGTTGCACACTTAATAGACTACAGTATAGTGTAAGCATAACTTTTAAATGCACTGGGAAACCAAAAAATTCATTTGACTCACTATATTGTGATACTTGCTTTATTTCATTGGTCGGGAACCAAACCCACACTATCTCTAAGGTATGCCTGTATTCAAAAATCAACATTTCCTAATTATTCTGGTGAGGGAAACAAAGGCAAGAGAAAGTAGCTTAAACGAAATTTCCTTACAGCTTGTAGCCCACTGATCGACGCCTGAAACATGCAGAGCGTGACTTTCCTCAAGGAACTCATGGCTGCCTTACTTCCTTAATGTGTCTGTTTCATTAAAGACTGAAATTAACCTTAACAGTTGCTAGCCTGTCAAGGTCCCGAAAGCCTTGCTTCCAAATTCCTTAGAGACTTACGCTATCCCTAACCCCCACTAATTAAAAAGCGTATGATCAGTCACTCTTCACAATCCCATGACGCTCTTTCTGCCCACAGGTTCTGTCATAAAAATCACCTTTTTGCACCAAAACAAGTCTCAAGAATTCTTTCTTAGCTTTTCACTCATGAACCCCACTTCAAATTTCATCAGTTTCACTCTAGTTTATGATTACCTGTGCTTCTGGGGTGCCTGCGTGAGTCAGTTGGTTGAGCATCCGACTTCGGCTCAGGTCATGATCTCATGGTCTGTGAGCTCAAGCCCCTCATCGGGCTCTGTGCTGACAGCTGGGAGCCTGGAGCCAGGAGCCGGGAGCCTGGAGCCTGCTTCTGATTCTGTGTCTCCCTCTCTCTCTGCCCCTCCCCTGCTCACCCTCTGTCTCTCTCTCAAAAATAAATAAACATAAAAAAAAAAAAACACCTGATTATCTGTGCTTTAGAGGTTGTTTGTATCTATTGCCTCTGTATGGTGGAAATAACTTTATAATGAATTGCTACTGTGCATTTCTTGCCTATTTCATGTTCAGTGAAGTCATGCTGGTAGCTTGAAATCGACTATGGTGGCAGCATTTACACCCTGGAAACTGGCAAATGCTTCAGCACCACCACCCCCTTCCAGGAGTGCCCGCTGGATTTTACCAGCATGCTAATGCATAGATGCTGACACAGGTGTCTTTGTTCTGATAAAGTAGCAGATGAACCGAAAAAAGCTTGAGAAACAACTGTTATCAGGTGTGCCCTGGTCTGATTTGGGATTGAAACCATCGAGAAGTGATGAAAACAAACCCAGTCTTTCACAGCTCCACAGAGGAGGGAGATACCCAGTGAGACCACCCCTGTGTTCCCAGACTTGGTTGGGACCCTGAACAAGTAGCTACTGACCTCAGTATCTGTGTTCTCTTTTGCCACTATCGAAGATTCACAGTGCTGAGCGGGGAACCTCTGAGCTGGCTTCTACCGAACCATTTCTAGTCCGGCTTCCCTGCAGCAAGAGAATGAGGAAACTGAGATGGGCCCCAACCTCCAGGACCGAATCACGGCACTCTGAAATCCACTCTGTAAACAACCCCCCTCCGCTGACCAACAGGGTATTTTTACTAGCTGGCGGAGCTGAATCCTTGGGAAGACTGCTCTCTTTACAGAGTAACAGGTATAAAAATAGCAGGTGGCCCCACTTCGGTGATAGGTGCCAAGCACAGTGGTTCTGGGACCACAGCAAGTCACGGCAGCGCTCAGCGCTCGGGGGCTGAGCGGGGCTTGTAACCAGATCCGCCACTTAACCAACTATGTGGCCCTGGGCGAGCGATGATCTGTCTAAGCCTCCCATCTCCTCATCTGTAAAGCAGGGAAACAGAGACTGTCAACAGTTGAATGAGCCAGATCAAGAGATTTAAGTATATATTTTCCAGAGTTATAATGTTAACCAATGAATGCAGCAGAGGAGAAGTAGTAGTTTACATACACATAAATGGGAAGGGGGTGTCGTAGAGCTGGTGACATAATCTAAACCGTTGCTATGACAGCAGAACAACAGAATTCAAGCATATCATTTAGAGAGAAGGGGTAACTCCCAGAAGCAGTAAAAAACAGAGCGGGTAAATTAGTTACCTTTAGGCTCTGGGACTCAAGGTGGGAAGAGTCACAGCTGTTGCTTTGCATTGTTGGATTTTCCGATTTGGGGTTTTTTTTTTTTTTTTTTTTACTTCTTAATCCTATTCATGTGTTCCCTCGATTCAATTTTCAAAGAAGATAGCTGTGTATTATATTAGCTAGAATTGTAGCCTCTTGAAAAGTGAGTTGATTTCATTTGTTCTTTTCTCCGGAGTTGAGTTTACATGCCTTGCGATGGGAACACTGGAAATAGTTTGTTTTCATAGTTTCTAGGCTTTGTAAGTTTCTGTAGCTCCTTTAAGTCTGGTTTGCATGTCTCTTGATTTATATGTTGGTGAATCATTCCAAATAAAGCCTTCTTTTCTTGCAGAAATGTGTGAAGAAATGGCACCAGATGATTCAGAGTTTGAAATGAATGCTTTCATCCCCAGAGCACTAAACCGGGCGGCCGGAGTCTGCCTCGGGCTTGGTGTCTCCAGCAAACCCCACGCCCACCCCCAGCCCCACCCCCATCTCCAGGCCAAATAGGAAATCTTGGCCCTGTCAACCCCCAATTCACAGTCTTGTAAGGGGTGTTTGGAGAGGCTTCAGGAGACCCACAAACCCCCAGAATTACATACGCAACCGTGTGCTTTCCTGGGAAGGGTCTGTAGTCTTCAGAGTTTTAGTCTCCAGGACCCTAGAACTGAGGGTTAGACCCTAGAACTGTAGGTCTCTGATACTCCTGCCGAAACAAACTTAAGTGGTTTTTACACCCACAGAAACAGTAAAGACTGTGATTCTCCACCCCTCCTTGTGTTTGTAACTAGAGTGGTGGCTAACAGCTCCAACTCTGGACCAGACTGCCTGGGTTCGAAGCCTACTTCCACCGTGTCCCAGCTGTGTGGCCTCAAGCAAATGACTTAACCTCTCTGTGCCCCTGCACTCTCAATTAGAGCCTGGGGCCAGTAATCGCACCTACCTCGCTGGTTTGTTTTTCTGAGGGTTAAATGAGTTAGTACAGATAAAGTGCTTAGAACGGAGCAGAGTTACGTGGTCTTTGGCCCATCCTCCAGGCAGACTGACAGTTCCGAGAGGTCACCCCCAGCTGAACTGTGTGGGTAAATCTTCTGTGTGCCTGCAGATGTAGGTGAAGCGCATCCTGGTAATCATGCCTTAGAAGGCCCTAAATGCACAGCTGACACCACAGAGCTCCTTGGAAAAGAGCAGAACCTTCCAGTTGATGGGCGTTGTGTGTTGAGGGGTGGGGGTCAGAGGTCAGGGTGATTCCTGTATTAAGCACCCCTTCCACGGCCTCCTGGGACCCCTTTATTTGCTGGGCTAGAATGGCTGGGCTAGAATCCTTACCATCATCCCATCTAACCGCCCTCTTCTGAGCTCACCTGGCCGACACGCCCTCATCCTGAAAGACCCAGCTTGAGTCCCTCCTCTGAGAAGTCTTTTGTGAGCACCTCCTCCCTGCATGAAACCTGTTGTTCTCCCTTGGGGACCCCCTGCACCCTGTGCCCCTGCGTGCCTTTCCCTATGCCGAGCGATGTTCCCACATTAGCTCATTTACTCCTCACGACAACCCCTGGAGTAAACAGAAGAGATTATTATCCCCCCGTTACAGATCAGGAAATTTAGGCTGGGAGAAACTTCTTTATAAAACATCTCTTGGAGGCCAGGACAATGCTTCAATCCCCTTCTACAGACTTCCTCTGTTTCTACCTAATTCCAGCAGCATTTTTTTTTTTTTGCCATTAATTTGTTTCAAATCTCCTGTGACCCTCCTGAAGACAGATCATATCTGATTCATTTCTGTACCTCAAACATCCATCACAGTGTGTAGCACACAGTAGGTATTCAATAAATGGATGGATGGATCTTGAATTCAGGCTCTGCAAAATTTCTGCCCCGGCTCTCCCCAGATTACAACCTTGAAAAAAGGCCTCCAGCCTTGGGGCACCTGGGTGGCTCAGTCCATTAAGCGTCGGACTGTTCACGTCCACTCAGGTCGTGATCTCACGATTGGTGAGTTCGAGCCCCTGTGGAGCCCTGTACTGACAGCACTGAACCTGCTTGGGATTCTCTCTCTCTCTCTCTCTCTCTCTCAAAATAAATAAATAAATAAATAATTTTTTTTAAAGCTTCCAGCTTTGATCTCGTGACTTTTAAGCAATTAATTCAATAAACAAGTATTTATTTAGTGTCTACTACGTGGCAAGCAGGGAGGATACAGCAGGAAACAAAACAGCAGAACCTCCTAGAGGTGCTCGTGTTCTCTTCTCACGGACAGAACCTTCGTGGGGACCTCCTCTCGGCAGCACCATCATGATGCCTCTTGCTAGAAGACTGTGGTGAACAGTACAGACATGCCCTCTTGGAGTTCCAACCCTGATGAATAAATACACGGATAGCAACAAAAAACTACTCCCACACTCAAACCAAAATACCGCCAGCTCCCGGGCAGGTTAACAGTCCCGGGGCCCCTGTGTCAGGCACAGGCCTCCTGGTGTCCTCCTCTGGGTTCACTGTTCCCACTTCCTGGGCCGCTGCTTCCCCCGCCTCCCTCCTCCTGGGTGCTGACCCAGGGGAAGAGCCTGGGCAGGTCCAGGATGCTGCCGTCTCGCCTGGGCTGCTGTCGGCATGGGGATCAGGGGGAAAAAGTGCTGCCAGGAGCACAGGGTGGGGAAGCCAGGAGCTGAGGCGAGAGCTGGCTCTGGGTTGGTGGCAACTGGGACACTGGAGGTCACTTGCAGGGACATACTTCAGAGGCGCTGAGACTGACCAGGGGCCCAAGGTCACAGGGCTCACCACATACGTCTTTCCTGGTATCTTCCTTACAGGCACAGATTTTTGACTATGAAGTCCCCTGTAGCTGTGGAAGGGATGGCAAGTATCGTCTCTCACCGCAAAGAAAATCTCAGATTATGAAGGCTCCGTGCAGAGCCCAGGTGAGTCAGACCAACCCTTGAGTCTTTCCTTCCAGTTGCCCCTCTATCCACCCTACAAGACAAACACAGCTGTGAAGCCATCGGACCTCCTTACACAATGCGACAGGGTCCTCAGCAGCCCTTTCTGGGTCTCCCGCACGTGCTCACCTTCCACCCAACTAACCCTGGGCACCATCGGTCTAACACCCTCTTCCACACACCCCTGCAGCTTCCGTAATCAGCTATTTTCACTTCAGTGACTCTATATACGTGCATTGGGTTACTTGGGGTGGATTTGGGGAGGCTGGAATTTAGAGGCTTCTTCACCTTCCAGGGTCCAGATCACCTCTTGATTTGGAGGTATAGGGCTGCAGCCTAAGAGGATTCTCTTATTCTATTAAACCAGTTGAAGGAGAAAGCCCGGAAGGAAATCAGAGTAAAGGAGGGGGTCACAGCATAGGTGCCTGGACGAACTGGGTTTGCCCTTACTTTTATGCAGTGTGGAGCCCCTTTACTTTCTTCCCTCCCTTTCCCCCTGAATAACGCTTCCTTGATTTTTAAGATTCAGTTTAAGGAGCCTCTTCTAAGTCACCTTCCCAGAACCCTCCAGTCCACGGCGACCTTAAGTTGCTGTGGATGTGTAGGGCTGTCACTGCACACGCAGCACATTCAATCACGTGTTGCCGCTGCGTCTTCTCCTGGGTTGAGAACTGGATCTGTTCAGTTTTGGCCACTGGGGTCTGCATGGAGAATACCCTTGAGTGCACGGTCTACAAGGCGAACTCCTTGGGGGCAGAGGGCGTGCCTCTACCTCTGGGAACCTCCCTCGCCCTCTGGTTCCCTGACAGGGTGCGTAAGGGCACACCTCCTTGCTGATCGATGACTGATTCAAGGTGAAAACTTGCTCCATCATCTGATTTCACGCTCGATAAGACAGGGAGGTAGCTGGCACTTTGGGAAGGTGCCCATACCTTGTCTGTTCTTTGGCTCATGTGCTGTTTCAGCAAAAACCAAGGCTGAAGAGAAATCCAGAGGAGTGGAAATTACAGGGAACACTGCTTTTCTCGGCGTGTGTTCCAAAGCGATGATAAAACATCCAAGTACACTTCCATTCCTAGCTCAGAAACCACAACAGACGGAAGCAAGTGTGGGTAGTAATTAGAGGCCAAGGTGAGGGAACAGAGTCATCCATCAGGCCCTGGAAAACCTCATCAAAGGAAATCAGCAGAGAGAATAAATGCTCCTTGGGTTTGTTTTGGAAGAAAGGACGGGGGGTTATGTCCTGGCTCCTGCAAATACAAGAGACTTGGCACTGGCTCGAACCATCCAAAGATCAACCCAGTAATTATGTGTTGTGGGCAGGGCCAGCCTGGTTTCTCAGTGCCACAGCCACTTCCTGTGGTGGGTGGCAAGTCTACGAGGCACAGTGATGCCAAGCTTTCTCGGCTCTCTACTCTGTGGAGAAGTTAGAATAAGGCCAAAGAGCATGGTCTAGAAACACATAGGGAGCCACTGTGAAGGTCATTTGAGCAAGATGCACCAGGTTTCAACCAGAACGGCTAGCTCTTTATGAACAGAAGCTAAGCCACGGAACGTGTTCTGGTGGCGAAACCAGTCTGGGAGAAAATGGATCTCCTGGATGAAGAGGCGCTCGCAGGCAGGAAGAGAATGAGGAAGCACCTTCTCTGACCTGGGCCAGCGGACAGTGTGGCCAACTTCATAATCTTTCCCCAGAACTGTACAGAAGCATCCAGGGATTTCTGACCCTGTGAGAAGTTTAGAATCATGGTTGCCACTCTCTCCCTTAGCCCTGGCGTTGGCACCCTCTCTTAAGGGAGATGGCTTCTTTCCCTTCACCCCACCAAATCAACTAAATCAAAATGACCTACTTTGGTGAAAGTTAGTACTTGGGTACCTTCACGTACAGGAGCTTAGGGAGTGGGAGGTACCCAAGAGGAGGAAGTCGTGGTTCCCACAATTTTGGAGGGGAAATGGACTCAAAGGAGGGAAATGGCCACTGGGGATGACAGCTTTGGGAGTGTCTCTCCAAAAAGGAGTCCTTCCCAGGGTAATGCACCCCATGGAGTAACACTCCAGGGTGTCCATCCCTTACGCCCATGTGACTGGGTGGCCCAGGTCTGGGAATGAGGACCAGCCACAGAGCCCCTTTGAGGTTAGGGTCTCCAAAGGACCAACCGGAGGTCTCATTAGCTCCACCTCCGTGAAGATCGTGGAATAAAGCCTTGCCCATAGTGAGTGCCAATGATCGCGATAGGACATTTGTGCAAAATCCGCTTACCTCGTGTAAACCCTTTAAATTTTTAGGAGGTGCCCATACTGAGATGTGTTACTCAGCATTATAGGAGTTACTTCCTCACATGCTATGGTTGGCATGCAGTTCACCGACTTGGTAAAGATAGCTAGTAAGCTAGAGAACAACATGCCTGCTGCCTCTTTTTTAGTTCTCTACAGACATATGTCACCACAAAGTCTTTGAATTTTCTTTCCCAGCTGTATTGAGATATAACTGATTGAGTATATTTAAAGATGCAAAAAATTAAGCAATTAATTTAAATAATAATTTCAACAATTATTTTTATGTATTTGCTAACGTTTATATTAATATTTGTTCATGGGATAAGATCTAGAAAACCCCAGAAAATTATTAAAACAATCTCTTCATCTTTTTTTTTTTTTAATTTTAGAGAGAAAGAGAGCAGAGGAGAGGGGCAGAGGGAGAGAGAGAATCCCAAGCAGACTCCACACTCAGCACAGAGCCTATAGGGGACTTGATCCCATGCCCCTGGGATCATGACCCAGGCCGAAATCCAATGCTTAACCAACTGGGCCACCCAGTTAAATAATCTTTTTGGTTAAAATAATCCTTTAGGGGCACCTGGGTGGCTCAGTCAGTTAAATGTCCGACATCGGCTCAGGTCATGATCTCACTGTTCCCGAGTTTGAACCCTGCACTGGGCTCTGTGCTGACAGCTCAGAGCCTGGAGCCTGTTTCAGATTCTGTGTCTCCCTCTCTGTCTCTACTCCTCCCCCACTTGTGCTCTTTCTCAAAAATAAATAAACACTAAAAATTGTTTTAAATAATCTTTTAATCTCTTATAATTGCACAAATCAGAGTTAGCCACCACTACCTTGCTGTAAATATGCTTCCAGTATTCTCTCTGCCCTCCTTTCTACTTTTATCTTTATTGATTTATTTTTTAAGTTTATCCATTTTGAGAGAGATAGAGAAAGTGTTGGTGCGAGCGGGGGAGGGGCAGAGAGAAACAGAATCCCAAGCAGGCTTCTTGCTGCCAGTGCAGAGCTGACATGGGGCTCGATCCCATGAGATCTCATAATCTCGATCATGAGATCACGACCTCAGCCGAAATCAAGAGTTGGATTCTTAACCGACTGAGCCACCCAGGTGCTCCCCACCCCTTTTTATTTTAAAAGTTGAGATCCTATGATGTTATATCTGGTATACATCTGTGCGCACACACACACACACACACACACACACACACACACATCTTTTATTTAATCATATTGTAAATACTGGCAATGAATATTTCTTCATGCACTTCTAGAACCCCTACCACAATCAAGATACAAAATATTTCCTCTACCCCAAAAAGTTCTCTGGGCCCTTTCCCAGTCAGTTCCCTCAATCCCCAGCTCCAGGAAACCACCCATCAGCTATCTGTCATCATAGATTTGTTTTTCTAGTGTTCATATAAATGAAATCATACGGTATGTATTCTTTTGTGTTGCCTTCTTTCACTCAGCATAGTGTTTTTGAGGTTCATCCACATTTTTGCAGGTCTAAGTATTCATTCCTCTTGATTAAGTAGCACTGTTTATTCCATTGTACGGATACACCACAGTTTATCAACATTCACCTGTTGATAGATGTTTGGATTGTTTTCAGTTTGGGGCTACTACGAATAAAGCTTCTATGTACAGGTCTTCGTGTGGACATATGTCTTCATTTCTCTCGAGTAAATATCTAGGAGTAAAGTTGCTGGATCATAAGGTCTTATTTTAAATAATCATTTAAGTTTATATATTCAATTTATACATTTTAGGGGCGCCCAGGTGGCTCAGTCAGTTAGGCATCTGACTCTTGATTTGGGCTCAGGTCATGATCTCACAGCTCGTGGGATGGAGCCCCATGTCGGGCTCTGCTCTAACGGCACGGAGCTGGCTTGGGATTCTTCCTCTCTCCCTCCCTCTCTGCCCCTCCCCTGCCTGCTTTCTCTCTCAAAATAAATGAATAAAACTTTACTTTAAAATGTATACATTTTAAAAAGTCAAAGCGTTCTTCAAAGTATTTGTACTGTTTTATAGTCCCACCGGTAGGATATGATCGTTCCACTCCCTCCACACGCTCATGAACACTTGTAGCCATTTGATTGTGTCATTACATATACTGCTTTTGGGTTTTGTTTTTGCCTTGTTTACATAGACTTTTTTTTTTAATTTCACATTCTATCATGAGTGTTACCCATGATATTAAAGATTCTTTATAAACGTCACTCTTGGGGCGCCTGGGTGGCGCAGTCGGTTAAGCGTCCGACTTCAGCCAGGTCACGATCTCGCGGTCCGTGAGTTTGAGCCCCGCGTCAGGCTCTGGGCTGATGGCTCAGGGCCTGGAGCCTGTTTCCAATTCTGTGTCTCCCTCTCTCTCTGCCCCTCCCCCGTTCATGCTCTGTCTCTCTCTGTCCCAAAAATAAATAAACGTTGAAAAAAATAAATAAATAAAAATAAAATAAACGTCACTCTTTGTGGATGTATTATATATTATTATATAGGGGAATTGTACTTCTGTTTAGTAATTCCCTATTGGTGAACATGTAGGTTGTTTGTAGTTTTCTCCATAAATAATGCTGTGAAAATATCTTTGTCAGAATAAGTAGTTACTTCCTTAGGACAAATTACTTAAGTAATTCTTTCTAATGGTAGTGAAAAAGAACAAAATCATCTATAATTTTACCACTTTGAGATAGCCAAACCACATCTCCAAGTAAAGTCAATTTTTAAGAAATCTACCTTGGGGTGCCTGGGTGGCTCAGTCGGTTGAGCATCCGACTTCAGCTCAGGTCATGATCTCACAGCTCGTGAGTTCAAGCCCCGCGTCGGGCTCTGTGCTGACAGCTCGGAGCCTGGAGCCTGCTTCGGATTCTGTGTCTCCCTCTCTCTCTCTGCCCCTAACCCACTCGCATTCTGTCTCTGTCTGTCTCAAAAATAAACAAACATTTAAAAATAAAAAATAAAAAAGGTATCTTCATTCGGAAAAATAAAAAGAATCAGAGCAGAGAAAAAAAACGTATTTAGGACTCTTACTACCTACTATCAAGAGCTCATTTCTGGGCATTTTGGTGCCAGCAGAAGAGATTCTAGCATTTCAATCCGCCCAATGGGCAGCTTTGGATTCTTCCAATGGAAGGGGTCCAGACCTTGAAGATAATTCCCTACATATCTCAGAGCAAACTGTAGAGATGCTATCTCTCAAAATGTCAAGTGGAGCCCTAACCCTCTCCAGAAGAAGCGGAATGTACGAAACTCAGAAGTGAAATAACAGGCCCTTTTTTTCAGGCACTCTCATCCTCCCCTGTCAAATATATATATATATATATATATATATATATATATATATATATATATATATATATATATATTCTACAAAGCATTCTCATAGAATCCTCCCATTTCTGGGCTTTGGAAAGAATGCATTGCTAGACACACCCTCTCTAGATCCAGGGAGGAACTTCCTAAAAGCTGGGTGGTGTGTGTTCAAAGAAAAGAGAGGCTCTGAGTTGGACTGTTAGGACAGGACTTGACAGGCAAATGTCTCAAAGCCCCAGGCAGGTAGGTGAGCACCTGAGGAAGACTCACACGTAGAAACCATCACTCTCAAGATGGTAAGAAAGGAAGAGAAAAACAACTTTTTTTTTTCCATCCAGAGGTTATAGTTATAGGAGGGTACACTCAAGCAATTCCTAGGCAGACTGAAGAAGCAACACTTGGAAAATGTGTGCCAAAGTCGCCTTGGCACTTTCTATGCGCCACGCACTGGATTGAGTGCCTTATGTGCATTAGCTCTAACATTTGATATTCACAGTGACTCCATGAGGTTGTTAGCACTATTAACCCCAATTTTGTAGACAAGGAAATAGAGGCTCAGAGAGCTCATGTGTGACCTGAGCCTCCTGACCAGATCCGTATTATATGGGTCCACATAACCCAGTAATTCCCAGTCCTTTCCCCTTCTCCCACAGCAAGCAGCTCTCAGAAGAGTGCCCACTAATATTACCTCTGCTCTGTTCATTATATCCACATCTTCATCTACAGCTGGTCGCACTGCTGCTTTGGAAAGTATATACACCAGGATAGAAGAACAATGAATGATCCTCCTGGGGCACCCTGGTGAGGGAGACGGCCTGTGTAGAACAAAGGGCACTGGTCTGGGGATTAGAAGGGCTGAGTCCTAGCTTGAGATCTGCCATCAATAGCCTAACAACCATGGGTAAGTCATTTGACCTCTCTGGGTCTCTGTTGGTTCCTCTGTACGGGTACTGACACGCCCCCAGCATCCTTTTCCCCATTTGATGATAAGGCTTCTGTCAAGGCTCCTTGTGGGCATTGAGACTGTGTACGTTAGTATGAAGCCTCTTAGAGCCCTCAGCTACTAGAGCAAACAGCCTGGATTCCATCTTCCAGCTCTGCCACTTACTGGCCTTAGTCTCTCCTCTGCAGAATGGACCTATTTCATGGGGTTGCCTAAGGTTCAAAGCGACAATGACGGAGTAAGCAGTACCTATGTGTTACGATTACAGTTAGTGGCATGGAATCTACATATCCCCACACCTCAGTTGATTTTGCTTGTTGTCTAAGTCCCGTGCGTCAGTTCCTATGATGAAGATATGAATTTCACACAGGCCTCTGGTTCTCTCCGGAAGGTTGCAAGAGGCAGGACACATGCTTGGTGCTGTTATTTAAAGGCATTTAAACCCAGAGCCACTAAGACAGCTGACTCCTTATTGAGGAGAGGGCCTCCTGCCCCTTGGTTCACTGCACAGTGATCTTATCATAGGCAAGATGCTCCCCCAGAAGGAAACAACACTAGTATGGTGTCTGGAGTCAAATTCCGTTGGGGATGTGTTCACCTGGGATCTGCAACCAGGGCAGAACCAGGAATACAGGAAGACGGGGAGCAGGAGGGGAGGGCCTTCTATAGACATTACCCATCTGCTTTTCATTTTAGGGACTGATGAGACTGCAGTGTCCTTGCTCCTGTATTTTAATAAAATTGTCCCAGTGGCACATCGCCTTAAAACCTGGAGGCACATCACACTAATTCAGACCAGGTGGACTTTGTAAAATGTCAGCACTTTAGACTATTTCATTCAACTCAAAATATTTTCTAATTTCCCTTGTGATCTCTTCTTTGACCCATTGGATATTTAAGTGTCTTGTTTCATTTCTAAATATTAAGGGATTTTCCAGATATCCCTTCTAGTTTATTGACTTCTAGTTTATGATTCCATTGTGGTTAGAAAGCATACTTTGATTTCAATTCTCTTAAATTTGCTAAGGTTTGTTTTATGGTCCAGATTTTTAGTGGGGCACACTTCGTGTGCACTTGAAAAGAATGAGTATTTACTGTCAGGTGGAATGTCCTATAAATGTCAGTTAGGTCAAGTTGGTTACTAGTGCTGTTCAAGTGTTCTCTAAACTTACTATTCTACCATCTGCTTTGTCTACTCACTCCATCTTCCTGAGGGAAAAGTGTTGAAATCTTCAACTATAATTATGAATTTCTCCATTTCTTCTTCCATTTCTATCATTTTTTTATCTCAGATATTTTGAAGCTCTGTTATTAGGTACATTTATATTTAGGATTGTTATGTCTTCTTGGTAAAATTATGCTTTTATCATTATATAATGGACTTCTTTATTGCCAGTAATACTCCTTGTATTTAAAGTCCACTCCAGCATTCTTGTGATTTACTGTTAGCATGATTTATCCTTCTCCATCTTTCTACTTTTAATTTATTTGTGTCTTTATATTTCAAGTGTGTTTCTTATAGGCAGCATCTAGTTGGGTCTAGCCTTTTTTATTCAACCTGATAATCTCTCCCTTTTATTAGGGGTGGTTTAGGCTATTTATATTTAATGTAGTTATGGGTATGTTGGATCTCAATCTACCTTCTTGCTAGTTGTTTTCCATTTGTCACATCTTTTCTTTGTTTCTTTTTACTCTTTCCCTGTCTTCTTTTGAATTCATTTAGTATTTTTTTATTGTTCCATTTTACCTCCACTTAAATTTATTTATTTATTTATTTATTTATTTATTTATTTATTTATTCTCTCTTTTTTTTTAAGTAAGCTCTACCCCCAACACGGGGCTCAAACTCACAACCCCAAGATCCAGAGTCACATGCTCCTCCAACTGAGCCAGCCAGGTGCTCCCTCCACTTAAACTTTTTAAATTGAAAGTGTTGCCATAAATACTGAAACCTTATAATGTACTGAGTCTTTTTTTTTAAGTTTATTTATTTTTGAGAGAGACAGAGACAGTGCATGTGGGGGAGGGTAGAGAGAGAGGGAGAGAGAGAGAGAGAGAGAGAGAGAGAGAGAGAGAGAGAGAATCCCAAGCAGACTCCACACTGTCAGTGCAGAGCCCAATGTGGGGCCTGAACCCATTAAGCCACAAGATCATGACCTGAGCTGAAACTGAGTCAGCTTAACCTACTGAGCCACTCAGGCACCCTGTACTGAGTCTCTTAACGTATTGTTAACTAGAGGTCCTTTTTATTTTAACTGAACTGAAAGAGCATAGACTTTGGAGTCAAACAAACCTTCATCTGTAATGTGGCTCCACTAACTGGCTATGTGACTTTTGTCAACTATAGAACTCAACTTACCCATTTGTAAGATTGAAATAATCATTACTAATTTTCAGAGTACAATGAGAATCAAATGAAAAAAATAATTATGATAGCTAGCATAGGTCTAAAACATAACAAATGCTTAATTAATGTCATTTGCTTTAATTTTATTTGTTTTCTTCACACAGCTGTTTCTAAAAGAGGCTTGAATGCTACCAAGGAAGCAAATACCCGGCCTATTTCCTACCACTTCTGATATCCTTCATGAGCCCAGAGCAGACATTGCTAATCAACCGCAGCACTGTTTTATTATTTTATTTATTTATTTATTTATTTATTTATTTATTTATTTATTTTAATGTTTATTTATTTCTGAGACAGAGACAGAGCATAAGTGGGGGAGGGGCAGAGAGAGAGAGGG